>NC_142586.1:41779724-42108224 GCF_965207765.1 Zootoca vivipara | reverse complement strand
CCTTTTGTGGAACAGGTCTCAAACTTAAGCAGTTTTACAAACAGGGAGAAAGAAAAGAGGCATGTAGAAGAACAAAGCAGAAGTGTAAACAGAGGGAACAAAGATATTTGAATCTGAATATCCAGTTAATGATTCAATTAGTTTTGCACTTTGTTAAACCAGGGTAATCCTTCTTTACCACCTCCCCATACTGAATATTGCTGAATGGAAGAATGCAAAGGATCCTAAGAAAAGCCATCTTATAAAAGTAAAACCATTTGTAAAGTATTACAGCCCCCCAACCAAAGGTTGTTTTTTTGTTAGCTGAAACTGATTATAGTAGATAGACAGCTAGATAGATACAGGGGTAAAAATACATTATTCAGTCTCATCTGAATTCCTTTCACTATAAGCTGTTGAATGAACACAGTTCATTTTAGGATTAGAGATTGGGGAGCAAGCAATATCGCTTCTCCCTTGAAAGATATGTAAGAACTCCATAACCTCTGCTCAGACCTTTTCCTATTGCCTTTTCTCTGTCACGTAAAGGTAAAGGGACCCCTGACTGTAAAGTCCAGTCACGAATGACTCTGGGGTTGCCTTTCCATAATTTTTGGGTTCCTTCTATTCAGGGCAAAAATAAAGACTCCGAAGAAGCTGTTACTAAGGGAAAGGGAGAGAAGTGGGTGAGTTTTAAAAAAATTATTTGATGTGTTCCCGATTCTGCCCCCCCCCCAAATAATAATCAAGAAAGTGATCCAACTGTCTGGAGCAGGCTTTTAGTGGGCTGTAGGAGAACCAGCAAAATAATAATAATAAATGATCCCCTTCTTCTAGAAGAACATCTCATGAACAGAGTTCCCCACCATGAGAACTCTGGATCCAACCCACTAAAATGACAAATTTATGGACAGCTGTGACAAGCTTCTTGTTTCCCAAGAGCAAGTCTCACAAATGAGTTTCTCATAAAGATTTTTTTGGAAGGTTGGGAAGCAATGCAAGAATAAATAAATAACCAATTTGCTATAAATGAAATATAATGATAGCAATAATGATGATGAATAAATCAGGACGAAATGAAATTTATTGCTGTTAACATTATAAAATAATAATGGTGCATAAATCAAAAATCAATTTGCTATGAATGAAATATATCATTATTATTAATTATTGTTGTTGCTACAGCAGTGACCAGAGAAGGAATGACCACTGTGAGCAGCACAGAGAGAATAAATGCCATGCTGTACCTGTAGCTATGAAACACATTTATCTGCCCCACCTGCAATAAAAAAAATGTCTCTCCCCTATTGGTCTCACAGCCGGCGCTGTAACTCTCCAGCGGCTTGACTTTACCCCCAAACATGTATTCCTTCATTTGCTCTCGAGAAAGGTGGATGCAAAGTCCAATTAAAAACAACAGCAATACCAATAAAAATGCAATAGTTGTCCGCAGACTCATTGGCTGTCCAGTGTTTGCACTGATTAGTGGAGATCAGTGCAGGAACTGCTCACTGGGTTTGAGGTAAGCTCAGAGTGACAGGACCATTTCTGAAGAATGCTGTCCGCTGACTGTGAGATAAAAGTAAACATTGTCAGGCCAGGAAGGAAGCCCAACTCTGATGCATCTTAAGTATAGCCAAGGTTATTTCATACAAGGCTATGAAGCCTGCTAAGTTGAGAGTTAACACTGCTCATTTGTATAACCACTAAGTAATGAGACCCAGCAATTATTAAATCATAAGTGATGAGACAAAGTTAATGAATAGGTAGGTGTATGTAATGAAACAACTTGCTTATGTTAATGGATTACAAGAATACATCTCTAGAAATAATTAGATTAGTTTCCATGTCCTGTATTGGCCGTATTTCTTTGCTTCACAGTCCCATCACTCCAAGCCTTGTCAGTGATACCATGGCAGAATTCATTACACCGGTAAAGTACACTGTAAGTCCAGTCTAGCTGCTATGCTTGATAAGGATAGCTCACTGGACTAACGGCATTTAGTGCGACTACCCTAGTTTGATCTGCATGCTCAGTGCAAATGACATTAGACGTTTGGGAGCTTGTTAGAGAAAACAATTGCCAGAACGTAATTAGTAATGGTGAAACTTTTCGGTGGTGTTTAATTGATAGAGAGTGCGGGCCACAAATAGCTCTGACAACTCTGCTTCCAATTAAACCGCCTTAATGAATGTCTGATTAAGTGTTTCGTGGATCACACTGAAAGGAGAGGAAAGTCTACAAAGCAGATACACCTGTCTGTGAATGGAGTCCTGTATGTCTCCCATAGACTTATCCTTGTACTTTATGTTATGACAATGGTGGGTAGCGTACTATTTCAAATTGGCTTTTTATAGTTGGTTTAAGTGCTTTTGCTACATGAGAGTTTAAATTGTTTTTGTACTTTCTTAATGTTACTTTAAACTGCTCAGAGAAATAAGTATTGCAACTTGAACAAACAAATATTAGCTTTTAAGGATTGGTAAGAACTGATCATCTTGTTTTGGTCTCTGCTTAATGGCACCCTTCCATTGAAGAGGAATGCGGTGTTCTACAGCTCCCAGTTACAAATGGAATCTAGAATGGGGCAAAGCACTGTGCAAGAGCACATACATTGCATATGGTACAGAGGACCCCAGGTTCAATATCACACATTTTCAGCTTAGGAAGGAGAGCTGGGAAAGATCTCTGTAAGACACCATTGAAATCTAGCGCAAGTAGGCAGCACTGACGTATATGGTTCAATGGTCAGACTTAGCCAATATAAGGCAACTTCATATGGGCCAAATATGTTTTGCATTTAGAACCTAAAAGAGCCTGCTGGATCAGATCAAAGGTGTATCTAGGCAAGCATCATGTCCTCACATTGGCCAACCAGATGCCTATGGGGAGTCCACAAGCAGGACCTGAGTAGAAAAACACATCCTGCAAGGAGTGCAGGAAAGTAGAACACAGCCATTGATAGCCATGAATTTGTGCTCTCCACTGCTTGTCGTGTCTGTCTTAAACACCATATTTCTGTGTCCCTCACCTTTTGTTTTCTTCCCTCTTGTGTTACAGGATTCCTCTTCTTGCTTTTCTGTGTATACTACTATGTGTTTTCCAAATGCTGTATATGCAAACTTATTAATAAAACAAGAATTCTTTAAAATGAGCAGAAAGCCAATCAAGATTTCACTGAAATGAGGAAAAGCAGAGCTTCATTTTGCACGGAACAGTCCAGGAGCCAAAATGCATGGATCAGATTTTTAAAGCACCATGTGAAGGGACGGGGAAGAAATCAAATCAGTTTGCATTTAAAGGCGAATTTGCACTTTTGGAGACAATACACAAACCTAAACTCTGATTTCCATGAAATTCGCACTTCTGAGTTTTGCAATGCAGTTCTCCAGCCAAGCATTGTGTACAAAACAGCATAGACTATGGTAAAGTATGCATAAAACACACTTTACCATAGGCAATAAGACATTAGTAATCTCCCTCTCTTAAAAGTTTGAAAGCTATTTGGAATTAACTCCACTAATGAAATCATTCTACAGCATAAAATCCCTGCCCTGTGTTGATAGTGGATTAATTCAAGTGCCTAATACACTTGTGAGCTATTATTAAATAAAACACCAACAATGGCAAACAAGAGCCGTACAGGAAATCACTAGCTACTTGTCTCATATTGTCATTGGGGGGGGGGGCTGAGTTTTTCAGCCTAATTTAACAGCACCAAAGTGAATGCCTCACAGAAAGGAGCTTCTCTTTTCCTGCCGTCTTGTTTCTTAAAGCTGCAATTGCCTGATATTTGGTGCAGTAATGCTTTACATGCAAATGGCAGTTCACAAATGCTGGCAAATGTGACTAAATGCTTCTGACCCATTTTTAAATGCCTTTTGGTGCACTGCAGCATAGATAATTTAGACCCGAGCTGTTCTAAGTGCATACAATTAGATTTGATTTAGGTCAGCCACCCTACTGTAGGCCAATGAAACATTTTCACTTTAAATCAAAACAGAATAACCTCTGGTGCCAAACCTGTCATCATAATGCGGATGCGCTGTAATTCCTTTGTTTGTGATATGGGGGAAAAAAAGATTTGGATCTATCAATCCTGGAGCAATTGTCTGGAATCCGTACTTTCTTGCCTTATTTACTGCAAAATTGCCTCTGTGATTAGGTTCTTCTCTTGCCCTATAATCTTTTGGTTATATCCTCAGGATCCTTGTCACTACTAAACTGGATTAAGTCCTTGATTCCAGATGAGATAAAGACTAAGAAGCTTGAGGATATAAAGATAAACATGTAGTCTTGTGTGTGTGTGTGTGTGTGTGTGTGTGTGTGTGTGTGTGTTTCAGAAGGTGAAATGTGTGAAGCTTTAAGCACACAGAGATGTGGGACAAATATAGCTTGGCAGCTGTGTTAAGCTTGTAAAGACTGACAGAATCCAGTAAAGGAAGTAAGCCTTTTAACTGGTGGTTTGGACCATTTATATAGCACTGGATAATTTTTTTAAAAAATCTTTTCCTGTGCCTTAAGGACAATGACCTTGGTTGATGGAATGAGCCAAGCAACACAGCTCTGGCACTTTTCCTAAAATCCTTCTACAAAGTGACAGCCTGGTTAAAAGCAGAATCAGAAGGAGGGGAGAGGAAGCAACAGCAGCAGCTACCAAGAAAAGGGCAAAGATCACTTACCCATTCCATATTCATAGGTTTGTTTCTATATCCCTTTCGTCACCACATTTGCACATACACGACAACAGAGTTTGGGATAAACGACAACAGCAAGAACATACAAATGCAAGAAGAGTCCTGCTTGATCAGGCTAAAGGACTGTCCACTCCAGCATCCTGTTTTCCTAGTGACTAAACAGGAGTGCCTGGCGTGCTATGGTCCATGGGGTCACGAAGAGTCGGACACGACTAAACGACTAAACAACAACAACAGATGCCTGTGGAAAGCCTGGAAGCAGGACAATCAGGACTTTCCTGAGCATGATCCTCAGCAACTGCAGTTTCTAATAGTGGAAGTAGCACGTAGCCACCATGACAAGCGGCCATTTGACTCACCCTCCGGGAATCTGTCTAATCTCCCTTTAAAGTTCTCCAAGAGGATGGCTTTCACGACATTTCGTAGCAGAACAATTCTGCAGTTTTACTATGTGTAGTGTGAAGAGGTACTTCTTTTTGTCTGCCTGAATCACCCAATGTCCTTTGGAATATCCCAGTTTCAAATATCATGCAACAGGGAGAAAAATCTTCTTTCTGCTTTTACCCAGGAAATATTATAGTGAGACAAGAAACCCACAAGGACATGAAGAAATACCTTACAGCCCCTTGCTGACCACCTTGCATTATTCATATATTGCCGTGGGCTAATAAATACATTTAAGCTGTAAGCCTAACAATCATTAGCTTGGGTACTGCATGTAGAAAGCCAATGAGTGAATCTGTTGACCACCAACCGTTACTGGAATCCAACTCCCATCATCCCTGCCCAGTGACTGCTGACTGCGGCTGATGGGAACAACATCTGGAGGGTTGTAGGTTCTGGAACATATTGTTCACCTCACCATCCACCACTGCTGCCTGTAGGGCCTACTACAGCTGCCCTCCCTCAAAGCTTACACCCAGGTTTGCCTACTGGCCAAGGCCATGGAGCCAGCCACTGTCAGCTGCTGCCTAGGGGTGCTGCTGCCGTTTTGCCATCGCAAACTCTCTTTAAAGTTTAGCATTCATCTGAACCTTATTTACCACCCCAGTAAAGAGGCTGGCGGCACTCCAAAAACTGGGGCTTTCTGAGGTTGTCTGAGATAATAATAATAATAATAATAATAATAATAATAATAATAATAATAAATTATTTATACACCACCCATCTGGCCGGGTTCCCCCAGCCACTCTGGGCGGCTTCCAACAAAACATTAAAATACAGAAATCCATCAAACATTTAAAGCTTCCCTAAACAGGGCTGCCTTGAGATGCATTCTAAAGGTCTGGTAATTGTTGTTCTCTTTGACCTCTGGTGGGAGGGCATTCTACAGGGTGGGTGCCACTACCGAGAAGGCCCTCTGCCTGGTTCCCTGTAACTTGGCTTCTCGTAGCAAGGGAACCGCCAGAAGACCCTCGGCACTGGACCTCAGTGTCCGGGCAGAACAATAGGGGTGGAGACGCTCTTTCGGGTATACTGGACCGAGGCCATTTAGGGCTTTAAAGGTCAGCACCAACACTTTGAATTGTGCTCGGAAACGTACTGGGAGCCAATGTAGGTCTTTCCCAGAGGAAGATATTATGAAGTGAGTTTGTCCTGGAACACATATTCACCGCCTCTTTGCCATAACAGCAAAAACTGTTTGAATATTGTTTACAACAAACCTGACAATATTTGCCACTACACCAAAGCAACTGGCAGCACTCTTGTGGGTGGGGCTCATCAGGAAGCATGCAGACCCCCAGCAGACAGACACACACCGATTAGGTATTTCTTTACCTGCCCTCTGCTCCCATCCATCCTTGCCATACATGTCAACCTTCCTGTTTTTCCTGTTAAATTTCTCTTTTGGAATACAGTCATACCTCGGTTTAAGTACACTTTGGTTTGAGTACTTTCAGTTTAAGTACTCCACGGACCCGTCTGGAACGGATTAATCCACTTTCCATTACTTTCAATGGGAATGTTCGCTTCAGGTTAAGTACAGATTTCCGGAACCAATTGTGTACTTAAACCGAGGTACCACTGTAAATAATAATAATAATAATAATAATAATAATAATAATAAGTAGTAGTAGTAGTAGTAGTAGTAGTAGTAGCAGCAGCAGCAGTGTTGTTGTTGTTTAGTCGTTTAGTCGTGTCCGACTCTTCGTGACCCCATGGACCATAGCACGCCAGGCACTCCTGTCTTGCACTGCCTCCCGTAGTTTGGTCAAACTCATGTTCATAGCTTCGAGAACACTGTCCAACCATCTTGTCCTCTGTCGTCCCCTTCTCCTAGTGCCCTCAATCTTTCCCAACATCAGGGTCTTTTCCAAGGATTCTTCTCTTCTCATGAGGTGGCCAAAGTATTGGAGCCTCAGCTTCACGATCTGTCCTTCCAGGGAGCACTCAGGGCTGATTTCCTTAAGAATTGATAGGTTTGATCTTCTAGCAGTCCATGGGACTCTCAAGAGTCTCCTCCAGCACCATAATTCAAAAGCATCAATTCTTCGGCGATCAGCCTTCTTTATGGTCCAGCTCTCACTTCCATACATCACTACTGGGAAAACCATAGCTTTAACTATACGGACCTTTGTCGGCAAGGTGATGTCTCTGCTTTTTAAGATGCTGTCTAGGTTTGTCATTGCTTTTCTCCCAAGAAGCAGGCGTCTTTTAATTTCGTGACTGCTGTCACCATCTGCAGTGATCAAGGAGCCCAAGCAGCAGCAGTAGTACAATTTATTGCCTGCTCTTCACTCCAGGGTTCTAGGATGGATTACAAACTCTTACAGCACTGTATCACTACAGAGAGTAGACAGACCTATGTTTACTGTGTATGTGCACAAGTTTTTTTTTAATTTATTTATTCCGGCAGCATCATTCATTAATGTAAGAGAAGGTAGGTGATTTTTGCTGATCCCCTTGAAGACTGGTAGCCTGCCTCCCGCCCCCCCCCCAAAACCCCAGTATGGAAGGCGGCAGGGGGGGGCGCATTCAGGGCAAGAGGAATTTGTGGAACTTGCTTATGTTAGCAGGCACTTCCACAGGATCGAAAGCTATTCAATAAGCAGAACAGCAGCACCAGATTTCACCCATAGTATCAAGATACTTATCATTGAAAAGTACAGAAGGTCACATCTGCTTGTGAAGTTGGTTATAAAATCATTTTTCAGATTAGCCTGTAGGTATCTCCTACCTTGCAAAGATTTAAATGCCTAATGGTTAATTATAAAACATTATTTTGTGCACATTAAAAATAGCATGTAATTTATAGTCTTTGTACTAGTGGAATAGGGCCAAAAAGTCATAAACCTCCAAGAACGTTTGGGATAGCAGTCAAAGTGAAAGGCACATTTTGTGATTAGATGGGCCAAAGCTTCCAACTTCTTGCCATTCTAGAGAATAAAAGGGAAATGCAAAGAAAAAGAAGGCACAGATTAGGTAATTCTTATTTTTAAAGCAATGGCATCTAGTTTATTCATGAAAATTCAGGAAAGCTACATCTGTGCATGCTTGATTTTGCATGCTTGATTTTACATTGTTTCCTATTCAGCTGTATATGTTTTAACCCAATATTTCTAAGGAATATAGTTGTACATTCTACTTTATCTACAAATTCTTTGATTTAGGTGCATTTTATTTCACCAAGACCACCAAGACTACAGTCGTACCTTGGTTTTAGAATAGCTTAGTTCTCGAATGTTTTGGCTCCCGAACGCTGCAAACCTGGAAGTGTCTGTTTCAGTTTGCAAACTGTTTTTGGAAGCTGAACATCCAACAGGGTTTCTGTGGCTTATGATTGGCTGTAGGAGCTTCTTGCAGCCAATCAGAAGCCATGCTTTGGTTTCTGAACATTTTGGAAGTCGAACGGACTTTTGGAACAGATTCCATTCAACTTTCAAGGTACGACTGTAATGGGAACTCTCCAAAGTGCAACATAACCACAGTATAACATACCAATACTGGCATGGAAACATTCCCATTGGACAGGTTTACAACCAATGGAAGCAGCAATGAAGCTTTTTGGTTTTACAAGTTACCAAAAAGCGGACCCATTGCTGGCCTCTTCCACCTTGCACAAATCAGATAACCCTCTAAGCAGCCTCCTCCCCCAAAACAGTATTGAGAATTTTACTGAAACACAAAAATCCATTTTACGTCCACCAGATATTGCTCACCCTAGAAAAGCAGGGGGCTGTTTTAGCTGAGATTTAGTTTCAGCCCAAATGTTTACTTAGGACTCAGAATTGTCTCTCTTTACCTCTCACCCACAGTTAGATCTAGTCACAGGACCATGATATATTCTGGTAGGTACTCACTCCTATAGTACTTAACAATTCTAAAGTTGTTTTAAGCAATCAATGCTCAACTTAGACAATTCTCTGCATTTTCCTGGCCCCTAAAGCACAAGAGGCCATTCTTTTGGAATATAGTGAAACTTTTGGAATTGTCCTGGACTGACAGTTCTAATATGGGGTGCATCAGGGAATCTCCCTCTCTTCGTCAGGTTGATAGCAATTCCCAAATATCAGCAAAGATTGGGGTGAAGGTAGCAATGGATTATTTCTGCATGGCACCTCCCTGCTTTGATAGGCAGCAAATGATGTACACAGATTCAACATGGCAGCTTAATTTTACATGTCGGCTCTTCTCATGCCTAGTGTGACTGACATACAAACTAGGAGTTGTTCAAATAACCAAACATCGGACTAATAAGGAAATAGCAATGCACTACAAAATTCAGTAACCATATAGAATATTCCACAGAATATTCATTTGTGTTTTGAGATTGTTTCTTGCAAACAAGTGGTAGAAGAATTATAATGAAATAAAAATAAACAGTAAATATGTAGTGAGACAAGTTAATGTCAAAGTATACTTTATCCAGGTCGCATTGCTGCTGCTAACTTACTTCCGTAATGACACTGAGTGATATCCAATGAAGTCATACTCAGAGTAACTTAAGTCCATTGATTTCATGGGTCTACTCTGGCTAATATTGGCCACCATCTATTTGGTAAAGGAAATATTTGAGATCATTAAGCTGAGTACTTCTCCACTCCTGCGCCAATTTATTTGCAGCCATTTTCAGAGGGTGGGGAAATGCTAAAGGACATATTGTCATTTCAAGCATTTCCTTTTATGAAAGAAAGGGAGACACATAGGTATAAGGGAACAGGGGTTTGTACCAGTGAGATGCCTCTTGCTAAGTACAGCTTGGCCTTAAGAACATTGTATGATTTGCCTGTCTATCTAGTCTGCTAATAGCAAGTGGTAATGGACTCCTTTTGATAAAGAGGTGGACACATTCCTCATTTAAAACCCATAATCCCTTGAACTTGGACTCACAGTGAGGGAAAGTGTTGCACTTGGGTTCATTTGAAAAGAAGCACTTAAATAATCTGCCTTGTTTCTGGATTCAGAAGCACTTGATGGACGTGAGTATACCCCAGTTTACTGCAAGTGCACACAGGACTGCAACCCTAGTTACTTAAAAACTCACACAAACATGAATTCTTCCACCAACATGAACCCCCTGACCTCATTTCTTGCCACAAAAACAGCAAAGAATACTTTTGCTGTTCAGGTTAATCAGTATGTTTTTATGGGACGGACATTTCAAAGCCCTCCCAGAAAACCTTTTAAGCAGATCCTTGGAAATTTATTAGCATACTTTCTTTTGGAAAGTAGTAAAATATTGGTGGCTTAAAAAAAAGATTTAAGAATAAACTACAAGTCTTAACACCAAGATTGCTTCTTAATTTTATGTTTGTGCTTCGGTCTGCTTCCTAATTCCTAGTGGTCTCGTTGAATTCTGCCTCCCCCACCCCAGCTTTAGTGTTATAAACTATCAAAGCAAAAGGTACAATTTGAAACCATTAAATCAGTATGAGGTACACCACTGATTTTAACAACTCGTGGCTTTCACCTAAACTGCCTAAGAAATAATCCAAATAAATTACTTTTATATATTGTATTAAAACCTTGCTTTTCAACATAACTGATGTGTTTGTGTGCTTGTGTGTGGTGTTTATATAATCTCCCAAATTGTAGTTGAATAGATTATTACTACTTGAAATTAAGGAACTATTTTTAGATCTAGGTCAACATCCATAGGTGTGAGAGGTTGGCATCATCTTGATTACAATGTGCTTTGCCTTTGTGGAAAGAAACAAGTCTATATAAAATTAGATGACAAAGTCTAGGTGTGTCCTCCCCCCGGAAGTTCAGTGGCACAGTAGATCTAAGCTCTATTCAGTCATTCAGCTTGATCATGTAAGGATGCATGTAGGCCACCCTTGATCTCACTGCTTCCCTCCATTCCTTGTCTTTAGTGCAAGAGTCTGAAGAGGGCTTCTAATACGAATGTGGCTAGAAGCCCCTACAGAACTTTGTGCGGAACACACACGGCTGGGGTGGAAGGGATGTGCAGAGGATGAGAAGAACCGCACATGTGCACACACATTTAACTCTCTTGTGATCAGGCTGAATGAGAGGCAACAGAAGATTCATGTTAGGGGTTATTTTTTATGCACAAGGGGAAAGGAATAACCCACTCTGACAATAGTCCCAATCCAAATCCCTCCCCTCACACTCCTCTAGCAAGCTTTTAAAACAGTAGGAGACCAAATCCCAGATCTCTCACAATCCCCTGTGAATGAATCTTTCCTGATGGCCTTGGGTCAGCCACTGTCCCTAAACCTAACTATCTGAAACAGCCCTTGTAAAGATAAAACGGGCAAGGGGAGTTACTGGATTATAAAACTGGCAGCAGATTCAGATGAATTATGTGCAGTCTGAAACACAGTGGGATACTTTCCTCCTTTCTGTATCCCATAATCCCCTTTGGGGAGAAACCAGGATACGGCATGGAGCTCTTGTAAATGGCAAATACAAAAGAGTATACTTCTTATGTCCATTTTACCCACAGATACTTGTAACTTCTTAATTTAAAGAAGTTGCACTTAAAAAAACCCCCAAGAGGATCTCTGTGTCTCATCCATGAATTAACATTGTTTCCCATGAATCTGAGTTAATGGTTCAGCCTGCATCATCTGTTCTGCTCGAGTAACCCTCTTCACTATGTAAATAATATCCATGAACTTTGGAAATGAATTGTGTTACTGGTTCCATTTCCTATGTTCTGGGCCAAATGAAAACACAGACTTGTTATATGTAAACATTGGCTTGTAATAAATGTGGGACATTGTTTTAGTTTATCCATTTCTGAAGTAGCGTCCTTCAACTTCATCATCCTCTAAGGAAACGTGAATTGGCAGAGATGCAATTAAGCAACTGGCATGGAAGATAAGTACTACACATCCTCTAGAAAGTCTTACTCCCGCTCATTGTCCTGAACCCCTGGCCAACTTGGAAGCAAGTTAGTACGCCTAGTCCAAAGTCCAAAGTCGGAGGTCAAGCCACACAAGCAAAATCCCAAGACCAAAATCCAAGAAATGCAGTCCAAAGTCAAACCAAGTAGCCAAGTCTGAAGTCCAGCAGAAAGAATATATTCCAGTGTCATACCCAAAGTACAATCTCATAGAGGTCCAGGAGCATCCAAGCTGAGGTCCATCAACATGGGTAGTTGAGCAGACACAGCACCTCAGCTCTGCTTCACTTTTGTACATTACATGCTGATTGTAGCATCTGGGCTTGATAAGGCATGTGACCATCACCTGTTCCAAGTCTACTCCACCAGAGGAATCACTTCCCCCTACAGAGTTAGCGAGCCCTACCTGGCTAGCTAAGGAGCTGGGATGTGGGCCCTTCCTTGGCTCAGTCTCCTAGAGCACCCCTCCCACTGCTCCCTATGCTTCGGAGCCCGTCGTGTTCGTGGGGACAGGGGATCCTTTGGCTCTGGTGATGGGTCCTGCTGCTCTGGTTCCTGTGCATTGACCTCCATCCCCTTGCCATTCTCCATCACCCTGTATTTCCTTCCCCATCCCCTGCTTGCCCCAGTGTGTCCCAGATCTGGCTACACCCCTCGCTGGGATCCTCTTTCTCTTCCCCATCCCTGTCATCCTGCCAGTTCATGACACTCATTAGGATTCCTTTTTCTTCTTCTTCCACTAAGATAGTCTCCTGTTCCAGCCTCCCTCCACTGCTGCTCCACACCAACACATCCACTACTGTCTCAAACACCATATTTTGTGGAGATCCAACATACAGCCTATTATTTTTAAAGCTCTCCAATGTGACAAGTGTGTGTGTGTGTGTGTGTGTGTGTGTGTGTGTGTTTTAACAATCTGAAATAGACTGCAGATTCATCACTCAAGTGCTGTCATACAATAACTGGCACATTCAGGGCAGTTTGCAGAGAGCTTATTTTAACAATGGAACATACAAGTACTACAGCTATCCACTGATAAAATGTAATTAAGGATTGTCCTTAAAACACATCCTGCAGCATAATAGAAGAGTTCAAGGCTGACTGGGCTGTTCTAAACTTGCAGCTCCAGCAGCTCACTGTATCTACGCTAGCAGCACATTCACTAAGCCTGAAGATGGAAGATAGGGTTTTTTTGAAAAAGAAAAAGAAGAATAAAGAACTGAAGGTGCTATGATAAAACTATTGTTGATCATTGTATGCACACCTTTTTTTTGTCGTCTTACCAGCATATGCTCCTGTTGAATCTATTTGCCAGGGCCATTCCTTTTATTTTCTCATTCCTGTCCATGGTAAATTACTGTTTGGAAAAGGATTGATGAATGTCTTTTGAAAATGTTAGTGTGCACACAGGACTTGATATTTGTGCAGAGTAAATAAACAGAGTTTGCATCAGAGAGAACATAGTAAGAGTGCGCTGGATCGGGCACAGCCAGCATGCCTAGGATCCAGCTTTATCCTCCCATCCTGATTTTTCTCTCTCCTCTTTTAAAGTCCTCCAAGTTGGTGGCCATCAATACCTCTTTTTGGAGAGAATGCCAAAGTTTAACTATATACTATGCGTTAAGAGGTATTTCCTTTTTTCTGTCCTGAATATGTCATCATTAAGCTTCAGTGGATGTCCATGTCTTCTAGTGTCATGAGAGAGGGATAACCCCAATCTCTATCCACTTTCCCTACACCATGCATAATATTATATACCTCTACAATGTCCCTCTTACTCCCTTTTTAGCTTAAGTCCCAAATGCTGCAACCTTTGCTCATATGGGAGTAACCCCATCCCCTTGATAATGTTGGTTGCCCTTTTCTGAACCTTACTTGTGTCCACTGATTTCAATGGGTCTACTCTGAGTATGACTAACACCCAATAGCATCTATTGGGTGGTAGTCAAGTAACTTATATTCAGGGCAGACACATTTAAATTATGGACCTAAGTTATTCATGTCCATTAATCTCAGTGGGTCTCCTTTGGGTACGACCAGCACTGGACACAACCTATAATTTATTGGGGGAGGGCGGAAATGTGTGTACACAGCCCTTTTGTAATGTGTTTCTCAGTATATTCTTTGCTGTTTCTGAAATTTTATTAATTTAAATAGTTATTTCTTTAACTTATCTTTCGCCTGCCCTGCATCATAAAGCTCCTAGGGCAGGATACGGCAATAAAATAAAAGGCTGGCTCCTCCCCAATGAATTCTTAAATGAACTAAAAACTGGGCACATTTGAGAAAACAGTACAATCTCTTTGTCCCTAGATCAGATTAAGAGCAATAAGAACCAAATTATATTCTTTTAAAAATGTATACGACATTGGCCTATATTTGGTCTGCATATTGAATGATATTAATCGTGTCAATAATGGACAGCTTAATGCTAATAAGCAGGTAAGAAATAATAACTAGCATTTGTGATGAGGTAAACTATGTGAACTTTGACCATCTCCTCTCCCTAGGCTTTTTCTGAACTAACTTACAGTGCAATTCTATGCATATCTACTCAGATGTAAGAAAATAAGGTTTCTTGACTATAAAAAACACAGGTAAAACACATTTTGGAGCCATAGTTATAGAAAAATACCCCACTGCCCCATTTTCTTCATACCTACCCCACATTTTTGAAATAAAATTTAAAAGTAAAATAGAAACTGGAATTCAGAGACATACTGTCTCCAGTAGTGATGGTAGAGCATAGTAATTGGCCTAGTAGCCATTGATAGCCCCATTCAGTATGTCCAGTGACTAGGGATGATGGGTGATGGGAATTGTAGTTCAGAAACATGTCGAAGACTGAAGGTTGCCCAGCCCAGAACGACACCATTGGCTTTTATTCTACTTTTGCGGTCTATTAGGCTATGAGCATCTACATATGTGAGATTAGGAGTAAGGGATCCAGGACAGAGACAATGATTTCCATTTTCCTGACATCAAATATTATCCACTAGACAGATATTGAAAAATAGTCAATGGGTATGACCTAGTACTCTCTTAGGCAATAAACCTATGCATGGACTGTACAATTTCAGATGCAGGCGGACTTTCTCTCTCTCTCTCTCTCTCTCTCTCTCTCTCTCTCTCTCTCTCTCTCTCTCCCTCTCTCTCCCCTAAACACAAATAATCCCTGCACACAGAAAACTAGAATACATTGACATGTTGTTGTTTAGTCTTTTAGTTGTGTCTGACTCTTCGTGACCCCATGGACCATAGCACGCCAGGCACTCCTGTCTTCCACTGCCTCCCGTAGTTTGGTCAAACTCATGTTCGTAGCTTCGAGAACACTGTCCAACCATCTCGTCCTCTGTCGTCCCCTTCTCCTAGTGCCCTCAATCTTTCCCAACATCAGGGTCTTTTCCAGGGAGTCTTCTCTTCTCATGAGGTGGCATACTGGTTTTCTATTTTCAGTGATTCATTTTTAGTGTCATATGAAGCAACATTATATAATGTGAATCAGGTATCTTGTGAAAAGTTAGAAACCAATATAAGGCTCTAAAAAAATGAATTTAAACATTTTCCCATGTCAAGGTAGAACGTACTGATGAAAGGCATATGCTGTGTTTTGTAAAGCAGCAGTGTTTTATGTAAATCATCCAAAGCTTTCAGTCTTATCCCCACTCAGTCTCTGTGTGAGTTACACAGTTTTGTTAGCTCATTAATCTATGATTAAGCAAGAGCTTCAATGTATAGGTGGTCTCCTTTACATAAAACAGCCCAGATTTTCTAAGCGATGGTTTGTATATGTCCAGCTTTAGGATTAAGTGGTCAAATCTTCTTAATGTACAGATAGTATTCTTAATGTACACTAGCCTGTTCTGGGAAAGTTTGTTTGTTTGTTTTGACAGGACCTAATCCTTAAAATCCTTATACAGGACAGATATACTTTGTTCTAACATATGGTGGTAACACATTACAAATGGCTTTTTCATATAATTGCTGGGATAGAGGTTTAAGGCCTCTTCCACATACCACCTCAAGCCTTAGGGCTTGTGTGGTAGAAAAAGATCTGAAATTCAGAACGGTGTGGAAAGCAATCTCCTGCTTAAGGTCTTGCACAAGGTTTCAAGATACCAGTACACGCTAGCACAAGGCCATGGGCAATCTCTTGTCACGCAATCTCATCTACTAGCTCTAGCACATCTGTTAAGGGAACAGAATTTCTTCAGCTATGGCATAACCACCAATAACACACTCATACCTCACACACTCACACCCCACCTCTACAATGCTAAAGGGGCCTTTTGCTATTCTGTACCCATTAACTAGAAATCAATTCTTTTCCTGGACACTTCATAAAAAGGTTGCCTGGAAATCTCTCCCATAGTTGGCTACAACTGAACGATCAATTTCTTTATCTTTTTGCTCACAAAAGTGGACATTTGTCCATTATTAATTTCCCCCTCTTGTGTGACTTGTAGCACTTTGTTGCAGTAATCAGTCTTCTTTGTCTCAGACTTTCTGCTTTATTTTCTAACTCAGGAGTGTGACGTCCTAATGGTAAAATTACTCTAAAGGCTTGGAGTAATTTTCCTGCCCTGGGCTTGTTCCAGTCAAAACACTTAAGGAATCTAAACCTTTTATTCTGAAAGGAAGAAGTGTTATGGCATCATAGATACTAAAAAGTATACTGTGCTTCTCAAAACAGCAGCCTTCCTGTGAACTAGACTTTAGTTTGAGAGGCTTGACTCTGGCTCTTTGAGCAGTAATAAGCTCATTTGGCCAATGTAAATCATTGACACCAGCAGATTTTTTTAAAAAAATCTGGCTTGTTTCTGATATTTTCAATTTCTGTTTACTTAGGGTGATAGTCAACTTATTCAGAATAGACCCACTGAAATCAATGGAATTAAAGTTTCTTGTCTATTAAGTCCAATTTGGCCTTCTTAGTTATGATCTTTATGGTGTGGGTGTACGTGACAGAGAGAGAGAGAGATGGGAGAGAGAGAGCAATAAGAAAAGGGAAGAAATTTAATATAGAAAAGGAAAAATGAACATGACTGGGAGAATAAGAAGACAGACACATTATTTCAGTCTCTAACTGACAACAGTCTGGCCTACACATGCATGAGTAGTGAGGGCAAAAGAAAAATAACAGGAGAGAGATGATCTATAATTGTACTCTAGATACCAGGAACGAACAGGAACTATGCTAACTATCCTCTGAGATTTGAGTAATTGCCTGCTTATTGCTTAAGATAGAAGAGAGTGAAGTGCACTGCTATCGTAATGGAAAAAAACACACCCAGAAACCAAGGAGGCAATGTGTACTGCTGCAAAGGGGCCTAAATTATCATTATACCCATGGCAAACAGCTATTTCTATTTTTATTTGTCAGTTCCTCCCTAGTAACATGGCGGTTTCTGCTATTTCCATTGCTCAGTTAATTTCAGCCAGATTCTTAGGATCCAACTTGCATAATTAATGGGTGAACTATTTTGGGTAGTTAATAGATAATTTCATTTGTGTAAATCTCAATCACCTTGCACAGGAAGTGAATATTAGAAAACGGAAAGTAGTTTCTCAAAACCTCTGGATCCAGGGAGAAACTCTTTTAAGAGTACCCTCTTTCAAGGTGGAGAACTCCCTCCCATGAACCTAATCAGTCAACCCCCTGCCACTACATTCTACCAGCCATAATGGGCAGGGACCAAGAGAACACATTGTTGGCCTCACCACTGCAAGCATCCTGGCCAAATCCTTGCACTGTGGATCCTACAATAGCCCTAGAAAACTATGCCATCTTCTGACATCAGACAATACAGCACACTCCACAAAGGGTCATAAAACTTGTAACAGTTTGCCACAGATGGCAACAGTTTACATCAGGGGTAAGCAATGTAGTGCCCTCCAGATGTTGTGGGACTCCGATTCCCATCGTGTCTGACTATTGACTATAATGGCTGGGGCTGATGGGACTGGTAGTCCAACAATTTTTGGAGGCAGCCAAGTTGGCTACTCTTGGATAGTTTTTCAACCACAATATATTAAAAGTAGGTTAAAATAAGGCCTCCATAAATATAGAGGGTCAACGTGTTTTTGTGTGAAGGTGAGCACAGACAAAAAAAATCTTTATGAGTGGCATTGCCAGTAACTACTACATATTTAATGAAAGAGGCGTGAATATTCAGTGTGAGAAAGGGTATATCCAATTACTATTTTATAGGCGCAAAGGGACATGAATGACAGGATTATGTGGTTAGTGTGCCAGTGGGGCCCAATTAGTGTAGTGAAATGAGCCTAAGAATTAACTTAGGCAGAGAATGTGACATATTCATGTGGACGAACAGATTGTGAGAACATGCAAGGAACAGAAGAAAGTCCATAGAGCTGCACCCTCTATAATGGCCCACCTCTGATGTTGTGCAAGAAACAGTTGTGCAAGAAACAGTCACAAAGATATATATATGCCTTATTTTATATGCAGGCACAGGAGTCTTCACAGATGAGGAATTACACAGATGGTGTCAGAGTGTGCTATACAATTAAGAAAAAGTTGGAAGATAGTTTTGTAATACATCCTTAAATCTCACAAGTTTTTGCTATCGCAGAAAGGATGACAAAGTCACCTTTGTCTACAGAGTGAGCTGTTGGCAGGAAACTACTCAAAAAGATTTGGCCTTCTGTATTACAGTTGGAACTTCCTGACAATTGCAGAATAATGGGGAGTAAATATCAAGTTTAAGTACTCTGTAAAATGTTGTTCATTGATTTTCCCCCCTTCTGAGCATAAACCTTGAAGACTCAATAACAGTTCAAAGGGCTGAACATCTAAGAATTAAGTACACTCATAATTACTCCTGGCAGGGGTGTGAAAAAAGTCATGCTGTTCCTCCTGAAGTGGAAATTAACCTCCTGCCTTCATTTTATTTTTCCAACTTCATGAAAGCTATTGGTTTGAGAGAGGGGGTGAAAAAAACCCTACAGTGGACACTAGAAAAAAAGAGTTACATTTGAGAATGTGGTTTAAAATATTCTGAATAGAAGTGTTTTAGGCAGGGACTCACAAGTGGTCTTTGCTTCAATGTAAGGCGGATCAAGCCCATGGTGCCACCACAATTTTTGTTGTTTATTTAGGCTTCCCCCCAAAATAATAATAATAAAATGAGTGGAGGGAGAAGAAAGATGGTGATGTAGCAAGAAGACACAGTGAAGTAACAAAGAAGTAAAAGGGCTTCCGATATTGAATTCAAAGGTCATGGTTCTGAAAAGTCTTGAAGACTATTGTTAGACAAGCTTCTGATCAAACTGCAGTCAAGTTCAAATGATGACATCTTTTTCTGACTACAATATCTTACATTTATTACGGTATCATCGCCATCACCACCACTGATGCATTAATCACCTTCTACACCCACACCTACATACTCATCCAATACATTTAAAACAAAATTAAAACAATACAAAATAGATACATCAATATCTATTGTAGTTGAGTAACATGTTACACGCTCACTGGAAGGACAGATCGTGAAGCTGAGGCTCCAATACTTTGGCCACCTCATGAGAAGAGAAGAATCCTTGGAAAAGACCCTGATGTTGGGAAAGATGGAGGGCACTAGGAGAAGGGGACGACAGAAGACAAGATGGTTGGACAGTGTTCTCGAAGCTACGAACGTGAGTTTGACCAAACTGGTGTGCTATGGTCCATGGGGTCACGAAGAGTCGGACACGACTAAACGACTAAACAACAAACAACATGTTACACCTACAGGGAGGAGAATCTGGAGAGTTTGAGGACTCCAATAAAAGAAGAAGAAGAAGAAGAAGAAGAAGAAGAAGAAGAAGAAGAAGAAGAAGAAGAAGAAGAAGACGGCATTGGAAAATTCAGAAAAGTGTGAATTCTGAAGAATGTGTTTAGATCAGTGATTCTCAAAGGGTGTGGCAGGAGAGGATGGCAAGTGTGGCAAGAAGATTCAAGGACAATTATATTTTGGGAATGGTTCATTTTCTTATGTAGCTGCACTGATTTATACTATCTGGGTGTCCTGTGATTATATTATAAAGTAGTTGTGTTCTATGTTATGAATCAAGCACTGCTAGGAGCTTTCTTTTCCCGTGTATTTCTTATCAATAAAAAGTGTAGTGAGAGCAAATTCTGAAAGTGTGACCCAGAAGAAAATGGTTTGAAAACCACTGGTTTAGAATCAAATTTGGTAACTTTGCCTCTAAATGTGAACTGAATCCAAACTCTCTACCATCTCTATGTATAGTATTGGACATTATATGATGGGATATGTGAAGACATGATGGGTTGAATCCAGACTCACAGCACAATGCTAAGTGCATCTAGTCAGAAGTAAGTTCCATTGACTTCAATGAGACTTATTCTCAGGTAATTGTGAATGGAAGAAAAGCCATTATGCTAGGAGTAGACCCATTCAAATCAGTGAAACAAGTTTGATTTCAACAGATACTATAAGCATGGCATAAATGTATGATTCTGTTATATAAGATTAGACGTACTACAACAGAAATGTATGCGCAAAAGGATGTGGTATTTCAAATTCCCATAGCATTGCACTCTGACACTGGAGTAGTTTTGGAACTCCAATAGAGTTAACATAGATCAAACTTAGAGGGGACAATGTTTAACTGAGCCATATCATCTGCTCACGTTCCTAGAAACACACAGACATTTACTCCAATAATCTATGAGGTCAAAAAACAATGAAAATTGTAAAATAGGGATCATTTGCTTTCTAATTAAATTGTTACAAAGTATGTTGTCACAATTCAGTTAGGAGCAGAGAAATAATTAATAGCTTTTAACTAGATTCTGGGAGCAGGCTAATTATCACCACAGCTTCCAGGCTGGGAATGAATTGGATTTACACCATATTAACATGGGTGTCATTCTGTTTACTTCACTGGTTTCTGATTTACACTGCTGCTTCCAGTGGTATAGATGGATAATTTGAAACAAATTAATTTCTTTATGGGCCAGTGTTTTGCAGAGCAAAATGTGCAGTGTTAACTGCAGAGAATCCAAGCCTTGAGATTTCATATTTTCCCATAAACCCGATAATTTTTAATATAAAGTTCAAGCATCATTATCATCTCAGTCTCTTTATAGCAAAATAAAACCCCAAGGTGCTGTACAATTTTTTAAATCACACATGCTCCGACCTCATGTTTCCCTTCTAAAATAAAAAAGGCCATGTCATCTATGGATCTAGGATTTTCCCTGAGATTTGGGTCAAGCGTTGCTAACAGCTCTTTTACTGGCTAGACCAGCATCAATAGGAGTAGTCAAGCAGTTCAACCAACCATGGCTGCTCTGGGCCTTCCTTTCTCTGCTTCGAGGCCTCTAGCACCCTGAGTAAGCACTGCATTTTCATAATGGTTGCACAACTTGCTGGCAGGGGGGGGGGGGGACACTGATTCTAGGCTGGGTCCAGATTGGCTCTGACCCACTTGGAGTCATGGCTGCAGTCTTGATTTTGGTTGTAGTGGCAATCTACTCCATCCCTAATATCTGCTTGTGTTTTGCAAACATTAGGCAGGTATCTGAGGGACAACATCAGTTTCTTCCTCGGTGAGGCTGTTTTGGTGGCTTTCATGGTGACCATCTCATCTGTCTGAAGGAAGGTTGATTCATGGTTTCAGAGTGCTAAGTATTGGCTAAACTGCCTTAGCAACGTATTTGCTTTGTGAGCCTGGCCAAGCACAAAGAATATGAAAGAGCTCAGGGGGGGAAGGGAAATATCAGCCTGAAAGAAAAAGAAGTGGAAAACCCATGTGTTGGAGATGGAGTGGCCTTAGACTCACTACTGTCTGGGGTGGGGTGGGGGAATGCTATTTGAGGGGAAAGTGTGATTTTTGTTAGGAAAATAGCTAGATAAAAGGCTAGTTTAGAAAATAATTGTTTTAAGTTTTGTTTTTTGTGTGGTTGAGTTTTGAAAAATGAACTGTGGCAAAGTACCAAAAAAAGAAAAAATGTACCGGTGAGTTAAGACTAACAATTACCCACATGCATTACATATAACATATTAAAAAGGCAGGCTTTCGGTTATACTGCTAAGTAGGGAAGCCGAGTGGTGAGTACAGAAGTACTGATGCACGAGGCACATGACCAGCAATTGGGGGGGGGGAGAGAGAGACTGTGATATTTCTTATCTTTTAAAGATGAATTTTCTAGAATTTTCTAGAAAGGTGTGAAGCAAAATGTGCATTTACTCTTCTAAGTGATTTCTGTGAAACGAGGTGGTCTAGCTGCTCCCACCTTCCAGTGTTTTTATACAATGAATTAAGTCAGAGCTGTGATGGACAAATGAACTGTTTGAACAACATGTAACATAGAGTGGTTTGGACAACCAATGATGAGTTGATATTAAAATGCGAAGCGGCATGTGCTCAGAGTGCTTGTTGTTGTTGCTTATTGAGGTTGGAAGACCAGCTTTTGTTTTTTTTGTTTTGCTGCAAAGTATTAAGAGTGAGTGTAGCAATCAATTAGATGCCCACTTTGTCCCTGGCCTTACATAAAGCATATTAGAACAGAGCATATAGTGCATGTGAAACTGGGAAGTCCAAGGGATATTGTGGCAGGTGTATTCTTTTGGAGAATACCCAGAATGCTGCAACGCTAATTCCCCAAAAGCCTTTGAAAAAGCATAGACTTGCATTGAATAACTCAAAATTTTCAAGAGTTAGGTGGAATTCAGAAGTGTATCTATCAACCTCTTCAACAACAAATATGCTTCAGGTAAAAGGGTTCCATAGCCTGCTTGTAAGCTTCCCAGAAGTATCAGCCTAGCTACTGTTAGAAATAGAATGTTGGTCTAGACAGACTTTGGATCTGATCCAACAGGGCAGAGCTTATGAAGTAAATAGCTTCAGACTGGCATCTTAAAACCTAGAATAATGCCCCATGACAAAGTTGCCTTTAAATTCTCTGTAAGAAATGACAACAAAGGACTAAACCCACCTTTACTTTCGGATCATTTAATGGTTTCATTGAGCATTCGTGTCTCAAAAATGACACAAACGATCTGTGCTTTGAATTATCCAGGCGAGTGATGTCTTTTTGGCTTAAGCAAGGAGCAGTAGATACTGTACGTAAGAGTTGTACCATTTGCCGCCAGCTAAGCATGAGCCAATTTCTACCTCTTTTAGGTAGATCATAAATCGCTATGAATTCAACAGCCTTATTTGTCTTTGTATGCCACGTTATATGGCAAGCCGTCGCTTGCCACTGTGAGCTACATCATTTTTATAAGGAAAATCCCTGCAGATTCATATGGATTTCTAAAATGACCAGGTGTATCCATCATCAAAACCCATATTTAACTGGAGTGCTGAATAGTTCATCTGCTTTCTGATGATAGATGATTTTTAATTATATGTCGCACCACAGCCTTGTGCCAGTTTGCAATCATTCCTTTATTTAAGGCCACTGTATCTCTTCCGATAGGGGAAAATACTTTATATTAACTGTGACTATAAGGGTGCTTTAATATAGAATAAGTCCATTAGAAAAATGCTACAGGGCATCAGACTTACATATGCTAAAAGGATTTAGACATGCATGGTCAGGCTGAATTCAGAGGCCACACTAGTCTCAAGATTTGACTTCTATCTGTATATGAAGGTTTGGAAAGCTGCTCAGTCTGTTTCGGAGCTGCTCAGTGTCTTCCCTATTTTATTCTCTGTTCACCATTTGATCTGTCAAAAAGAAAACTTTGTTTTCTCCAAGTTCACTACAATGGGGAATCTAAAAATGGCCACAACTTTCCTTTTCACAGAAGTGGACACACTTGGATGAAATTTGCAGGCTTGGTCACCCCTTCTAAGGAGAAGACGGAACTATTAATCAATATTTCCCAAACACATTAGGGAGATGCCCTGTATATGGGATATGTCTTTATTCAAGACATGGCGCTTGGCTTCATCTTTTGAACTTCAAGAAAAGCTCCCTTAACCATTTGTTCTGTATGGTTTCCAACTAGTGTGCCTAAACTCAAGCCAATGTAGCTGAAAATAACTGCTTTTAAAATAATTGACACCTATTAATACACTCTCTCCCCCCCCAAAAAAAAATCTTCTGAGCTTCAAAGGAGAAGAGCGACATACTGATTTTCTAAGCATCATAACATGTTGCCAAATTCCATTCCTCCTTTATTGGGGGGGGGTGTACTTGCCACACCCTCCTTCCCTGAAAGAAGAGGAGAGCTGGTTTCTCCCACAGAGAGTGATGTGGCTTGTCAAATGGGGCATGTTTGATTGAGCCAATGGGTTCAGTTTCGTTGATCTGCCGATTCTCTCTCTCTCTCTCTCTCTCTCTCTCTCTCTCTCTGTGTGTGTGTGTGTGTGTGTGCTTAAATAGCATCTTTTAAACCCACAAAACAGTTTGTTTCATGTCTTCCTTCTGGTGTTATGACAAATTAATGCTCTAGAATGGTTTACATGGAGCTTTGCTATAGCAGAATAATTCGGATCCTGTCTGTTATCACAGACACCTTAATGATGATGCTTACAAGTTGCATTTGCAAGCACTTTATATTGAGAATCAACATTTAAATTGCTAAAACAGTGTAAATTGTTCTCAATTTAAATATTAACCACAACTTCTAAAATAAGAAAACCTAGAAGCCTACCCAGCATAAGTGCAGACCAAACTTAAATGAGGGGGTGGGGGGTGAGATTTAAAAACAACACAGAAGCGTTAGTTTATAAATAAGCATTTAAACAATCTTATCCTCTGGCACAATAACTGTGTGTGGACCTTTGATTCATCTCTACTTGGAAACAATCTGCAACTCTGAATTTAATCCTTTTAAGAAGTTATTTGTTTCTATACTTATTCAGCGTTTTTGTTTTTGTTTTTACATTTACAGGAACGATTTTACTCTAGGTCAATTTGAATGTATTTTGCTTTAGGTCAGCCTGAGGTACAAATAGCTTCTTAAGATTACTCTGTCAACTATTATTTATTTTATGTGTGTATGTACTGTAGGTTTGTTTTCTTCATTATTGTTTATAGCATCCTTTCAGATGCTCTAAAACAAAATGTTGCTGCTTCAGATTTGATATTTTTTCAATTTACTGTAACAGACTGCTAACCTCCCCTGCCTTCCTCTACTCTTCACTGTAAGAGCAGAAACATCTTTGGCTGGGCAGCTTTAAAGAGAGCCTGGGGGAAGATTCACTCATTTATTTAATGCTTTAACAGCTTGATTGTTATGCCTGCACATAAACGTTTGGTGAGGAGGAGGAAGGGATGCTAACAGCTATGGCAGTGCAGCATCCACCAAAGATGATGCTGGGATAGCATTTTGGCAAGATTTATGTCAGCACTGCAGCTAGATACGTCAACACAAATGTTTCTGATCAGGATGCAAACCTAGTTTGGAATCACAGTTGCAGGATAGCGATTTCTCAGAGAAGAGAGTGCAGGCTTTCAAGTGTCTTAGTAAATCCTTGTGTAAAGGTAAAGGACCCCTGACAGGTAAGTCCAGTCGCAGATGACTCTGGGGTTGCGGAGCTCATCTCGCTTTACAGTCTCCGAGGGAGATGATGTTTGTCCGCTCCGCAGACAGTTTTTCCAGGTCATGTGGCCAGCATGACAAAGCCGCTTCTGGCACAATGGAACACCGAAACTAGAGCAGCGCACGGAAACGCCGTTTACCTTCCCCCCAGAGCGGTACCTATTTATCTACTTGCACTTTTTAGCGTGCTTTTGAACTGCTAGGTTGGCAGGAGCTGGGACCGAGCAATGGGAGTTCACCCCATCATGGGGATTCGAACTGCCAACCTTCTGAATGGGAAGCCCAAGAGGCTCAGTGATTTAGACCACAGCGCGTCCTGTGTCCCCTCCAAATCCTTCTGTACCAGGGCACAAAACCGAATCATTAACGCAGGCTTCTTGTGGGTGTCACATATTTTTGGAAAACATCATGATTGCATTTAAGCAGCTTTCTACAAAGATGTTGACATTTCTGGGTTTATCAGAAATGAGACAAATTTAGGTCACAATAGCTGTTTGTTAAATATGTAGTATGCTGTTTTATGTACTTGTGGTTTTCTTACTGGGGTGGGGCTGCCATTCTAATCTTCCTGGTCAGGATCTTGCACTCTCACACACAGTGCTTAGCAAAAATCTGGTTTGATCTTAAGTACATTAAATATTTTAACTATTGTTTGCATACCCCATAATACCTTCTATTCATAATGAAAACGGTGTCTTCTCTATGTATAGGATCCAATAGCAATAAAGACCTTCAGCCTCTGGCCCATGGGCCTAAAAAAGTCCTGCCAGGCCTCCTCATTTGACCCTCCAGGCCATTTTGGCCAAGTCACACCCATCTGACATCATCTATTATGTCAAGTGTTGAGCGGAGGTAAAAACAGGCTTGGGCCAAAGGGGAGGGTACAGGCTATGCAGCTGATCACTGGGTTTGTGGAGCACTGTGCTTGTGATTTCACAAGTGCTGACAAGCTTGTAAAGCCCGCTGCATGGTGTAGGGCTATGTCTTTGATTTATTACTGCACAGGCAAAACGTTATACCTCCAACCCAGAAGCAAAATGGTAAGAGGTCCATAGCATACATGTCAGTATATGATTGTGGATTTGCAAAATGGTTATTGTTTTCCCTATGCTTTCTCTCCTAGTAGTTTTGGACAAGAAGAAACTAGCACTAGATCTATGGATGCTGCTGTCAAGCTCGCCTGTAGCCTATAAAGCTTCTGAGAACACTGGTGGCAAGTCAATGTGGAGGAGATAAGAAGCTTTTTCTTCCACTGTCAGCCAAGTGCAGTTTTTTGCTATGTCCAAGTCAGGACAAATTGTAGACAGCTTTAACTATGGCTTGTCCAAACAAGTCAACTTAAAACCATGTTTTATGATCCTGCCTCATTCAGATAAACCACAGTTAAAATTGAACGCAATTTCCAGTTTTGACAAGATTATAAGTAGTAGTTTGTTTAAAATAGAAGTGGATAATAAGTTCTGATCTCCTCTTCACAGCTATTCCAGAGGAAGAAAAGAGAAGAAAATCCAGTACTAACTATGGTTCAGCATTACTTCTGAACAAGGTCAATGTCTGGAAGTCCATCATCTTTTTGAGAAGTGGCAGCTGAGGATGAGAAGAAATTATATAAAGTGACAGGGAGTTCTTTATGGAAAGGGATTCTTAGGTCTAAGTTTTGTTCTTGTACAAGTTTTCTATGAACCATAACCTAATTACTTTCCAAACAAAATGGGAGGCGGTGGGGAGATTCATATCTAGATCTCATACCAGGACTTTTATAAAGTCTTCAAAACAACAAGAAAAGAAAAGAAAAACAAAGGAAGGAAAATAAAAGGTACCTTACTTTGAGAAACAATTAGTCATTTTAAAACAAAAAGCTTTACTGGTGTGGACAAGAGGTCAAAATAGGAGGCAGGCTGCTTTATCTGCCCCAGTCTGAAATGCAGTATTCATTAGTTATCAAAATCCCTTTCGATTGCTTAGATCAAGTATGGTTTAAAAGTGGTCTTTCAAGTGCATTTGAATCCCTGCAGGTTTTACCTTTACTATGATGTTTTATTTAAAAAAAGAGACAGAGAAACTTTGCTTTTATATTTCTGTTGCATTTAATCCTTTTATTTAGAAAAAAGAAAGGCAAGGAAAATGGTCTTGACAAAGAAGGCATATAGAACACCTGTATAACTTCCACATTAGAGGCAATATGGGTAGCATGTTGTTTAAAGCAGTAATAGCCTCTCACCGTGATCCTTAGCAGGTAATGATTCACTTGTGCAACGACTCCTGATAGCAAAATGTAAAGGTAAAATTAGAATCCAAGGGTGCTGGGATCTGACATCCCATTGGAGTCTGATCCTAAGCAAATGTGCTCATAGGTAAACCTCACCAAGCTCAATAAAATGTGTTTCCTAGTAACTATGCTTTAACAACCCAGGCTACACCATGTAACTGTACACTTAGTTGCAATCCTATGTACACTTGGTAGTAAGCCTAATTGTACTTAACTGAACATACTTCTGAATATAGATGCATAGGACTGCGGGTTCAAGACGTTCGGAAAGTACACTCTGAGGAGCATGAAAGTTCATGACAGAAGATGCACTGTGCCTTTTTGTTCATCTTTATCCTAGGAAGTCTACCTTCATCTTTCTACCATGCAGAATATTTTTATAGCACAATCACCAAACTCTTGCCTGCCCACCACCACCATAAGCAAAGAAACATCTATGATAATCTGGGCCAAAATGCCCATTAAATATGTGCATACAGGAAAGTGCTTAAAATTACTTTGAAGAGTTTTCCTATGGAGTGTCCTTTCATAGAAGATATAGCACGTTCAGGTTCCTTTCTTAGATCTGACAGACACATTTATTTACTGTGAATGATGCTTTTAAAACTGCAAGCTAGATTGCTCAGTATTATAGGGAAACAGCATTCTATGGCGCAACCAAGCATAAAGAAAACAAATATAATGAAAGTAAAAAGCTGCCCAGCGCAGCATTGCACAGCTAGCCTAAAGAGGACAAATAGTGGGGTTTTTTGGGGGGGGGGATATTGGAAGACTTTGGAAACAAAGGGAAATCAGTCCAACCATCCAATTCTTTTACTTTCGGTGTAAAAAATTTAAACACTGGGAGGTTATTCTGCTGTATCTGTTGGGATGAGATGTTATTCATCCGTATTGATCACAACATTTCAATTTTAGCACTGGTATTATTTTCTACATGGCTTTTGAAATTGAGTCTCTACTAGTGGCCAGAGAGCTGAGAGATGTGGTATTTTATCTAAACACACTATCAAATTTTGATATTGCCTGACTAGAATATCTTCTGAAAGCTACAGCAACAGCCCTACCGTGGCCTGAATTATTCATAGTAGCCAGTGGTTATGCCAGGGTGGCAACCACGCTAAATGTGGCCCTTGTGTCTTCCTCTGGCTTCCCCAGGCTGCACATGCTCCAGTCACACCTCTCATCATGCCTTCCTTGCACACTTCTGCCTGGCTCATTGCAAGAAGTGAAGTTACAGGGACCAAACAGAAGGCCTTCTCGGTAGCAGCACCCGCCCTGTGGAATGCCCTTCTATCAGATGTCAAGGAAATAAGCAGTTATCCTAATTTTAAAAGACATCTGAAGGCAGCCCTGTTTAGGGAAGCTTTTAATATTTAATGCTGTATTGTTTTAATATTATTATTATTATTATTATTATTATTATTATTATTATTCCTTGACTTCTGGTGTCTCTTTTTTGCCTTAAGATACAGGGGCGTGTATGTGTAGAAAAATACTACTGTACAAAGGTAAAAAATATAGACATTGCTCCACCCCTGGAAAATGGTCCATAAGTAATTACTACTGAAAAAGATTTCCTAGCCCTGGACTATACCTTCTGACTTTTTAAAACACAGACTATTTCAGATTACCACAAAGGACCACACATCCTGTGGGCTTAACCCCTTGACTTAACTCACACTGAAAATAAAGCCAAGAAGTCTGGCACTGGACTTTTTCAGTTGTGCTGTCATTCATATATCTGCAAACTTTCCCTTGTGAAACCAAAGTATTTGGATTATTCAGTTCTTTCTTTTTCTTTCTTCAGTGATTTTAGCTCTCATTCCATGACTGTATGAATAAGGTTTCAAAAGGAATTTGATGTTCTATCCATTGGGAATAAACCATGGTTGAGAAATGCAGTGGGAAAAGACCCAGTGAAGGAAACGGAAAGAGTTAAAATTCATTTAAGGGATTTTTTGTTTTGTTTCTTTTGCCGCAAAGCCTGGGATGAAAATGAGATAATGCTGACATCTCAAATGCACCAAGGCCATTGAAACATCTGAAACCAGTAAACAGAGGTAGAACGCAACCACAGTAAAGGTTTATGTTTCACAATTGTTTCTTGAAGTCTCTGCTGACTTTGCTTACTACATTCCTGTGTTCTTGGTGATTTTCTCCACCATTATAAAATTTTAAAAGGAAGTTTATCCCCCCAGGCCATGGATTCTGAATACTCAGTTTCCTTGTGAACCTGGCCTGCTTCTACAGTGCAGCCTCAGACTCCAGATGGGAATAACATTTAACACCCATTACTTTTAATATACCGATGAGTTCATACAAGCAGGAAATTTGCACAACTTTTGGAATACCTTTACTCAAATTCAACTATTAGTGAAGGAATGTTTATGGATGTGGTTTCTCAACTGTGAAAACCGCACTGGACCCCGGAAACGAAAATCAAAGACTGTACTCTGTGCCAGAGTATAAATTTGTCCCACTGTTTCCGAACCCTGGTTACATACAAATTAATAATAATTAAACAGGAAATTCTGCATATTCTGCATATTCGGTAAGGCACATTAGGCTATAGTCATCTGGCTTTTCCCTCCCAACTCCTTTTCCTTTTGTGCTGTCCCATCTAGATTTTACATTTAAGGACAAAGAGTGTATTCATTACAGATATTTTTAAGTTGCTCTGACCCCCACCCTCTTTTTGGGGAGGTGAACAGTGGGATAAAGATACATTAAATAAATAACTACAAATAAAACAAGATAATATTATTCAAGGGCAGGCAGAGTGGTTCAGATTCTAAACATTCAAGATTGCCAGATCCAGACCCTAAATTAAAAACCAGAATCAAAGTAACTGGTATCCAACACCACAGATTTTAAAGCAAATAATAGATAAAATTGATTTCAGTTATTACTATTTTTTAAGTTCTAGGAATATACAAAGAGAGAGAGAGAGCTCAATCAGTAGAGCATGAGAGTCTTAATCTCAGGGTTGTGGTTTCAAACCCCACATTGGGCAAATGATTTCTGTATTGCAGGGGCTTGGACAAGATGACCCTCATGGTGCCTTCCATCTCTACAATTCTATGATTGTATGATCTTCACCTAGTACAAAAACTGTTTTGGACAGCAGGTGTGCCTTCTTGGGCAGAGAGACCTTGGAGACCAAGGTTCAAATATCTGACTCTCAGCCTTTGTTGTGAAGCTGAAATGGAGAAAGAGCAAACCATGCATACCACTTTGAGCATTTAGGAAGAAAGATGGGATATAAATGTAAGGATGGAATGCAATAAGCAGTCAAAAAAATCCTCTCACAAGCTGTCTGATGGCACCTGGAAATGACCCCTTTGAGGATGATGCATGGGCAGCTAATGTGGGAGAGGTTGTGGTCCTTGAGACAGCTAGGTCCCAAGCTGTATAGCACACACTTCCACAATGCATGCATTCCACGGTCTCCCATACTCTTCTCCTGGTTTTCTCTGAAACACTTCAGGACAATGGTTGGGTGCAAAAAGAATATACAATGATTCAAGTTAAAGGAAAAGTCACATTAGGTTGTCTAGGTTATGAGAACCTCTGCAAGAGATAGATTTGAGAAAATGCAGTAGAATGTAGGGGCAGTGAGAGTGGGAGAATAGCCAGTAGTATGTCACAAACAGCTGATTTAGAAGTTGTTAGCACATGGAGGACTTAATAAATCTGAGCAATGAAATATGAATCTCTCAGCAAAGTGGCTATGACTGGTATGTCTAAACCTGCAAACACTTGCCCTTAGGACATTGCTCTGTTGCTCTGCACTTTAATGCCTCCTTAACAGCTCTTTAACTACCTCACACCAAACTACAAATGATAGTGGTAAAATAGCAGCGATTAGAGAGTCTCCCATTAATACAATTTTGTGTGCCAGTAAAAGGATAAAAAAAACCCACCCTTATTGGTTTGCTTGTTCCTTTCAATCTAGCCTTGTTTGAGGTGAACAGTTAATGCTATAAGAAATATGAGCCTAGGAGGATAATTTTATCATTAAAAAAGGGTGGTCAGATTATTCTTCTGATAAAGATTATCTTTGTAAGGCCAACATTATTAAACAGTAATTCACATAAAACTGTTCAAAGTAATCTTATTAAATATATTTCGGAGCATTAGGAAAGCCTTCTTAATAATTTACTTTAATGCTGAAGAAATTAATGGCACCATTTAAAGGCTCTTTGGCTAACAAATCGTAATTGGCACACGCAGCATGTATCGTGGTGTGCCAAAAACTTTGCAGTGTTAACATGCTCTTAACATCTGTATAATGCATTATAATCAAAGAGCTAGCACAAAATTCCCAGGATTTCTCCTGGGTTTTTAAAGTAATACTAGGAGAAGACGACTCATCAGGCTGGCATCAGCAAAGTGATGAGTGAGTGAAGAGTGAGTGACTTAAGAGTTTTTCCATATCACATGCCTATGATATGAAGCATTGTGGCCTTTAGCTTTCAAAGGTGGTCAAGTGTTTTCACATGGAGGAAGACATGCTGGAAGATGGTAAGGTGCAGAGTGAACCATTGGTATGCAGCATGCTCTCTCCCCCATGCCTATACTTGGAAGGAAGATAATCTTCAGTCTTCTACTTACGCACGGGAGAAACTAAAAACATTTTTAAGACTAGTCAAAATGAGCATGAAGTAAACTATACAACTGCAGCATTTTTTACCATTGAACAAAATGAATGCATTGAGAGTGGGGTGGGGAAGTTGTTCCCTAGGAAATTGGGGTGGCTGTTAATTAAAGCTGGAATCTGGTGCTGAGCTCTGCAGGTGTCTATGTGCCACCGGACTTGGTTTCTGCACAGCTATGCATCCTATGCTGACACTACAATCCTATACATCTGTTCTCAGAAATCCAATATGGCTTGCTCCCAGGTAAGTGAGTATAGGATTACAGCTTTATGTTGTATACTTATCTGGGAGTAAACACCATTGAATAGAGGACTATGTATATTTGTAAAGCATTCATGTGTCCATTTTATATATTTGGGTATTTTAAAAATGTAAAGGTGCACAGCTTTGCTGAGCACCAAAGAGAAACTAAACATGATGTTGTTTTAAATCTATGTTTAATTTTGTTTTTCAAATAACAAACCAAACTTCAAGGATATCAATGGGCCATTCTCACAAGTGCCTTGAAGAAGGTTACTGAATACATGATCATCTGCTCAGAACATCCCTCCATAGTGGTCCAATCAGTCTCAGACAATTTTCTAGTCTCATCCTTCATAGTCATATGCATGATAACAAAGTCCCTTATGTCAACAATCTGTTGTCCTGGTGTTACTTTAGATGAGCAACTTTGAGGCCCCTGATCTGCCTTCTTATGGGTATTTTCTTCAGATCTTTAAACCAGACTATGGAGAACTTCTTCAAATAGAAGAGAGCACAAATCTGAACTGCAGTCAGGCCCTGAAAGAACCTGAGGAATTTGAAGATTCTATCCTTTAAAGGAAGCTGCTACTACCCTACCACTCTGCATTTGGTAAGCAACCCTGTGTATTAGACCCCTTTGGATAAACCAGCCCTCACTATGAAGAAGCCACTAATGTTTTTAGAGAACCTACTGATGAAACCATCAAATGTACATACAATCTAATGCCAGGTACAAAGCAGCTGTACCCTGTGCTCGAGGGTTGTGATCTTTAATATATTTGTGTGTTTAACCCAACATTTTCCAATTTAAAATGTCTCCTGAAGGGACTTACATGTAATAGAAAGCTTGCATATCGCTTAACATTAGCTCCAATATAAGGCAGGAGATGGGTCACTTTTCAGCTACAAACCACTGAGTGATGTGATACTGAGAATTGTGAATCAACTCTTACTTCCTATTCAAAATATATTTAGAAACAGAGCTTATGATGTGCATGGACCAGGGTATTTACATGTTTTGCAAAGGAAGCAGTACACTGTAACCCTCTTTGAACCATTTCCATTTGGAACTGGGAGGAGGCTAGAATGCTTACTGTAATAGTGTGGAAATAATTGTAATAATAATAATATTATTTGTAATTTTGTTGCCCCAGCAACATTATGGACATGAGAACATAGGATCAGAACAAAGGATCATCTAGTCCAGCATTCTGTCCTCACAGTGGCCAACCAGACTCTGAGAAACAGAACATAAGTGCAATAATACTGTCCCACTCGTGACCACCAACAATGGATATTCAGAGGCATACCAACTCTGATACTGGAGGCAATATATAGCCATTAATAGAAACGTTCTTAATGAATTTGTCTAATCACTTTTTAAAACCAGCCAAGATGAGTGAGAGAGCCAAGCAGAATAGATCCCTCCCCCCAACAGTGAAGAAAGAGATCCAGTTAATATATTTTTTAAAAAACACTGTTTGTGATAGGAAGAATGATGTTAAGATGAATGAATGAATAATGTGAGGTTAATCGGTGCCATTTGAACACTAAGTGGCAACCTGATTAAAGAAATTATAGCTAATTAAAGGTAAAATGTTTCCTCCTAAATTTCATTTCATGCATCTGATAATGTGAGATGTGCCACTCAGGGAATGTATTTCATCCATAAAGCCTAGATTTTATGGCTTGTGTATAATGCTTGTAATCGTTCGCTTAATATGTTTGGATATTATTAAGCATAACTCATCTTCCAATATTATTTTTACTTGGATAAATGTCTGATGGTTTTGCAAACTGCCTACCACAGTTGATATTACCAAGATAGACCGATTTTATAGCAGATGTTAAACCCAGACTTATTATCATTATTTTCAAACTGATGAAGCAAATTAGATGGTCTGCTAGCAGAGGCCACAAAGTACATAAGTGCCGATGAATTTTGTAGATTGTGGCAGATAAGAAATTAAGGCTTAAAACTATTGCTATGGGCTACAGAGCAACAATTAACTTTGCTATGAACCTAGGGCAAAATCAAATACTTTAGCCTGTGACAAAATAGATGGCTGTAACACAATGACAATGCTAGGCTGCTCCAAAAAACCCTTGACCTAATACATATAAAAATAAATCCTTTCTTTCTCCTTTTATTTAACTATCTACTGATTTAAAAGATGTGGCAGTGCCCTTCAGCAAAGCTTTGAGGGTGGTATACAAACAAAATGAGATAATAGGCATAGATAGAATAAATAACAGCATGGTTAAAAATACATTTTTAAAGTGTCTTTGTCTAACCTCAAAATGATAGTGTTAGATGCAAAGCATCCATGTTCCACTATTCCACAAATAGACATCATCAAGGAGAATTGTCTCTCTTCCCCCTCTCCCTTCTTGAGTTGCCATTCACCTGAACTCAGATGGCAGGGGTCACCTGGAACAGGATACCAGAAGATTGCCTCAGAACATGGGCACTTTAGTTATGAGAGCAGGTGTTTATCCAGGTACATAGGCCCTAAGCCTAAATATTCTTCAAGTAAGCATCATCACCTTGAAATGTGTACAAAAATGACCAGAGGTTCTGGCAAGATCATGCTAGATCAGACCAAAGACCCATGGAATGAGCCATTCCACATCCAACAGTGGCCAACTAGATGCCTATAGGAAGTCCATGAACAGGACAGGAGAACAATGTTCCTACCACATGGCCCTAGTCAACATCTACCAGCAGTATTTTGAACTGTTAACATCTTCATTCCATCTGTTGTTTCCTTCCTTTCCTGTTTTTGCCCATTCAACTCTTGTCAAATGCCATATGAATTATTCTTATAGGAGAATGGGAAAAAGATTATTTTGGCTGAAGCAAGAACACCTATCTGCTGTTTGAGACTGCCTGCCCACAATATCCAATGTAAGTGTGCCATAGTTTTCTTCATCTGTTGTTTTATTAACCAAATGAAGAGACCTATTTTTTAAAAAAAATTGTGTATGCAAGCCTAATAATGTCTAAAATAAGATTTCATATAATATGTACATTGAAAATTCAGCCTGCACATAAATATTTCTGATTCCTAATGACAATCTCTATCTCCTAGTCCAGGGGTGGGCAACCTTTTGAGGGCCACATCCCCCCAGGGATAATCTGTTCAGAGCCACAGGCTAGTGGTAGACAGAGCCAGTGTCAAAACTTTCTCTTTGCCACCTCCTCTTCTTTATTTCACTTTGACCTCACCCAGAAATCTGAGACCACTCTTGGTCTGATAGCATCTAGAGGGCTTTTAAAATTAAACCAAGGGCCTCATGCAATTAGAATGAGGGTCATATGGCTGTTCCTGCCCTAATCCAAGGTTGGTTAAAACCAGGCATCCCCAAACTGCAGCCCTCCAGATGTTTTGGCCTACAGCTCCCATGATCCCTAGCTAACAGGACCAGTGGTCGGGGAAGATGGGAATTGTAGTCCAAAACATCTGGAGGGCCGAAGTTTGGGGATGCCTGGTTAAAACTGTTTGACGGTGCAATTCTCTGCATTTAAACTCAGAATTAAGTCCCACTGAGTTACTCTCACAGTTACTCTGTCTGTAGGTTGTAGCCACAGTTGTTGTTGTTGTTGTTGTTTGCTGTTACAAAATATACTGTACTTTGCATCCTGTGTTCCCATTTTCATAATTTCTAGTCATCGGGATTATTATTTTACAGTGCTTGTGTGCACCACGTATCACCTTTCTATCTCTTATGGGAGTCATCTAACAATGTAGATCTTAGCCAAAGCATCTGAGCCAAAGCATCTTCATATGTATATGATATACATCCATATTTATATATCTGCCACCAGAAGGGAAATAATAACTCCAGATTCCAGATGTGCTGCAGAGATAAGTGTAGCGAGAATGAGGTAATAATAGTTGGTTTAGAAAGAATGTTATTGTGTCTGTTGTCTGGAATGTTCAAATGGATGACCAGGGAAGCGTAATTTTCCATTAAAGGCATTAAGGTCAAAACAGTACACATATTTCCACTGTCATTACTATTAGTGTGGTAGTTTATTCCCTTTCTTTTTCAGTCCCTTCTGATTTCTCAAGTAAAAGAGCATGGTGGCACTTAAATAAAGCAGAATGAGGACAGCATGGCACAACTATTCTTTGATTTTGAGACAGTCTAAATAGCACTGGAGGAGGTTAAAGAAACATGAATTTTTTTGTATTGGGACGTTAGCAGCAACCGAAAGCATAAACATCATGACCAAAAAGAAACTGTGAGTAAAGCCATTAAAATAGTTTTGAATTCTGCAGGATTCTGTAGACTCTAACACTGGCTGAAAGTGTTAGGCCATAAACCAGCCATTTTTTCTTCATTTACCAGCACCCTGGTTTTCAGAGGCCTTTCTGACATTATCTTCACAAAGCATCTCCCTACATCTTGAAAGGTATGGTGGAAACCATGCTAGGTTTTGTAGGAATAGTCTGGGGAACGTTTTTCCATTCAGAGTCTGTATCCTTGGTTTTCATGCACCTAACAGGGCACCCTGACAAGTGGAAGGGGGAGCAACCATCTGCCAGTCACCTGACATCACCATGAATTTGAGCTGCTATGCCTACCCAAGATGATTCAAGTGCAGCTTGAAATCTGTTATTGGTGCTGACTTCAAATGTTGCTTTCAGCCCATTAGGAACTCTGTAAGTCAGCTGATTTCAAGTCTTGCTTTCAATAGTAAACTCCACAGCACAGCCATTGCAGTGGGTTCAGCTGCCCAAGTCATGACTCTTATCATCCCCAGTGTTGTGATTCCTGGAAATGGGGGGACAGTTGCATCGGAAAGAGCAATGTCAAGGATTGCTCCCATGCAATTGAAGGCTTCTGACAGTCTGACATTTCATGGTGGAAGAAGGACAGTATGCAGGTAACATCATGAAAGTAACCCATAACAATGTGATTTGCTTCATCTTCCTGCAATTATTTTGGAAAAAAATTATCACGAGCCATCATCACTTAGGAAAGAATCATGATTTTTATGATTAACATTATTGCCATCTCTTACATGATGGGATGAATTGTAGGGGAATTCAATCTGGGTTCAAACAGCATGGTACAGTCTTCTTAAAAGACCAATAACTCTGGTTTCCAAGGGATATGTTCATCTTTATCAAGAAACTTTTAAATCCAAACAAATACATTGGATCAACATATTTCAGTAGCTTCATAAAGTGAATGTGTCATATTATATACTGTTCAGAGGTATCTACACTATCACACTTTTAATTAGCACCCCCTGCAAGTTTCTCAGAAGACACCAAGGAAAGAACGGTTTCACATACCGGTAATAGATATATATATATCTAAATCCTGTGACAAATAATGCCTTTGTCTTCTTTATCATCCAGATCATTCTGGAAAACCCTGATAACTTGGCTCTTTGACATCTTTTATGCAAATTCGTATACTTAATAATATTGTAGGATTTACAGTGGCACTATATTGCTTTAATGTGAACATAATGAACACTATAGCAATGGACAGTAGCAAAATGTCTATGTGTTACCCAGTTTAACCAGAGATTATATTTCCTGCTAACTTTCTTGATGCTGATGACCTGCTGGGACAGTCGATTCATGACTGTAAAAAGGTAAAGGTAAAGGGACCCCTGACCATTAGGTCCAGTCGTGACCGACTCCAGGGTTGCGGCACTCATCCCGCGTTATTGGCCGAGGGAGCCGGCGTACAGCTTCCAGGTCATGTGGCCAGCATGACAAAGCTGCTTCTGGTGAACCAGAGCAGCACACAGGAATACCGTTTACTTTCCCGCTGTAGTGGTTTTATCTACTTGCACTTTGGCATGCTTTCGAACTGCTAGGTTGGCAGGAGTTGGGACCGAGCAACGGGAGCTTACCCCGTCGCAGTGATTCGAACTGCCAACCTTCTGATCAGCAAGCCCTAGGCTCAGTGGTTTAACCCACAGCGCCACCCACGTGACTGTAGTGCAGTGGTAAATTCTGAGCTCATCTTCACAGTTCTCATAGCCATATTTTCAAGGTCAGTCCAGAATTTAGGCATCAGCATCAATATATTTATATAAACACATGCACAAAACAGCTACAGTGCATGGCATACTGCCTAGTTTATTAAGATCATAAACCTGTTGACTGTGGAGCTGGAAAAGGGTCTTATATTGGTAGGCAAGTTGGACTTTAGCTAGGGAGACAGGGGTACACTTGGCTGATCAACCAAGAAATCTTATGACCACATACGTTCAGCTTGTAAAACATATTGAGCTTTAACAAAATAAAAGCTAGTGGGAATGAAAGTCTTTAATTTTCAATTAGAAACATGTTCCAGGGGTTCCAGGTGCTTATCCAGAGTTTGGTTTCCTTGGAATGAGGGGCAGCGGGGACTGTGGTGTCTTTAAGATATATGGTTTGTTTACACATATATACAGCCTGAGCCCACAATGGAAGAGTTTCCAGCATTAACATTCCAAGCGGGTTCTGCTTCTGCCATTGTCACAGCCTTGGATTCAAACAGAAATCAGGCATCACTGTGTCTCTCCAGTTGCTGTCTGCATCTAGCCCAGCTATCATGCACAACTTCTTGCCCTTGTCTTTCTTACCAACAGCCAGGGGAGGAAAGGGTCCACTTGTTTGCCTTCTGGCACAATGCCACTTCTTATGTTACTGTAACAACCCATACTTAGGGGGCCATTAACCAGCAGCTGGCCTGGCTACTTCAGCAATTGAATCCTCCATTAGATGCTAGCCCTTGCTGGATCCAGGAATTATAAGGGTCTCAGGCATACAGCCTAACCCCTCCCACAATTCACAACAATATGGGTAACCTGTCACAAAGGAAAGCCTTGTTATCACCTCATTCACTTGAGAGAGTAAGGAAGGTACAGTCAATTACCCTGGTGCTCTGATAGATGACACCATCACTCTCGCTCTTGCTAAATTGGGAGGGTCGTGCTTCTTCTTAAAGTCCAAGGTATATCTGGAAGCATGTGAGGTGAGTTCCTACAAGTCTCCCTGAAGCCAATAATTAAGCTGGGAGCTGTACATTGCTGCCTGCTGAATACTGGCAGAGCTCAACAGGGATCTCATTTGCTTCCTACCAGCTTTTCAAAGTTGCTCTTTAGCTGTGGCATGCAGCTCTCCTTTTAGGCCAGGATTTGGGGAAGATGCACAAGAATCTGGGCTGTTACCTAGCCCATTATGAGTTGAGACCAGACTCTTCTTTATTTGAACCTGCATACTACTGTTTCTACCGTGATTAACTTTTTACTAAAAATAGTTTCAAAGCAACTTAGCAAGTTAAGAATACAAAAATACCTTAACACCCCCCCAAGGGTGTTTATTCACCAGCAAGATTGGATTTCCCCATTCCACTCCTACCAGCTAGTCCTGCCTGTCTGCCACAGGGTACCCTATTCTCTCAACCACTACAAACTCTTACATTGCAGTCAACCAGGACAACAACATAATCCCCAATTCAAGAGGCTATGGAAAATGGAAAACTCTGGAGCTTCATTTGGGTGTTCTAAGCCCCCCCCCCCATGTGAAGCAGAACAGGGATGACTGTGCTAGGTACCCTGCCCCACCCCAAGCTGGAAGCATATAGCTACAGAGGGGAGCCCCCTCCATTCATGTAAGCCCCCTGCACAATTTAAAACCCTGGAAGATCAAGGTTTTAAATAATGCAGGATGCCTACACAAGTCCACAGGACTTTCTGCTTCAGAATAAGCTCTCCTTTCAACTTGTGAAGGGTGATGTGAATGGCAATGTCTTGTCCCCACTGCCTTGAATTGTGTGAGACATTAAACCACCTGAATAGAGCTTGGCCTGGGCAAGATCGGTAGCTTGGTGGCAGAGCAACTGATTTGCATGTAAAAGGTCCTAGGCTCAACCCTCAGCATCTCCTGCTTGAAACCCTGGGGAGCCATCCCCAGTAAATGTAGATAATGCTGATCAAGATGGCCCAATGGTATGAGACAGCTTCCTAGCATAGCTGTCAAGTTTTCCCTTTTCTTGTTAGGAAGCCTATTCAGCATAAGGGAATTTCCCTTAAAAAAAGGGAGAACTTGACAGCTATGCTTCCTATGCTCCTATGATGGAGGAACTACATTTCTCAAGAACACCACTCCATGGAGTGCCTGGGAAGGAGGAATCTCATAGGGGTCCCCAGAAAAGATTTTCCATGGCCACTGCCATTCCTGCTAGGATGCAACTTTGTACAAAGGGATAAGGGGAATGGAAAGTGTTAGAGGGGATGAGAGAATCGCAGAGCAGTTGGCTAAGGAAGGTGTTCAGAAACCATTGTTTTCCCAATGGCATCTTCAGGAGCGCAGCTGGGTTTCTGAATTCAAAATTGAGCTTTGGAATGAAGCTTCACAATGAAGCTATTTTCCAAGCCCAATTCTGAATTGAGATCACCCTTCAGTAATCGTGAGTGATGACTTGTGCCATATATGGTAGTTATAGTTCAGATTCATGCTGTCAACACACTTCCAAAGCTGATTAAACAAACTTCAAGCCTTCCATTTCTTCAGCCCAAACATAAAGGCTCATCTCTGTGAAAGCCACAGCGAAGACTGCATAGAAGAAGAAAACACAGCAGTCTGACAGGGGCAAGCAATGACAGTTAAAGTAAAGAAAACAATGGAGACTTCATTCTTTTCAGGCTGAGCTAATGTTTAGAATCCACATGCCATAACTACAGACTATGTGATATTTTGAGGTACAGTTATAAGAGACGATCAAACTAACAATTATGTGTACCACAAAACTAGGAATGGTTGAAATAATGACAGCCAACTTGTTTTACATCGGAGATTACTAGGATTACAGACTATATCACACCTGCAATGAATATTTAGTCCAGACACATGAGGATATTTCCACCAAAAAAATTGACAATAAATTATTTTTCTGCAAAGCAGAGCTTTGCTTTCTGCAAAGAAGGCCAGCTCCCTGAGATATATCTATTCATTATTGTAGTAAACTTGCTATTAAATGAGACATTTCTCATAATTTATAACACTGTGATATTTGATAAAGAGCTTGGAATCTAGCCTCTATCCCTGTAATTGCAAAAGGAAATGCCTTGCAAGTTTTTGACTAAGGGCAATTTTTCCCCCAATCTTGCACATGTACTTGACACACTTAAAAAAAAGCAAGCATGGCACTTTCCATGATACATACATATGTGCATGTGGCAACTGTTTAGCATGTGCACTTGCATCCAGTAACATGCCTCACATGCTACAACATGTGTATTATTTTATCATGTTACTGGAAATAAATGCTTTGCATGTGAACATCTGTGCATGGTGAGAGTGAGTGTAGGATGGAAGCAACACATTTGCCAAGACAATACAGCATAGGACACCACCCTTGAGTTGGTCCTCCCTTACTGTGAGTGCCATGGTCCCAACTAGCTTGGGGCTAGGGTGGCAGTTGCTGTCTGATGAGGTAGAAGAGGATGACGACACAGAGGATGCCATAAATGGGGAGCAGCCTGAGAGGTAGGTTGGGGCCCCTGCCCCTTTGCCTTTAGAGGCTGGGATGGAAATGTTGGGGCATATTCATTGTTGCTGAGGGATGTGTGGCTTGCCCTGTGCATTCTCTTCACATGGTCATAGTGAATGGCTGAAGAAGGTGTTGGTGTCAGCACAATTGTATATAATTTTATTATATAAATCAGGGGACAGTGTTTTCACCTGGGTGGGTGGAATTTATATGAAAGAGGGGGGGTTTCTTTGGGGGGGGGGTTGTTGTGTGCCTTGCTGGCTGTCACCAGGATCAATGATCAATTGTGAGACATCCTCATGCAATATTCTGGGAGCCAGTTCCTGGAATGGATTCCATGAAAGTGATACAATGTGATGTGACACCAATCCTAGGTCATTCCAGGAAGTGTGAGAGACAGGAAGTTCCCGAGAATCTTGCATCTTGGTAAGTACCTGGAGGGCTTCCAGAAAAAGCTTTTGAAAGAGAACAACAAAAAAAGATCCTCTAGCAACCCTTAGCTGCTTCATAAGATTTAAGAGAAATTTCTCTCCAATCTTTCAGAAAGATTTCCTTTTGCCCATACCCAACATATGGTAAATGAGGAAACATTGTAATTTTCAGCACTGCTCTAGTTTATAGAGACAAAAAACAAGAAAACTAGTCACAGGCAATTATTTCTATTAACTTTTCAGTGTCTGATGAAGACATTCCTTCTCCAACAATACTTTTAAGTGGATGCATAAAATCTCTTTCTATATCTGTTTTAGACACCATGCCACTCTGCTTGGTTGATAAGCAACACCTTCACCCCCCCCCTGGTTAGCTGGCTTACTGATAACCAAATTAACCTTTACGTTACAAACTGAATGATCTCTGCTGTTGAACTTCCAACAGTAAGATGATGGTGGGCACAACATTGATGGCTGATTTGAAACAGACTACCAACCTCCGTTTTCCCAAGCATTTGGGCAGCACCAATACAGATCTTATCAAGCTACAACAAAATTTGGAGTACCATGCTCAGTTTTGGTCACTGAACCTCAAAACAGACATTGTAGAGCTGGAAAAGCTACACAAAAGGGCAATCAAATTTATCAAGTGCATGTTTTTAATTGCTTTCAAGGCAATATCTTGTAATTGCATCAGGTAGAGGGAAACTACCATCATCAATAACAGCAACATTTATTTTTGTTACATAAAACTGGGATGATTAACTAAAACATAAACTATTGAAAATTTCTTCAGTAGTAAGCAATTTGAATTAATGATTCCACTTGATGGGCATTGCCGTCCCATTGACATCAATGTGCCTTAAATGTGTATGATCACCTACTGTCTTATGAGAGGGCAGTTTATAAGTAGATGCATATACAACTGGAAACATTATAGCCAAAATTACAACAGTGCACTGATTCATTGCAATGCCAGCAATGTTCTGTATATTGCTTCTTTAATAAAAACAAAAAATAAAGAATGGAAAGGGGAAAAAATACTGAGTTATGAAGTGAAAAGTAAATGAAATTATCTCATTAAAATGAAATGGCAATGCTACAGGACTCATATCCCCCCCCCCAAAAAAAGAGCAGGTTGATCTTACCTAAGGTTTGCCTTCTCCCTCCCTCCCTCCTAACAGATCAATCTTACTCTCAGAGACTGAAAACATGAGGTATATATATCCTCCCAATAAAGATTTCAGATCTGAGCTTTGAAAAAGAATGTGTATTTAGCTGGCTTATTTCCAGCATTTCAAGAAGCTTGAAGCTTTTGATAGGAACAACACTGAACAGCCTAGCAGACAGCTAATGATTTGCCTCCCAGACAAATAAATCCATTTGGGGTCTGGGAGGGGGGACAAAACAAACTCTCTTTGAACAGCTTCCCACAGTGTGGGTCACTATACTATGTCTAATGAAAAGGTCATCCCTTAAGCAAGGATATACTGAAAAAAGCAAGGGCCATCTACCTTTTCTGACTTCCTATCATTCTGCTGAAATGGACCGCAAACTAACCTGAAGGAGATGGCTCAGTCCAGCTAAATTGTTACATATCCTACTTCTCTGACTGGATAGGCTCGGATTTAGCTTTATCACACACTGGAGCAGAGGTCACAGCAACATAAGGTGTAAACGTTCTCTTCTAATTTACCTTTCACTACGGCAGAAGGATCCCCTGCTGAAGCAATGAATTGGCTAGAAGTAGGACAAGTTAAATGGTGCAGATAAGTTTCTTCTTCTTCTTCTTCTTCTTCTTCTTCTTCTTCTTCTTCTTCTTCTTCTTCTTCAACGTCAGTTATTCTTCATTACACATAAGAAAGGTAGGCTTGTGTTATTTTCTCAGTCTTGCAGATGAGTGTTGCATATAGAGTGGCATATGTGCCTAAGGTGGTATAGTGAGCTTGAGGCTGAGGTGAGATTTAAACCACCACTCCGTCTCGGTTTCCTCACAGTTGTCAACCACAAAAGTTGGCTTGGCTATTCTTTAGTTTCCTACAACGTTGCCTCAGGATGATCACCAGCATTATTATTATTATACAGAGCAGTTTACATACTAAAAATACAAAATGAAAACACAAAGGACATACCGTAATAAAAGCCCCCCAAACCAATAACCCTTCAAATCAATAGTATATTCCCGCTACCTTCTTTACCACTGCCTTTATTTCCCATGACTGACAGTTTTGACTAATGAACATTAGGTCTTAAAACTATTTCAGCCTTGCACAAAATGCAAGTCAATTAGGTGGGAAGCAAATAAAATAAAATACCTCAAACTGAGGGTTAAGGGGGGATCAGTCACCATTTCATAGAATCATGGAGACAAGGAATAATAGAATTGTAGAGTTGGGACTATGAAGGTCAGCTAGTTCAACTCCTTGCAATGCAGGAATCTTTTGCCCAAAGTGGGGCTTAAACCCACAACCCTGAAATTAAAGGGGTTGGTGTTTGTTTGTTTGTTTTTGCTTCTCCCACATCAGTAGCTTGTCACACAACAGAGCATTCACCAGTCTCATGCCTCTATAGAGTAACTTCTATAGTGATTTGGGAAAGACTCTTCTCCATGGTGACTTCCTGCCTTTGGAATGCTCTCCCTTGACCAAAAGTCCAGAGGTAGCATTATTATCAATTTATGATGGGGTGGAAGGTTCACAGGCTATGAAGGACTTGCTCACAGATTTACTGACAGCTGACAGCTAACAAAATAAAAATAAAACAGAAAAATTCCTTCCAGTAGCACCTTAGAGGCCAACTAAGTTTGCCATGTTGTCTTTGTCTTTGTCCATGGAGTTTTCTTGGCAGGGATACTGGAGTGGGTTGCCAGTTCCTGCTCCAGGTGGATCACATTTAGTCAAAACTCTCCACTATGACCTGTCCATCTTGGGTGCCCTGCATGGCATAGCTCATAGATTTTCAGAGTTATTCAAGCCCCTTCACCACGACAAGGCAGTGATCCATGAAGGATACACTCAATATGCCAGCAAGTTTGGAAAACCCAGCAGTGGTCAGAGGATTGGAGAAGATCAGTCTACATCCCAATCCCAAAGAAGGGCACTGCCAAAGAATGCTCCGACTACCGCACAACTGCACTCATTTCACACGCTAGCAAGGTTATGCTTAAAATTCTACAAGGCAGGCTTAAGCAGTATGTGGACCGAGAACTCCCAGAAGTGCAAGCTGGATTTCAAAGAGGCAGATGAACCAGAGACCAAATTGCAAACATGCGCTGGATTATGGAGAAATCTAGAGAGTTCCAGAAAAACATCTCCTTCTGCTTCATTGACTACGCAAAAGCATTCGACTGTGTTGACCACAGCAAACTATGGCAGGTTCTTAAAGAAATGGGAGTGCCTGATCACCTCATCTGTCTCCTGAGAAATCTCTATGTGGGACAAGAAGCTACAGTTAGAACTGGATATGGAATAACTTCATGGATAACTTCATAATATCCCCTTCATGGATCAATGCCTTGTCGTGGCGAAGGGGCTTGAATAACTCAGAGAAGCTAGGAGCTATGCCATGCAGGGCCACCCAAGATGGACAGGTCATAGTGGAGAGTTTTGACTAAACGTGATCCACCTGGAGAAGGAACTGGCAAGCCACTCCAGTATCCCTGCCAAGAAAACTCCATGGACAAAGACAACAGGCATATAAAAGTTATGACGCTGGAAGATGAGCCCCTCAGGTCGGAAGGCGTCCAACATGCTACTGAGGAAGAGCGGAGGACAAGTACAAGTAGATTCAGAGCTGATGAAGCGGCTGGGCCAAAGCCGAAAGGACACTCAGTTGCGGATATGCCTGGAAGCGAAAGGAAAGTCCGATGCTGTAAAGAAAAATATTGCATAGGAACCTGGAATGTAAGAACCATGAGTGGAGGTAAGCTGGATGTGGTCAAAAATGAGATGACAAGAATAAATATCGACATCCTGGGCATCAGTGAACTAAAATGGAAGGGAATGGGCGAATTCAGTTCGGGTGACTATCATATCTACTACTGTGGGCAAGAATCCTGTAGCAGAAATGGAGTGGCCCTCATAGTCAACAAAAGAGTGGCAAAAGCTGTAATGGGATGCAATCTCAAAAATGACAGAATGATCTCGATACGAATCCAAGGCAGACCTTTTAACATCACAGTAATCCAAGTTTATGCACCAACTACCGGTGCTGAAGAAAGTGAAATTGACCAATTCTATGAAGACCTACAACAACTTCTAGAAATGACACCAAAGAAGGATGTTCTTCTCATTACAGGGGATTGGAATGCTAAAGTAGGGAATCAAGAGATAAAAGGAACAACTGGCAAGTTTGGCCTTGGAGTTCAAAATGAAGCAGGGCAAAGGCTAATAGAGTTCTGTCAAGAGAACAAGCTGGTCATCACAAACACTCTCTTCCAACAACACAAGAGACGACTCTACACATGGATATCACCAAATGGGCAGCATCGAAATCAGATTGATTATATTCTCTGCAGCCAAAGATGGAGAAGCTCTATACAGTCAGCAAAAACAAGACCTGGAGCTGACTGTAACTCAGATCATCAGCTTCTTATAGCAAAATTCCAGCTTAAACTGAAGAAAGTAGGAAAAACCACTGGGCCAGTAAGATACAATCTGAATCAAATCCCTTATGAATACACAGTGGAAGTGAGGAACAGGTTTAAGGATTTAGATTTGGTGGACAGAGTGCCTGAAGAACTATGGATGGAGGCTCGTAACATTATACAGGAGGCAGCAACGAAAACCATCCCAAGGAAAAGGAAATGCAAGAAAGCAAAATGGCTATCCAACGAGGCCTTACAAATAGCGGAGGAGAGGAGGCAAGCAAAATGCAAGGGAGATAGGGAAAGATACAGGAAACTGAATGCAGATTTCCAAAAAACAGCAAGGAGAGACAAGAGGGTCTTCTTAAATGAGCAATGCAAAGAAATAGAGGAAAACAATAGAATGGGGAAAACCAGAGATCTGTTCAAGAAAATTGGAGATATGAAAGGAACATTTCGTACAAAGATTACCATAATCAAGGACAAAAGTGGTAAGGACCTAACAGAAGCAGAAGACATCAAGAAGAGGTGGCAAGAATACACAGAGGAATTATACCAGAAAGATATGGAGGTCTCATACAGCCCAGGTAGTGTGGTTGCTGACCTTGAGCCAGACATCTTGGAGAGTGAAGTCAAATGGGCCTTAGAAAGCACTGCTAATAACAAGGCCAGTGGAAGTGATGATATTCCAGCTGAACTATTTAAAATTTTAAAAGATGATGCTGTTAAGGTGCTACACCCAATATGCCAGCAAGTTTGGAAAACTCAGCAATGGCCAGAGGATTGGAGAAGATCAGTCTACATCCCAATTCCAAAGAAGGGCAGTGCCAAAGAATGCTCCAACTACCGCACAATTGCGCTCATTTCACACGCTAGCAAGGTTATGCTTAAAATTCTACAAGGCAGGCTTAGGCAGTATGTGGACCGAGAACTCCCAGAAGTGCAAGCTGGATTTCGAAAGGGCAGAGGAACCAGAGACCAAATAGCAAACATGCGCTGGATTATGGAGAAAGCTAGAGAGTTCCAGAAAAACGTCTACTTCTGCTTCATTGACTATGCAAAAGCCTTTGACTGTGTCGACCACAGCAAACTATGGCAAGTTCTTAAAGAAATGGGAGTGCCTGATCACTTCATCTGTCTCCTGAGAAATCTCTATGTGGGACAAGAAGCTACAGTTAGAACTGGATATGGAACAACTGATTGGTTCAAAATTGGGAAAGGAGTACGACAAGGTTGTATATTGTCTCCCTGCTTATTTAACTTATATGCAGAATTCATCATGCGAAAGGCTGGACTAGATGAATCCCAAGCCGGAATTAAGATTGCTGGAAGAAATATCAACAACCTCAGATATGCAGATGACACAACCTTGATGGCAGAAAGCGAGGAGGAATTAAAGAACCTTTTAATGAGGGTGAAAGAGGAGAGCGCAAAATATGGTTTGAAGCTCAACATCAAAAAAACCAAGATCATGGCCACTGGTCCCATCACCTCCTGGCAAATAGAAGGGGAAGAAATGGAGGCAGTGAGAGATTTTACTTTCTTGGGCTCCTTGATCACTGCAGATGGTGACAGCAGTCACGAAATTAAAAGACGCCTGCTTCTTGGGAGAAAAGCAATGACAAACCTAGACAGCATCTTAAAAAGCAGAGACATCACTTTGCCGACAAAGGTCCGTATAGTTAAAGCTATGGTTTTCCCAGTAGTGATGTATGGAAGTGAGAGCTGGACCATAAAGAAGGCTGATCGCCGAAGAATTGATGCTTTTGAATTATGGTGCTGGAGGAGACTCTTGAGAGTCCCATGGACTGCAAGAAGATCAAACCTATCCATTCTTAAGGAAATCAGCCCTGAGTGCTCCCTGGAAGGACAGATCGTGAAGCTGAGGCTCCAATACTTTGGCCACCTCATGAGAAGAGAAGAATCCTTGGAAAAGACCCTGATGTTGGGAAAGATTGAGGGCACTAGGAGAAGGGGACGACAGAGGACAAGATGGTTGGACAGTGTTCTCGAAGCTACCAACATGAGTTTGACCAAACTGCGGGAGGCAGTGGAAGACAGGAGTGCCTGGAGTGCTATGGTCCATGGGGTCACGAAGAGTCGGACACGACTAAACGACTAAACAACAACAATGGAATAACTGATTGGTTCAAAATTGGGAAAGGAGTATGACAAGGCTGTATATTGTCTCCCTGCTTATTTAACTTATATGCAGAATTCATCATGCAAAAGGCTGGAATGGATGAATCCCAAGCCGGAATTAAGATTGCTGGAAGAAATATCAACAACCTCAGATATGCTGATGACACGACAAAGAACCTTTTAATGAGGGTGAAAGAGGAGAGCACAAAATATGGTCTGAAGCTCAACATCAAAAAAACTAAGTTCATGGCCACCGGTCCCATCACCTCCTGGCAAATAGAAGGGAAAGAAATGGAGGCAGTGAGAGATTTTACTTTCTTGGGTTCCATGATCACTGCAGATGGTGACAGCAGTCACAAAATTAAAAGATGCTTGTTTCTTGGGAGAAAAGCAATGACAAACCTAGGCAGCATCTTAAAAAGCAGAGACATCACCTTGCCGACAAAGGTCCGTATAGTTAAAGCTATGGTTTTCCCAGTAGTGATGTATGGAAGTGAGAGCTGGACCATAAAGAAGGCTGATCGCCGAAGAATTGATGCTTTTGAATTATGGTGCTGGAGGAGACTCTTGAGAGTCCCATGGACTGCAAGAAGATCAAACCTATCCATTCTTAAGGAAATCAGCCCTGAGTGCTCCCTGGAAGGACAGATCGTGAAGCTGAGGCTCCAATACTTTGGCCACCTCATGAGAAGAGAAGAATCCTTGGAAAAGACCCTGATGTTGGGAAAGATTGAGGGCACTAGGAGAAGGGGACGACAGAGGACAAGATGGTTGGACAGTGTTCTCGAAGCTACCAACATGAGTTTGACCAAACTGCGGGAGGCAGTGGAAGACAGGAGTGCCTGGAGTGCTATGGTCCATGGGGTCACGAAGAGTCGGACACGACTAAACGACTAAACAACAACAATGGAATAACTGATTGGTTCAAAATTGGGAAAGGAGTATGACAAGGCTGTATATTGTCTCCCTGCTTATTTAACTTATATGCAGAATTCATCATGCAAAAGGCTGGAATGGATGAATCCCAAGCCGGAATTAAGATTGCTGGAAGAAATATCAACAACCTCAGATATGCTGATGACACGACAAAGAACCTTTTAATGAGGGTGAAAGAGGAGAGCACAAAATATGGTCTGAAGCTCAACATCAAAAAAACTAAGTTCATGGCCACCGGTCCCATCACCTCCTGGCAAATAGAAGGGAAAGAAATGGAGGCAGTGAGAGATTTTACTTTCTTGGGTTCCATGATCACTGCAGATGGTGACAGCAGTCACAAAATTAAAAGATGCTTGTTTCTTGGGAGAAAAGCAATGACAAACCTAGGCAGCATCTTAAAAAGCAGAGACATCACCTTGCCGACAAAGGTCCGTATAGTTAAAGCTATGGTTTTCCCAGTAGTGATGTATGGAAGTGAGAGCTGGACCATAAAGAAGGCTGATCGCCGAAGAATTGATGCTTTTGAATTATGGTGCTGGAGGAGACTCTTGAGAGTCCCATGGACTGCAAGAAGATCAAACCTATCCATTCTTAAGGAAATCAGCCCTGAGTGCTCCCTGGAAGGACAGATCGTGAAGCTGAGGCTCCAATACTTTGGCCACCTCATGAGAAGAGAAGAATCCTTGGAAAAGACCCTGATGTTGGGAAAGATTGAGGGCACTAGGAGAAGGGGACGACAGAGGACAAGATGGTTGGACAGTGTTCTCGAAGCTACCAACATGAGTTTGACCAAACTGCGGGAGGCAGTGCAAGACAGGAGTGCCTGGCGTGCTATGGTCCATGGGGTCACGAAGAGTCGGACACGACTAAACGACTAAACAACAACAATGGAATAACTGATTGGTTCAAAATTGGGAAAGGAGTATGACAAGGCTGTATATTGTCTCCCTGCTTATTTAACTTATATGCAGAATTCATCATGCAAAAGGCTGGAATGGATGAATCCCAAGCCGGAATTAAGATTGCTGGAAGAAATATCAACAACCTCAGATATGCTGATGACACGACAAAGAACCTTTTAATGAGGGTGAAAGAGGAGAGCACAAAATATGGTCTGAAGCTCAACATCAAAAAAACTAAGTTCATGGCCACCGGTCCCATCACCTCCTGGCAAATAGAAGGGAAAGAAATGGAGGCAGTGAGAGATTTTACTTTCTTGGGTTCCATGATCACTGCAGATGGTGACAGCAGTCACAAAATTAAAAGATGCTTGTTTCTTGGGAGAAAAGCAATGACAAACCTAGGCAGCATCTTAAAAAGCAGAGACATCACCTTGCCGACAAAGGTCCGTATAGTTAAAGCTATGGTTTTCCCAGTAGTGATGTATGGAAGTGAGAGCTGGACCATAAAGAAGGCTGATCGCCAAAGAACTGATGCTTTTGAATTTTGGTGCTGGAGGAGACTCTTGGACTGCAAGAAGATCAAACTTATCCATTCTTAAGGAAATCAGCCCTGAGTGCTCACTGGAAGAACAGATCCTGAAGGTGAGGCTCCAATACTTTGGCCACCTCATGAGAAGAGAAGACTCCCTGGAAAAGACCCTGATGTTGGGAAAGATTGAGGGCACAAGGAGAAGGGGACGACAGAGGGCGAGGTGGTTGGACAGTGTTCTTGAAGCTACGTACATGAGTCTGACCAAACTGCGGGAGGCAGTGGAAGACAGGAGTGCCTGGCATGCTCTGGTCCATGGGATCATGAAGAGTCGGGCATGACTAAATGACTAAACAACAACAATAAGTTTTTCATTGGTATGAACTTTTGTGTGCATACACACTTCTTCAGATACACTGAATTTATTTATTTATATTTTATTTTATTTATTTTGTTTTATTTTGTTTTTATTTTGTTTCGACGGCAGACCAACATGGCTACCTACCTGTAACTTATTATAGCTAGGAAGTGGAAGGGGCAAGGTGAATATAAAATATAAGAATGGTATAAAGAGGTGTGGGATATAGCTATTAATGATAAATTAACATGTGTTGTTAAGGTAAAATGGGGAATACGCAGAGAAATTATTTTTAGGAGATATGGAAGGTGTTTGTAGAATTTGTACTGTTAAAATGGAAACCATCGCAAGAGGTGTTGAAATTTTGCGAGGTTGGATAGTTACAATGGAATGGTCTTGGGGGTGGGGTGCACATTTTTATTCTTATTTATTTATTATTATTATTACTTTGTCAAAATAAAAAAAAATCCCATTTCCTTTCCTTGTATTACACAAAAATTGGGTATTGTTGGCTTTTTCTCCTTATAGCCAGTTTATTTCATTTCATATTATGATATTACGGTTCACTATTTCACTGTGCAGTTTTGTTTTTTTCTCCTGGAAAACCCTGTTTTTAATCATTCTGTCCTACTCTTCTCCCTGCCCATGCTCTACTTGCCTCATCAATAATTTCTAGTTTGCTGTTCTTGTGAATCGTGAACATTTATGCGCTGCTAAACAGTTTGCATAACAATAACTTGAGTAATTAACCAAAAGTGTTTCAGCAGCAAATTAAAGTTCACAGATAATATTCCATTTATTTATTTTTTGCTGTGTTGGTCAGTCATGTCATATGGAAACAGGGAGATCAAAGCACCAGCGGTAAGATGCAAATGCTATGACTGAATATCCAATTATGTTTCTAGGTACATTTTAACTAACACAGATGGTCCTATTGCTTCTTTCCTAGAAGAAAACCCCAACAAACAAAGTGGGACTTAATGTCAAGTAAGCATGCTCTCAAGAAGCCAGGATTCATGGATGGTTTTCCCATGTGGTGGCCTATTGAACTTCAGGTGGCAGGTGAGTTGGAGCCTCTTGGAGAGGAACAACTAGCAGAGGCTCCATTAGGGATGCTATAGCACTGGAATTTCTTTAGCTTTGAGCAGGAGGTTAGACATGAATGTCTACAAGGCCCTCTGTATGTTACTATGATCAGCAACAACAAAAAATGTGTATTCTACACCAGGAGCGAAAAAAACTATAGATATTTGCTGCATCCCTATTGAACTTAGGATCAAATTAACTTATGAGTCTGATTTTTTAAAAAAGAGGTACATGGATAAGATTCATCTCCTTTTGGCTCGTTTCCCCAGCACTGTTTTAATTCCTCTCATCGTGATGTTCAGGCATGTGGTTTATCTGCAGTATGATGTGGAAGTGGTGGGCTACCTTCCCATAATATGAGTGTGGATGTGTTTTTAAATGAAGATCAGGCAGGCCTTTCTCAGATGTAGAAAGGGAGGAAACATGGGATGTATCATGGCTTGTCAATGACTTTCATTAACAGCTGAACTTGGATCAGAAACCTAACATTGGAAAATTTGACCAGTTTTGAATCCATGCCACGCGTTCATCCTTCAAGTCCAACATGAACACACAGGGAACACAATCCAGACATTTTAATATACGTTTTAAGGCATGAAGCACCTCTCCCTGATTGAAGCAAATAGTTGTCTGCATTCTTCAGATTCACAGACACCCCTGCCCACCTCTTTTGTTCACATCTATACTTTTATTTCACCTAAGCCTATGAACCAACAACATTTGATCCACTGAGTTGGCGGTTCCCAAGGAGATGCCAAGCGATGGTGATTCTCCAGTTTCTATCTCGAAAGACCTCTACCTTTTAGGTGGTTATTTGAGTCTGCTTTTGCACAAAGATCTCTCAACCATAATATTACTCATGGGCTACCTTCTTCTTCCTTTGAGACCAACCTGGCAATCTTATTTGGCATAGTTTTTAAAGTGTAACTCGGGAAGGAGCTCATGTGTCTTTCAGGCCGAATAATGACATAGCCGTTTTTTATTTTTCAGAGCACTTCTGAGATCTGTGAATATTATTAGTGCTGATAACAGGGGAAGTAGGAAATAAGGTTTCATTGGAAAAACCAGGTTGTATTTAATCCTTATCTCTTTGTCTATAAGTTGTGAATATTGGTCCATGATAGTTAGTTTAATAGTATTGTTTTAGCAGATTTCTGCATCAAGTCTCTTGTCTGTTATTGATTTCTTCTGCTGTTGTCAGCATTATAGATTTAAGCCTTCACTCTGCATTATTCTTCAACAATCAATATGTTACTTTATTGATGGAATGATTTACATATTGAGCTTGCCTGCCATAATATGCTGCATGTACATGGCTTTATGGTATAACATGATTCATTTTTTGTTCAGTTGTTTGAAAGCAGGTTTATTATAACCCTTCCCCTCACCTGCCCCATGATACTAAGAGCTTATTTTATGTTCTTATAACACGCCTTACAGTTTTTTTGCATCTGAGCTTTGGATGAGTTACTACACACCCAGAAAATGCTTTTAGTGTCTAGTACAATTTTATTATTCCCCCAAAATGTGTCTGCAAAGAATAGGTAGTGAATCACATTTGTGACTTCAAGAATGTATTCTAAGTGTTCCCTCCCAGCCTTAAAACACGTTTTAGAAATCTGGAATAATATTTTAAAGGATTTCTGTTCCTTGCTACAGCATATCTTGAAGGATTTCAGGAAAGGCTAAATGATTTTAAGTCAAATTGTTTTCAACGAAGATGAAATCAATGGAATTATGGAGTGCTTTGGCCTGGATCGTGTCTTGTGTTAGTAAGGCAAACGTAAGTGTGTGTTACTCTACATCTGGGTCCCACCACTAGAATATCTTTTCCATTCCATAATTTCTACAGAAGGCTTGGATGTTGTAGTTATATGTGGGTAGTTCTCTGTGAGTGGGACTAATCTGCACCTTGATTAGCTGTATTAGAATATCTTCATAAACCTCACATTAGGAGATCACTTAACTTTGGTTCTGTTCAAATAACTTTCAAGGATTTTTAACAGAGTTCTAAATATTTCATTGAATTGCTAGGAAGAAATATTTATACTATGCAAGGAGAATGCACTACTCCTTTGTATATATGTTGTTGTATGCAAACTCCAGAAAATTGGGGGGGAGGGTGGTGTCAATAAATCCTAAGACTGTGTGTTATGAGGCTTTAATATCTTCCTGTCTTCCTCTATCCACTTCTTCCAGATGCAAAACAAGGAGGAAAACACTAGGCTTCATTGCTGCTAAGAAACCAGAAAAAAGAACTTGGACATTTTGATGGGTCTAGCCACTCATGTTTATGCCATAACTAATTACCATTCATACACCAGTCATTTCTCATCATATGAAATAGTATACTGTATAAGAATGGCATTTTTACTGTGGATATTTATTCCCATGGTTTCCAAAAACCATGGGGAAAGAAGGCAGCAATTTGGAAAAACAAACAACACAGAGGTGAATAATTTCTATTATTTTCAAAACAGCTCAAGTAAACATAAAATAAACAAATCCCACTTTATTTCTTATTATGGATATTAGAATGTGCCTAGAACATGTTGTTCATCAGGAATACAAATATTTCAGTCCATTACAAGTCACCAGCAATTTCCAGTACATGAAGACTAATTAAAGACCAAATACATATAAGTGAAACACCACAAAAGAATATGATTATTTTTAAAAAAGTAGTTGCTGCTGGCTCTTTAGATAAGGCAAGATATATTCACCCTGCCAATCTTACCATAATAATTATAGCACTGCTCAGGTGCTCAGGCACAAAGCTCATGCCACCCAGGGTTCCTATAGGAAGTAGTTGTTGGCATCCATCTGTCTCGGGGGACAATGGACGAGTGCCCCATTGGCGAGTTACAATGCCTGCTGTGGCTGTAGAGACTGATATGGGAGAGACATGTTTTGTTGCAGCTGGGGCAGATGAAGGCATCTGATTGTTCTGATGCAGATGCATCATGGTGTTTCTTCTCTCTGCACTCATACCAGTGGTCATTCCTCCTCTGGTCACTGCTGTGGATACACGACCTGTCTGACCAAGCACTGTGGTCATCTGCAAGGGATTCCCACACAGCAGGTTTAATGTTGCAAGCCTACATGTCACATTTGTAATGCAGAGTTGGTTTGCCAAAGAGCCTGAAACCAACTCCCTGTAGAGCATGTCCTTGGGACTCCTGCCATATTCCTTTCTGTGGACATTACCAAACCAGCGTAGACATCACTGAGACAGAAGTATGAACATGCTTAGAATGTGAGTCTGGGAGAGGAGAACTTTGTTTGAGCTCTGTCCTGCCATGTGACGCCTGGTGTTGGTATTAATATTAGCATCATCTTCTCCCATACCTTGTTGGAGAGGTGAGCCATTGTCGTAGCTGCTTTGCCAAAACGAGTGTCCAGCTCAGTGTCGATTGACAAGTTGTTGGTTATGGTGGAACCTAGGTAGATAAAATCATTGACCACCTCACGCGTGTGGTCACCAGTGCTGATGCATGGAGTGCTGGTGATGTCTAAAATGTTGGTCTTCATCAGGATGATGGTAAGGCCAAACTCCCTGCAGCCTTGGCCAAAACAGTTGCAGAGTCTCTGTAGAACTTCCAAGGCTGCGCCATCTGCAAACAACATCTATTGGATAGGGACCCGCCTGGCGTGGAGACATGTCAGGTTGAACAGACCCCCGTTGCTTCACAAATGAAAGTACACACTGTCTTCAGTCGAGCTGAAGGCATATGAAAGCACCATATGCAAGAACACAGCCCTGTTTCACACCAGCTTAGGTGGGCATCTTAACTTGTTGAGAAGTGTGAAGAGTCTATGTTGTACAAGCCGTATGCCTGCTCTTGGCATTTCTCTTGCAGCTGGCGCAGTGAGAAAATCATATGGTCTGCTAACCTCTGAGATCTAAATTTGCACTGTGAACCAGGAAATACCCAGTCAGCAAGTGACTGTGATCTGTGATCTTGCTGAGACTTTCCCCACAGCACTCAGCAAGGAGATTCCACAGTAGTTGTTATTGTCATTTTGGTCACCTTTGCTCGTGAAGAGGGTCACATTGCTGGAGTCACACATATCTTGTGGCATGGATCCTTGTTCCCAACACTGCAAAAAGAAGCTGTAGAGATGTGCCAGGGAGAGGAATTGAAGCTGGGTTTCAGCACTTCTGTTGGGATGACATCCTTTCCTGGGGCTTCACCACATGCCTGAGAGTTGATGGTGTTCTTCAGCTCATCAATTTAGGGAAGGAGGGATATCCAGCTCTTCCAGGACAGGCATAGTCTGAACACTGCTGACGGCTGTGTCAGGGACCATGTTTTCCTGTAAGCACAGTTCTTGATCATGCTCTGCCCATCATTTCATCTGCTTGCTGTGGTCTGTGATGATCTCTCCCAAAAATATTTTCAGTAGTGCAGTTTTCCTGACTGTTTGTTCGAAGGCTATCCTCATGCCTTCACATATTTTGTGAAGGGCAGGATATGAATTTAACAAATGAAAAAATGAACAAACAAAGGGTAGGAATATGAGCAGAGCTGTGTTGAATAGCTCATCTCTGAAATCATGCCTACTGCCTTGCACTCTGATGTCTGCATGTACAGCAGTAATGACTGCAGGGAAGAAAACTTTGCACATACATCTGAAGCCTCCCAGGCTGTTGACATTCATACCATATTGCTTATACCATATTGCTCAGAAACCAAGATGTGGCGCTACTTGATCCAACCTGCTAACAACTTTCGGAGGAAGCATGCTTTTGAATACCAACTACTGGAAAGCGCAGACAGGGCAATGCTGTTACGTTCAGATCCTGCACCCATGCTTCCCGTAGGCATCTGTGAGAACAGGATGCTAGACTAGATGGGGAACTGGCCTGATCCAGCATGCTTTTCTTATTTTCTTATGCTCATGCACCAGCGTGTGTGAATATAAAGTCTGAACAGGGCTTATAGCATCATAGTGTTTCATGAAAATTTTTATTTCTGCTTGGATTAGTGCTTGGATTCTTAGTTTTTGGTGGCATTGAAAACAGCATTATTCATGTTCCTAATTATTCATATCCATAATAATAACCACTTCCTTAAAGTACCTTTTCCTCATTTTTAGTTTAGCATGACAGCACCAATTCAGCCATGGGGAAAGCTTCCAATCCCACCCCTTATTTTAATTGTAGCAATATTTTATTTTATATTATTTGAAAGATTTGCAGTGGTTGCTTTGACTAGAATTCAAAAAATTATTTCATGTGGGAACAAATCAATGATTTTGGTAATTGACTTTTCTGATACATTGTTCTCTGGCCTATTGTTCCTGTATAGCTCTTTTCTTTACACATTGGGAAGTATTCTTTATTGAGCTGAGCCTAGTTATGCCCTTTCCACGGGTTGATACTTTTAATTTAGTTGAGTTGATGCTATTAATTACACCACCCTGTACAGAAAGGATTAGAAAGGTGCCTTAGGGATATCACTCTTTTTAATTCTAATAAAAATTCCAGGTTCATATTTGAAATCTCTCTTGGAGCACAATCTTCTAACTAGACAATGCACTGTGTCATTTTTGCCCACCATCTCTGCTGAGATTGGATGTTCCCAGGGTGATCTTCTTGTGCATGACTACATGTGTTTCAACAGGAACATCCATGCAGACGGAAGAGACACTTCATGCTCTGTACATAGGTAGAAACAGTGGTACAGGAAACAGACTGCAGAAGATCTGTAGTAATTCTTAGGCTCCTTGAGATATATTATGTGTTCCCAAAAAGCCAGCTACTCATACCACACTGTGCTTTGTAGCAAATGGTTATTCTCATAGTTCCCTCTCTGTCATACACTTCACCCTCAGCCCAGGGGCTGAATCTAAACAAAACCCAGCGAGTACTTAACTTCGGCTAATTCTTATTTCTGGCTGAATATGAATCTGAAGGGCTGTAGGTGCTCTGATATTCAAAGTGTATTTGCATAGAACTTAACACTGTTTACAATAATAAGGAAATCTCTGTATACATTCCATATCAGTGCCTGATACATACAAAGATGGCATCATTACAGTGTTAACCTTATACAGTGCTACTAAGACTTTGTTTATCCTCTAAATATTTTAATGTTTAAAGAGGTCTTGCTTAGTAAATAACACTTTCCCCAAAGTATCTTGCAATATTCATTTTCTGCTACTCAGATCATTATGTTCCCATATAGCCCAATCCTAATGTATGTCTAATGTTGTTTTCGGTGAGGTATTTTAACAAGTGTAGCATAACAGCCTCATCTGCTGTGCTTTCAGAATTAAGCTTTAAAATTGGCTCTATTATTAAAGGAAGCCTAATGGAATTCTGTGTTGTTGTTTTTGCTTCTGCTCTTTCACAGTGACTGGTTTGGGCATACTGATGGGGTGTCCAAAGAAGTTGTGGAGGAAACAGAAGGATAACATGAAGATATCATCAGGAAAACTTGCATGGGGGCACTGCTTGATCCTGTTGAGATTGACTTGCAGAGCTGAAACTCCTTGCATAGGCTTTTTGGTCTCAGCTGGTCTCCGAAGTCATGCAGAGCTCATTGTTTTCTTCAACATGTTCAAGCAGCATAGCTTTTGTGCCCTCTATCAGCGTCACTACCCTAGGAAGCATAAGAATATAGGAAGCTGCCTTATATTGAGTCAGGCCACAGGTCCATCCACCTTGGTATTGTTTACAACGAATGGCAGTGGTTATCCAGGGTTTCAAACTGTAGAGCCTTCGTGCCCTACCTGGAGATGCCAGGGATTGAACCACGAACCTTCTGCATGCAAAGTAGATGCTCTGCCAATATGCTACAGACATTCCCCTCTCCTATATTCTCTACCAATTTACACTGCCTGTGATGCAATGTTCTCTGCCCACTGTTTCACTTGTTACTAACACTTTTCAAACTCTGCAATAAATCAAAAATTGTGGCTCAGCTGAGCTCGTGCCAGAAAACTACAGCTGCATAAACCACGATGATTTTCATAATTTCGAGCACAAAATTTGAGAGAGCTTCAGGGTTGAAAAATGTATGAACAGTTCTGCAACCCTGTACACAGTACAGAGAGAGGCCTTTTGTTGACTTGAGAAAATGGATCCAGTAGAATGGGAATAGAAGACAGGAGAAGTGGTTGGTTATTAGTACACACCGAAGCTGGTGGGGTGGCTTGGGTCTTCTTAAACAGCACTCCATCATGTCACAAGGCAAACTACATTTTAGATTACTGGGGGATTCAGAAGGTGTTTATGACACATTGGACATCCACTCTTTGGAGAGAAAATAAAATCAACATTCCAGGTCCTTGGAGTACTGAAAAATCCCTTTGGATCCCAGTCATTGTGGAATTATTTAAATAATTCTTCAGGGAAGACCCGGGCTCGTCCGCACTTCTGCTTTTCCTGTGATTTCTAGGCACAAGTCTGAGAGGTTTTCCATTTGCTCCATCACTTTCCCTGGGAAAAACCCATTTTTACCGTTGAATCATAATAAACATTTGCTTGACATGGGGCAATTTAAGAGAGGAATTATATGTTTGCAGGGTAAACCTGGATCAGTCCAATCTATTTTATAAGGCTGTTGTGAAGACAAAGTAAACAAGTGTGTGAACTGTTTGAGCTCCTTTGAAAAAGTGCAGGATGAAAAGGTAATATTACTACTACTAATGTTGTGACATAAGGTTTGTTACATACAGACTGCCCGGCCTCTTCACTTCCGGCTGAGGCTGCAACAGTTGTGCAAGATGTTGAAGCCAGTTGTAAACTAATGTGCTAGTTAGTACATTTCAAACACCAAATATCTGAAAGATTTGGGGCAAATAAATGTAGTTTATAAAGTAGATCTCTTAGCAACTATATTTGCCCCAAATCTTTCAGCTTTATCAAGTGAGTGATGCAATCTCAAAGTATGAATATGAGGGTATGGGCTCCAGGTTGCGAAATCTTTTGTTCAGAGTACAAAAACGAGATCTGGCTGGGAGAATTGATGACATTTTCAGAGCCACCTGCACTCTGCAGGAAAGAACAGAGACCCAAATTAAACCTCAACTTCATCAATATGACTGCTTTTCCACGAGGGTGATTGCACTGATAATGTAGGGCAGGCTTCATATATTATTAACTAATTAATTAGATTCTAGGGTATGTGGAAACCCTTTGAAATGAAACACCTCCTTTCTTATTTAAAGATCGCTCAATGTGCAGATGAAGGGTTATGGAAGATAGCAGACTGGCATTTTCTTTTACTTTCACCATAATTATACAGTACATTGGAGTGAATATTCCTGACTATCACACAACTTAATGCCCACATATCACACAAATATTTTCTGGGGAATTAGCTTTACTTCTTAGATTTTACACGTTAAATTATTAAAGGGTGATGAGGAGTCTATTTTTATTTCGCAGACTCAACCAAATACTCTGAGCAGAACAAATGTAATAAATCAAAAATACAAAAACACAATCCAATAACAATAAGATCCAAACTGAGAGTAGCATTGATACAGCCAACACAAAACCATAAAATCAGCACAAAATCAGCATAAAATACATCATAAAATGATTACAATGGCAGTGAGGAATAGCGCTAACTGTCCAAAATGCGCTAAAAGCATGTAACTAAAAAAAGCTCAAGGAAATGAAAAAGGTTAGATAGAGGTACATTGAACCCCCAGCCCGAAGTGCGCAGTCTGTAACGAAGACTTAAGACAAAACATTAAGTTCACTCACTGCCCTGTTGTGTGTACTTTCTCCTTGTGTCCAGTTATGGTTTGCAGCCAGTGTAATAAGTTTACATTGCAATGGAAACTGGAAATATTCTACTTTCCCCAAGACATTTTCACTGAAATCTTCCATGAGTATGTCCTCTGATGATGCAGTGCTCAAGCAGGATCACTTGCATAGACTGTTCCCTGCACATAACAGCTGGCTGCGCCCACATATGAACTATTGATGGGATAGCTTTTTCAGGTTAACTTTGTAAGAGAACTCTTTTAAAAAACCCAAACCCTTGGTTTATTTACTGTGAGGGCCGTCTGAAGGAACGTTGATGCTTCCCCACAAATGATTTTTGTTGGCAATGTATGAAACAAACGTATACAGTCATACCTCGGTTTAAGTACACTTCGGTTTGAGTACTTTCAGTTTAAGTACTCAGCGGACACATCTGGAATGGATTAATCCACTTTCCATTACTTTCAATGGGAAAGTTCGCTTCAGGTTAAGTAAGCTTCAGTTTAAGTACGGACTTCCAGAACCAATTACACTCATACTTCGGGTTAAGTATGCTTCAGGTTGAGTACTCCGTGGACCCGTCTGGAATGGATTAATCCACTTTCGAGTACTTTCAATGAGAAAGTTCGCTTCAGGTTAAGTACGCTTCAGGTTAAGTACAGACTTCTGGAACCAATTGTGTACTTAAACCTTCCCACTGTATTTGGGAAGGGTAGGGAATTCTCAGCAAGAAGGAGCATGCTTGGTAATGTACGTTGGCACCTGGGTGCATATAGTTGTTTCCAATGCCTTCTGCCTAATGGACAAATGCCCCTAACCTGAGCATTTAGAGGACAACTGTAAAGTCACATAGCCCTTTGCTTTGAGATGTACTCTTGGCACAAAGGATGAACTTGAAAATACTTTATAACTAACTCAAAACAAACATCAGGCATGAAGTGAAGCCCACCAGAAATCAATGTCCTCAGCTGCCTCGGGGTTTAGTTTCTAGTGTAATACCTGGACTGGAACTACTTCAGACCTTGGTGGACTGGAACCCACCTAAAACATGGACTGGGCTCCCCAACATCACATTCACTAGAATAAGTTGGCTTGGGAAATGGGGTCTCCAGCTGGGAGGGCTGCCTGATGATGAGACCATTCAGAGCTAGCTACCCAAACATCTATAAAAAGGGAGTGCTGGACTATATAGTCCTTTAGTTTGATTCAGCAGGGCTCTTCTCTACTTACGCTAAATCTAGGCGTTATATAGCAACTGTGAAAAAATGATATGACAACAAATGAGCATATGTAGCATTTTCTTGATAGGCTGGACACGGCTGTAAAATATGACAGCAACAGTGACAACAATGCTGAGTTTCGTAAATACAGATCAGTGTATTGTTGATTTGGAGAGTTAAGAGACAATAAACATGTTAAGAAATATCTGTTCTTTAACTGTGAATCCACCACTTCTATCTCTAGCCACCTGAAATAAAATAAAATATTGTGCTGCTTGCTGAACCCCTACAGCTCCCGTGGAAGTGAACTGAAAGCTCATTAAACTGCCGAGAGAGATCTTTTCTTTGTGTTTTATTTCCTGTGTGATTCAATAGTTTCCTCCACATTTTTATAATCCTAATATAATTGATTTCAATAAGACTTGCTGCAAAGGTGCTCAGTGGGTTTGAAGTACTGAGACTGCTTTTGTTTAGGTGCCTTAATATGAATGTCACTACAAAGGAAAAATGAATGGAATAGATGGAAGTGTGCTAGAAACCCACATTTTAAAATAACTTAAATGCGGTGGGGGGACGACAATGACGGCGACTCATTTGGCTCACATTTTAATGTGAACCTAACCTCTCACTTCTCAAACCAACATACAAAGTGAAATGGAGCTGTCATCTCAAATGTGCACCTCTCTAAATTTGTGATACAGTTCTCCAACAACATGTAGATATTAGTTGAATTGCTCAATGGTACCTTGGTTTGCATACGACTTGGTTTGCATACATTTTGGATTACAAACACGTCAAACCCAGAAGTGTGTGTCCCGGTTTGCAACCTTTTGGGGGGATTACAACCCATTTTTTTTTGAATTATGAACAAATTTTTTTTGGGAGGCCCCATTGGCGAAAGCGCGCCTTGGGTTACAACTTGTTTTGGTTTACAAATGGACCACCAGAATGGATTATGGTTGTAAATCAAGGTAAATCAAGGTACCACTGTATTTTTTTAATATAGAAATGAGAACTGAACTTAAAATGAGATTTTAAAACAAAAGAAAATTGACAGATTAGAGACTAATTTCTGAAGGATTCTACATTGTGTACGTAACTTTGGATGACCTTCAGACAAAAAATTATGAGTTGTATGAAAAAAGCAATAGCCCCGGTGTTTGTAACTGGTACATTTCAAAACACAAAGCAAATGGAAGAGGACTGATATGGTCTCATACAGAACTATGCTAAAATATGCTGGCAAGCATTCTAAAATGGTTATGACTGGACTCTGTAGGAAGCTTAGCAACATGTCTTGAAAATGTGGGAAAATTGGCAGCACCACAGCACCATAAGTGAGCTAGCTTCTACAATAGAAGGAAGGGGATGGAGGCAACAGGGAGAATCTATAGATGTGTGTAACTAGTCTCTGGTCTAACAGGGGCAATAGGAACATTATAGCAAATGGAGTGGCTTGCATTATGATAGCTGTGTTACTTATTCTAGCAAACCCAAATAAGCAAAGCAATTCACTGGAAATTCAGAATTGAAAAAGAAAAATCTCAATTTGTCTTGTGCATTTCCCCAGAAGAGAAAATATAGGTGAACAAAGGGTAGGGGAGGCTGAATATTCTTCTTGTTTTGCATATTTAGCAATACCTAGGATAGGACTGCCACAAAAAAAGGAATAAAAGTACAGTAATGCAAAACAGCTGAATGTGTGTTCAAACAGGAGCAAACAATAAAAGATTATGTTTGTTTCTTTGTGAAAAGTCTATTTTCAGGTGCTTTAAACACAATATTTGCATTTTCATTCGGGTATTGCAGATAAAAAGGCGTACAATTGGCATGTGGCAACTCAAGCTGAGTCTGTTTCTTTCAGCTTTTATACTTTAGATAGGTTTTATTGAGCGCAAGTGTTCATAGCCAATCAGTCCTCAGAATCCCCTGTGGTTTCAGATTCAGAGGGATGCGGAAGATTGATCTCTGTGTGTATAGACATCTATGTAGCATCATACTCCCTTGGTCACAAAAGATCTGCCTTTCCTGAACGATTTGCAGCACGGGCATCTAAACAGAACTTGTGATTACCCCAGGGATCTGTGATACTATGTCACAGTACAATACACTACAATGGACAGTCAGTCTCATTTGATTGATCAATGTGATAAGCTGTTGAATGCTAACAGCAATGTAAGCTTTAAACCTTGCCCTGTTTTGCAAGAAATGCTAATAAATTCTGCCTTTTCCGCTAAGATATATTTTCTGTGAAGTTAGAGAATGCAGTATGATTTTTTTCAAAGCATCTATTTTTAATTTGAACAATAATTCCTAGAGATGTGATGTAACTACAGTTCACTGGTAGTCGTATTCCAACCTTCCCCCTACTGGTGGCTTCCAGATGTTTTGGACTACAACTTCCATCATCCCTAACCAGCATGGCTTATATTGAGGGATGCTGGGAGTTGTGGTCCATCTGGAGGGCACCATGCTGGTCAAGGCAGGCATATGGTATATTGCCTCTTCCCTGCATATTGCATTTATAATATGTTTTGAAAAATATTCTGTTCTGTACAGTAGCCCAACTGCACAATGTGAATCGCCTCCATCATGATGTCACCCATTACTACCAAGAATGCTTTTGTTTTTGTGCTCTCTCTCTCTCTCTCTGTGAGTGTGTGTGTGTGTGTGTGTGTGTGTGTGAGAGAGAGAGAGAGAGAGAGAGAGAGACAGAGAGACAGAGAGACAGAGAGACAGAGAGACAGAGAGACAGAGAGAGAGACACTGTGATGGGGGGCTGGTTGGAGTTTCTATGAAACAGGTGATCAAAGCACTTTACACAAAGGAGTTACACATTACAGTTTTGTTGAGCACATTTGTTATTTATAATAGATATACTAGCCTTTAGAGTCATTTCTAAAGTTACCTTTGTAACAGGGTTCACCTGCTGCTGTGTGGCTCCTTTTGGTACCTCACAGTAACATTGGAAGCCTTAGGTCACGTGAAAACAAGTCAACTGCATGGCTTCTTCTCAAGCTGAATTTGCTGCAGTCTTCAAGAGAGATTATGGTGGCATGGGAAGGGGCCATTTTAGGCAAATTAATAGGGATTAGACAGAGGTGCTGCTATGGCTGGACTAGTGGGCATAGGCCTCTGCACTACCACGAGAGCTCCATGCAGCCCAAAGCTGGCCAAAGGCTGAGGTGGGCTGACACTTCTCAGACAAGAGAAGAGGAGGAGGCCGTTACCACTTACACTGCTGGTCAAGTGTTCTTTTTTAAAATTTGCTTTTAAGGTGCTAAGATACAGCAGGTTCCATGTCACTAAAGCTAACACTGGATAACTGATTCTTCCAAACGACATGCCTTCAAAACCCATTTTAGGCAAATTAATAGGGATTAGACAGAGGTGCTGCTATGGCTGGACTAGTGGGCATAGGCCTCTGCACTACCACGAGAGCTCCATGCAGCCCAAAGCTGGCCAAAGGCTGAGGTGGGCTGACACTTCTCAGACAAGAGAAGAGGAGGAGGCCGTTACCACTTACACTGCTGGTCAAGTGTTCTTTTTTAAAATTTGCTTTTAAGGCATACTTCCTGGAGTGGTGTGACAGAACGATGTCACATGTTGCGGATTGCATGGCGTTGTTCTAAAGCCCTTCTAGGAAGTGTAGGAATGTGCCACTGTGAGCAGCGCAGATCCTTCTTTTGATTTAATTTTTTTTTTAAAGCAAAACAACCCTTGGCCATTTCATCCATTTAAGGTAGGAGTATAGCAGCCTCAGTAGAGCCCTCACAAAATATTTGCTCTTGTAGGGAACCCCACTGACCTTGGAATGTGTCTGGATTAGGCAAGAGCAGGTAAGATGAGGTAAGCAATGGTTGCTAATCATGATTGATATATGTTACATCAAGTATTAGAGGCACCATGCTGAATAGCTGTCACTGAGAGTAACAGTAGGAGAGGGTTCATGACCCGATTTTCAGCTTCCAGGGGCATCTAGTTGGCCATTGTGGGAAACAAAATGGTGGGTTAGATAGGCAAATGGTCTGACCCTTTTCCGCCATCACCTCCTCTTCTCTTTTCTCCCCTTGCCATTCTCCTTGATAGCAAAAGTTTGCTTTTTTTTGGTCATTTAGGCATTCAAATCCTGGACCTTTCCTCTCATCTCCAAATATTTAAGAAGTGCTCTTATGAAATGCTTCCATCTGTACATGAATTTGGACAGTCCATATCTCCTAGAGTGATTTCCTAACAGATTTCTGTAATAGCTGCTTTCAGAAGACCTGACGGATTAGAGTTCCCAAAAATACGTCAGTGCCAATAGCAACCTGTCAAGCTACCATACTTTTTTAGCTGTTCAGAAAAAAAGCCCTTCTACTTTGCACACAAATGGACATTTTTCAAAGACTGTCAGAAGTCAGTCTAAATATTTTAGTTCCTCAACTTTAAGAAAACAAAAACAAAAGTGAAAGCCCTTATGTTACTATTTTTAAATGCTATTTCTAGATGACAAATTCTGAATTTGGGCACCCATTCGCCATGTAATCCTAAATCTTTGGCTCTGGCCTTGCAAACACTTGCCTGTGCATTGTCATTTGCACCAGTACCTCAGAACTGCATCAAACAACAAATGGTTCACCATTATCCAAAGTTTCCAGTAGTTTTAGGAGGTATGTAGCCACACCAATTGTAAGCAACGGCTGCTCTTTGGGCTGTGGGATGGGGCTGGAGAATAATCAGCAACTGAATGATGCAGAGGAAAGCCAATTTCCCACTCAGTGTGAAATACAGTACTACTAAAGACAGTTTGGCACAGAAGTCTCCCCATACATTGTTGGTGGAAATGTGTCTGCTATTGAAAATGATTGCATCTACAACCACTATTGTATCTATTGCCTTTTAGCAGAAACTTTGCTCATTTCTTAGGTGATAACATAAATAGGTGCAGCCACCAATGCTGTGTTACAGCTTTTCTACAGAGATTCCCTTGGCTCCTTATACCTCTTTAAAGGTATGGCCCTGATTTTCACCTGCTCCCTCTCTGTATGTCCCTCTCTGATGTCAACAGGGTTGGCAAAACTATGCATAGCAAGAATAAGAGACAGCATAAAAACGCAATTATCTGCTCCTGAACTAATGTGAGAGCAGAGAGATTCCTGCCCTTTCATACATACCAGTTTTCACCCAACAGGTTAAACTGGATATGGCATTAAAATCGCCTGGGGAAGGAAATGCTACTACCTCTCTTATATCAAATGCTCAGACAGTTTTAACTCCAAACAGATACTGGCTGTCATTGCCAGTTCAAATGTACTTAGGAATGCATCATTTTTAATAAAGCATGAGATTTACTAATAAGACATCAACTGAAAGTAGTGCACTATTAAATTCCAATCAAATTAGTGCATCTTGTGACACATTAATTAATTAGTTTATTAATAGAATAAAAGATTGGTAATATGACATAAAATTAGATAGCATGGTGAGAGGGAAAATTACTAGCACAATGAGTCTGTCAATTTTTATTATCAAATTCTGAAGGTTTTTTTTGTAATATAAGAAAATGTCTGTCAAAACAATAATATATTAAAAGATTTATATTCTACTAAATGCATTTTATGAGTTGGGGGTGTCTTATTACTGCACTAATAACGTTTCATTTTTTACAGACAAAATGCAATAATACTTATGCATTGTGATGCTTTGTCTCTTATGCTACCATGCAGCGCAATAATAAAGCAGTATTTGAGGGGATGGAAGAACATAGAACTTCTCTCCAATGCAGAGTGGAGAACTTGTAGCACTCCAGATGTTGTTGGACTCCAACTCCCATCACCCCCAGTCAGCTGTGGTCAATGGTGAAGGATGATGGGAGTTGTAATCCAGCAATGTCAGCCATGAATTCTTCAATCCTGCTCTGATGGGCTAAAGCAGGTAGCAGCACAGAGCTATGGTCAGGGCCTCTTTGCAATGTAACTGTGTGTATTTGGGTCGGAAATAAGAGAAAGATGCAGTGGAGCACTTTAAGGTATCGGCTACAAAGGAAGGAAAGAGTATACTGAGGGAAATTAGTTGGATATCTCAGGTAATTTGGTTTGTAAAAATTATTATAATGAATTGAGGTTTCTGGAAGTATACACTCTGCATTTTGCAAAACCTACTTCTTCCCCACACCTTCCATGGCCAAAGGAATTCTGTGTGAAGTTGTTTCCTGGTTTATTTGAAGAGATGGCAAGTTCTTTGTAGCAAAAATAATTGTACACAGAGCTACTTCCTCCACTGACGCCCACGGGAATACCTTGGATAAGGGAGCTTCATATCTGCAGTGAAACCCCCTGTGTCTGCAATAAATCATTGAACAATAACACATTACATTCATATGTTTATTCAAGATAAATAATGTCGGTCATCAAGGCTATGGATTGTGCTGCATCTTATATTAAAAGAAAATACCTTGTTATATGTTTATTACAGCTACGCATCCCATTTAAAACCAAAAGCTGCATCAATATGAAATATTTTTTAAGACAATTATTTCTAACTTGGAGATTATATTCAACATTTTTATTTTGCTCTTGTATACTTAATTTTGATGCCGGAAGCTCAATTTTTAATTAACTCCTTTTTTACATATTAGAAAGACTTCTGGATTAGTTTAATGATTGCTCCCTACTTAGCCATTCTCAGAAATGTGATGCAAGCTTTTCTACCTATTGTTGAAAGTAATTTAAAAGTAGTATTAATTGTGTGTTGCGCTAATGCATTTTTGGAGCCCCAGTCAGGGATTAAAAGCTTTTTAACAAGGTGCTGTCTAGACTTGTGTTAGAAACAACATTTTCAACCAAAGAAGCTTAAGAGCAACAAGGGTGGTATCTCCTGATTCAACATTAGGTACAATGAAATTCCCTAGATGCATGTGCATGGCATTAGAGAAGGGAATTAGTAAAAAAAAAAATGGACAAAAAAGTGCCTGCTTTGCATTAATTAAGTTGCATTCTCGTTGTATGCATTTTTGTTTTTATTTATTTTTTTAAAAAATGCTGTTTCTATTTGTATTATTTCAGAGGAAATTTTATCCTTGTCATTAGCACTGAGAAAAGCACGGTTTCCTTAAAAAAAAAAAAAACTACTCAGAAGCTTTACAAGAAAACCACAAAAATTCATTATATAAATATGTGCCAAATACATGTGCTGTCATGGTGAACAACAATACTGTTTTCTTATAATACAAACAAAACTATTGCTTATTTGTAAAATACCACATTTCCCATAACCTCAGTAGTTTCCATCTTAGAACAGAGAGCCAAGTTCCAACCCCATGTGGAGCCCATGGACAGTCAATATAATAAATCCCAAAAGGAAAAGGAACTACATGTATCAATACAGAAAGTTTCTATGCGAGGCTGAGCTCTAATAAAACAGGGGGGGAAACACAGAGAGTTCAGGAAAGGTGACAAAAACTGACACATCATATTAAAGGCTCAACAGGCATTCAGAACCTTCATCAATATTGAAAAATAGAAAAGTGCAAAACCTGGTCAAACAATCACAATCTGAAATGAGGTATTTAGTTCTGGTCATGTCACTGCTGAGCTAAAGTAAACAGAAACCAAAGCAGAGGAGGAGGCAAAACTGCTGAAAGGAGATCTACTCACCTTCGGCTTTCATTCCCTGACATTATGTGGGGCCACTCACAGGGGCAATGGTAAAGAGGCGGCAATAATCTTTCTGCAAATTTAGCAAATATCCCATCAAACTTTGACATTAGCCACAGTAGCACATCTCGCTCTTAAGGGCAGAAGGAGCACGTGCGGTCGGCTTACACAATCCCAAGATGCTTTTACAGCAGCTTTTTTCTTTGTTCCTTTACTCAGATTCATGAAGAGTGAAAGTCAAATGAAAAACAGCTGAGGGGGAAAGTTGTTTATGTCTTTGCCACAAGTTTGGCCCCACTTCAGCACACTGATCCCTGGACAGCGACTTGCTTCCTTGGAGAGCCATTTTGAAAATGCAGACAGGGAAGGAGGCCAGGGCCCAAATTCCAGCCCATAGCTGATTGCTGACAAGTCCTGTCCCTTTATATTGCAGTCTTTCCACAAACTGCTCTTGTCTCTGGCTTGGAAGCTGAAGGACAGGCTTCCTCAGAGGCCTGGTTTTGCTCCAGGAGTCTAGCACAGAACCAAAGCTAGAAAATATGTGCTGGGTAATCAATAAGGTTACCCCTAGGTTTTGGGCTAGCTCAGGGCTATTTTTTTCTAGAAAAAGGCGCTGGAACTTTCCATGAACACCTCCCTCCCTCTCTTAGAACAGCAATGGTGCCCACCTGAGAGGTGCCAGGACTTAGTTCCAGCTGGGGGGGGGGAACCCTGGGCTAGCTACACATTAGGAAACACTACATGAAACTCTGGAGAGCTGTTGCCAGTCATTCAAGCTTGGCTAAAAATGCAGGCCAAGCCTTTCTTTAGGGACCTGCATTTATCATGAAAAAAAAAAGAGAGACTGTTTTGAATTAAGACAGAAATGCTAAACAAGCTTGGTTTTTTACAGCTAGCAAGCAAGGAGTCTTGGTGAACTTGTAGGATTTCTTTTGGTGCTGTGGTGTTAGCACTGCTTTAAAGACTACATCTGCCTGTCTAGGTTTCTATTTCTTGCCCCTCATCTTCTTGTGTATTTTTTAAAAAGCAAATATGTAGCCTACAGATATTATTTAAAAAAACAAACCATGAACCTCACAAGGAGATTGACCCTGTCTGTAATGCCTGTTCTTGGAACCTCAAAAAAGGTGAGGGAAGTGGAGAAAATGAAACAATATAGAACATTCCCCCCCCCCCCCTGGAATCTCAACACAAGCTGACTGGTATAAAAGCCAAATGCACTCTGAACAGCAGTCTTCTAGCTAATTCCTTTTTTCTTATGGCTATGAAACAACTCCAGCCATTTGGAAGAAGGCAAGGGATTAATGGCAAATTTCAAGCTTGCTCATTTTTATCAGGACGTCAGTGGCGCCTAAAGTAAGTGGGGGGGGGGGCGCATGAAGGAACACACATCAATATTTGTGAAGGTATGAGTGAGCAGAATGTTGTATCCAGTCAGTTATTCTTTTTCCCTTGGACTCTGCATGGTTGTTTGTTCTTGTTTTGATTTTTGCAGTGGGGGATTTTGTAGTAGTATTGTATATTGTACAATGGAGGGGAAAGGAAGTGAGACAGTGAAAGCAGAAAAGGAAAGAGAAAAAGACGAAGAAAGAGTAGGAGAACAGGATGGAGGCTTGGAGAAAATAAATGATACTTTTTAAAAATACACTCTGCTGTATCCTCCTTATGTGAATAATATGCAAAATACAGATATGATAAAATACACTGCCCTGCCTTTGCTGCACATTGTGCAAATTGTGGTTCAGAATCAATTGGGTCCCGTTCTTTCCAAAAAAGCTGTTTTGTTCAGAGATCATGAAAAATTTCTGCAGGTTGGGCTCCTGTGAAGCACTGCAGCTGGATAACCACGGAAATAGCCAAAAACGGATGGCAGGAGATGCAGCCCAATAGAGAGGAGAGCTCATGGAGCTACTAGAGACAGCAGGACACAGATCTTAAGGGGAATGCGATGGCAAGGATACATATGAGCAAATCTGTTCTCTGTTCCTTGAAAGCCCTGGGGAAGGCCATGCTCTGAAATATGTACTCCTTGTATTCCCTATTTTGATTTTTATTGTTGCTCCTACTCTCTCTTTCTCCCTTCATTGTACGGCAGACAACCGCAAGAGCTCTTGCACTCAAAAACAGCGAGTGAAACAGAGGTGCAGAGAATTTGTGGGTAGGATAATAAAAGGGTTTATCCTAAGACTTGCTATGGTAAATGCTTGTCACAGCAGGTGTAATTTTGACCAAAGACATAATACTATAATGTGTTTTTTATCTGCAAACATTTATTGTTAAGCCAATATTGTTAATAGCAAAAAGAGCGGCTGCAGATATTTCATTATTGAACTGAAAATGTCACATATTGATTCAGATTTGCAAGCATATCCTTCCAAAAATGTGAAAATATTTCCCTCAGGTAGACGAGAGTAAACTATATAGAGTTGGAATACTTTGCCCTGATCAAAAAGTCAGGTGCTTCTTAAGGACACAAGAAGCATCCTGTTCTCACCGTGGCCAGCCAGATACCTACTGGAATCCTGAAAGCAAGACCTGAGCACAACATTGTCTATTTGTGAATCCCAGCAACTGACATTTTGAGATATAGTGCCTCTGACAGTCTCTTTGCATATTCAAGTATTTGGTGCCAATTTATTTGGAAACCACACGCAAGAAAAAAATCAGTGGAGTTGCCACCTTCTCACCAGTATCATACCTGCCGGCTATGTCCCAAGGTGACACATGGTTGGTATTTCAATGCACATAAAGTTTCCAAACCTGGAGATTCCCAGCCTTCTGCTGGGAGCCCTCCATGCATAGAAGCATTGTCACCGAGGAAATTATGTTTCCGCTGGCCCTTTTGTGCATTTGGTAACTGTGTGCAGTGAATAAGGTTATAGTTTATAGTAAATTCACTATTAGAGGAAGTGATGTCATTTCCTTGCCCAAAGAACGTTTCAAAAATGCATTGTTCATGAGTTGCAAGGCAAAACGAAAGAAAGAGATAACAGTCTGAAATTAGAATTACATAGAGACTCATATCCATGTAATCTAGGGAACAGGGTGTCTAATTTGAACCTCAGAGATCTGGGTTCAAGGTCATTGAGCCTCCGCTTGCCACTTTGTGAGTCTTCTATTTTACACACTGTGTGATGACACCAGTCTGTTTGATGAACCTACTGCCATTTTAAAAGCAGGTAATGCCATGCTGGGGCCAGCAAAGCTTACAAAGCGATCTTAACTAATTGTTTTACCTGTCTATCTGTGTGGGTCCATTTAATTTTCCGTATTTAATCCTGTCAATCACACACAGCTGCAGCTACAGCTTTGGACATTTCATGTAACTTTAAGAGAATATATGTATACCCACACACATGGATGTAGATGCCCTGCACTCTTTTGCCTTGGTGCTACTAATTTAATACTAATAATAAACTCTGTAACTCAATTCCAGTGTATTATATCGTTCAAGACTGGCTAAATTCTGACTGGGTCTGAGACATGGAAGTATGAAGAAATGTTTACCAAGAGACAAGTTCTTAGGCTGGGTTTCCAACCAGTTGGGAATTAAAATAACTGGTGCCTGAGGTAGCTCCCCCCCACTTCCTTTCTTATGTGTTATGTCCTTTGGGCAGGGCAGGGCATGGGCTGCCCTAACTATCAATCTTATGAGCTGACCTAAGATGTAAACATGATTTAAATATCTAATAAATTAATAATGTAAAGCTATGGGACAGTTTTACCTGCAAATGATCTCTCTCTCTCTCTCTCTCTCTCTCTCTCTCTCTCTCTCTCTCTCTCTCTCTCTCTCTCTCTCTCTCTCTCCTCCCTCTCTCTCTCTCTCTCTCCCTCCCTCCCTCTCTCTCTCTCTCTCTCTCTCTCTCTCTCTCTCACACACACACACACACAAGCCTTCCCAATCACACCTGGGCTTAAACCATTCTAGAAATTTCAGCAGAGTATATCCACACAGTGCCTAGTCCAACAAATTGCATAACATCTATCCATATGATGGCCTCTGCAGTGTGGTCAGGAGAAGTCCTATTGAGAAAGGAACCTTGCATGCATCAACCAGTCCTACAAGTATAAAGAAATGTAAATCTATACAAGGTGTGGTCAAAATCCATTTGGTCATTTCTGAAAGAAATGCTGGAAGTAATTTTAGAACAAACTGTTAAAAAGCACCTGCCAAAGTTTAGGAAGGGTGACATGTAAAGGTTTACACATGTAGATTTATATATTACAAGACTAGTAACAATTGAAATATCCCTCCATTGTGGAGCATTTCATTAATCTGTAAATATTAATTGGCTTGACAGTGTTTGTGATTAATTGATCTACTTTCCACATGTTTTCTACTCTAATCTATCATGACTTAATCCCCATTTAAACTATAATGTTGCTATTATTCATTATACATCATCTCAATGAGTGACCGTCATCCTTTTATAAAGGTGATTTGTGAACTCTGAATCGTACCATATTAATTGTGTTGCATAAGCTAAAACTGATTATATACACCCACTTTAGAAGGGGAAAATATGTTATCTGCTACCTTCTAATTTTCCTTTGCTACTTTCTAATTTAGAATTTGATAACATAGCATAAGATGTAGAAAAATAAAAAGCTACAAATAGTCCCCATGTTAAATCAGGAAAAAATGAGATGTGAAAACTAAGATTACATAGTGGAAAAGCCCAAAACATTCCTTTCACTCTTGTCCTTCAGAAGTCTTTGTTGCTTAAACTGTTTACAATACTGTTGACAACTATCAACAAATTCAACTGTACAACTGGGATAAATAGCAGTAAAAGTGATATCCAAGTAGATGGGGATATTGCTAAATTATTCTGCAGGAGGCTCCCTTTACCTTAACCTATGTTTGGTTTAAAAAGCAATAATGACGACAACTCTCTGGGATCTCATGGTTACTTATATTTATTTGTAAGAGCCCTCCACTTCTTTTTAGTAATTGTTACTATTATCTCTTTGACCAAAAATATAATGAATTCCAAGGCTACTCGGATCAGGCATCCACTGTGTCCTGATCACTGACATCACTTTGTGAAACAGGGTGTGTGTGTGTGTGTGTGTTTTTCAGTTGATTAATGGTCCGAAAGTATAAAGGTTGCTATAACTGATGACACTGGTTGTTGCTTGTCAAAATCAATCATCCCAATTAAAAGAAAATATAAAATTCAAATAATTAAAAGCATTCATGACCTTTTAAGAGGGAAGGACTGGATATGTAGTCATGATTGACTGGATAGCTCAGTTGGATAGAGTGTGTTGCTGATAATGCCAAGGTTGCAGGTTTGATCCCCGTATGGGACAGCTGCCTATTCCTGCATTGCAGAGGGCACTGTGGCACTGTGGTCTAAACTACCAAGCATTTTGGGCTTAGCCGATTGTAGGGTCGGCAGTTCGAAACCACAAAATTGCTGTGTGGATTGTACAGCAATTGTGCAAAAATGCACGGATTGCTGTGCATTTTTTTGTTTGTTACCCTGGACTCCTTTGCGAATAAGGGCAGGGTAGAAATTGCATAAATAAACAAAACAAATACTTTCATACCTTGTCCATCCCTCAGTTAAGAAAATCTTTCATAGATTCATGCCATCTACATTTCTTGAAAGGAGGCACTATATAAGTTATACAATGGCAGGAACAGAAATGTGTTCTTGGATGTGAGCATGTTGGAAATTTTGTACACTATCTGTTCATCAGTCCTTTATACACTGAAGCAAGGGAGAAATGACACCATCGACCATAACATCCTTCTGGATCGTCTAGAGGGTTTGGGAGCTGGGGGCACTGTCATGCAGTGGTTCCGCTCCTTCCTCCTGGGTCGTGTTCAGAAAGTGGTGGTAGGGGATGAGTGTTCAGACCCCTGGGCTCTCACTTGTGGGGTGCCTCAGGGTTCTGTCCTCTCCCCCATGCTTTTTAACATCTATATGCAGCCGCTGGGAGAGATCATCAGGGGGTTTGGGCTGGGTGTCCATCAGTATGCTGATGATACCCAGCTCTACCTCTCTTTTAAATCAGAACCAGTGAAGGCGGTGAAGGTCCTGTGTGAGTGCTTGGAGGCGGTTGGAGGATGGATGGCGGCTAACAGATTGAGATTGAATCCTGACAAGACAGAAGTACTGTTTGTGGGGGACAGGAGGCGGGCGGGTGTGGAGGACTCCCTGGTCCTGAATGGGGTAACTGTGCCCCTGAAAGACCAGGTGCGCAGCCTGGGAGTCATCTTAGACTCACAGCTGTCCATGGAGGCACAGGTCAACTCTGTGTCCAAGACAGCTGTTTATCAGCTCCATCTGGTACGCAGGCTGAGTCCCTACCTGCCCACTGACTGTCTCTCCAGAGTGGTGCATGCTCTAGTTATCTCTCGCTTGGACTACTGCAATGCGCTCTACGTGGGGCTACCTTTGAAGGTGACCTGGAAACTACAACTAATCCAGAATGCGGCCGCTAGACTGGTGACTGGGAGCGGCCGCCGAGACCACATAACACCGGTCCTGAAAAACCTACATTGGCTCCCAGTACGTTTCCGAGCACAATTCAAAGTGTTGGTGTTGACCTTTAAAGCCCTAAACGGCCTCGGTCCGGTATACCTGAAGGAGCGTCTCCACCCCCATCGTTCTGCCCGGACACTGAGGTCCAGCTCCGAGGGCCTTCTGGCGGTTCCCTCACTACGAGAAGCCAAGTTACAGGGAACCAGGCAGAGGGCCTTCTCGGTAGTGGCACCCACCCTGTGGAATGCCCTCCCACTAGAGGTCAAAGAGAACAACAATTACCAGACCTTTAGAAGGCATCTCAAGGCAGCTCTGTTTAGGGAAGCTTTTAATGTTTGATGGATTTCTGTATTTTAATGTTTGATGGATTTCTGTATTTTAGAATTTCTGTTTTGTTGGAAGCTGCCCAGAGTGGCTGGGGGAACCCGGCCAGATGGGCGGGGTATAAATAAATTATTATTATTATTATTATTATTATTATTATTATTATTATGTTTATCAGATACTCTCCTAGTAATCAGGTAAACTGCAACAAAATATTGTGATATAAATGATAGGCAAGTGTTGCTATATCAGGTGTTGCTGCTTGCTGCACTGACTAAGAAATTATGTGCAAGTTTTTTCAAGGGAAACATTAATTGTTTAATGAAATTATGCATTGGAACATTCAACTACTGAAGTTATGGATTCAATTGCGATGGATTCAATGTAAATCAGGAGTAGGGAATACAGGCACTCTATGCCTCTGTCTGTCCCTCAGGACTAGGCTGGGCCAGACTCCTCAGCGGTTTGGCAACCTGCCCAGTGCTTTTGCCTGGCTGGAATGTCCTTGAATTGTGACAATGCGTCTTGCTTGCTTAGATGGCAAAATGTGGGTATGTAGAAATCTCTGACTTTTGTGTGGCTGGAATGTAGCCTACTGTGCAAAGTCATATCCATTGCTCTGCTCACTTTTTGCCTTTTGTCCTGCCGGGAAAGTTCTCCTTGGGGGAATGTGGCCAGTGGGTTGAAAAAAATCCCCCCAACTTCTGCTGTAAATGCACATTTATATCAGGGAGACAATGTGATTTTTTATAGGTTCTTTGGTTATGTGAAATAAAGTTCATCTGGAGATTAAAGTTCATGCTATGCTTTGCTCGAGTCTTTTCCAAATCCTCTTTGTGTTAGTATCTTTTCCACCTTTTCTATGGATGATAGAGAGACTGAGTATCTGATACTTAGAGGGCGTCCTTCTTCAACATTATAAAGTACCTGTTTGTCACCCATGACAAAACTAATCAGAATCTGCTTCTTGTGAAATCTTATGTGTTCTTTCAAATTCAAACCATTCTCCTTCTCCATACATACATGGTTTATGTACATTTTTGCAGACACAATGCCTTAAATATCTTTATTTTACTGATCAGTCTTGAAGCAACATGTCTAATTAATCACTACAGCTATAAACTATTTGGAACTGCTGCCAATTAGAAAATGAATATTCTATCAGCCACATGTTTTCTATTGGAACTCTCAGATAGCCAGAATATTCTGAAATATCTAGACTAAAACAATGGAAAGAGATGATCAGACAGATTCATAGCTGCCAAGTTTTCCCTTTTCTCGCGAGGAAGCCTATTCAGCATAAGGGAAAATCCCTTAAAAAAAGGGATAACTTGGCAGCTATGGACAGATTAGTAGAGCACATAACAAAGGAGCTGGTAAAGTATTTAGTGAGAAGTTTTATCACAACACATCATCAATAGATATGATGGCACATTTAAAGAAAAACACGATGGAGCATACCATTACTTGTAAAGTTTGTAATCATAGCAATATTAATATCAGCAAACAGGGAATCCTTGAATCTGCTCTGGATATATAAATATAACCTTGTTACTATGATAGCTGTCTCTATGGGCTGCAGTCATTGCTAGTCCTACTTGGAGTAGGCCTATTAAAGTTAATGAACATAACAAGCATGGCTTCATTCATTTAAATGGGTCTACTCTGAGAAGGGCTAGCATTGGATACAACTCTCTCTCCATATGGACACACATGCACAGCGCACAGCGTACTGTGGTTTCACCTGCATGAGTCTCATAGAAATGTGGGCCTTGGCAGGAGAACCCAGTGGTTTGTAGACACAGTATTTATTTAATACAAATTTCCTACGCCTTTATGAAATGGGAAAAAGGGAAAGTGACATCTAAGTAACGGCACAATCCTAACTGTATACTCAGAAGTAAGTCTGACCAAATTCAGTGCGACTTGTTGTTGTTGTTTAGTCGTTTAGTAGTGTCCGACTCTTCATGACCCCATGGACCAGAGCACGCCAGTGCAATTTACTCTCAGTCAAATGGGTCAGGGCTGTAGCTGAAGTCATATGCAGAGTAGAGCACTAAAATTACTGGACATGACTAACTTAGGTCTGTTCCAGTTCTAAATCCTCTACCCAATCAATGCTTCTTGCACTGCTGCCTGTCTATAGAGGTTGTCCTGACTAATTGCCAGATATACGCCAAGAATATACTCCAAGATATACTTCAGGACCTTACTAGATGGCCAGACCCAAAGAACACAAGGCTTGGATGTATCTCACCAAAGTTTCCCTTTCAGTCCAGCATTCCATCTCTTGCCGTGGCCAGACAGCTGTTTCCTGAAACCTCATGAACACAGCACAGGGGTGACACATGCAGCCACATACACACTACTGGCTCTTGTTTAAGAGACCTAGGAAAGCAGCACAACCTATATCAGAAACACAAAGCCCAGACTAAACAGGTGGCACACTGGATAAGTGCAACCCAAGGATCCTGTATCAGACCATCCCCCCATGCTCCCTGAAATATTTGCCAGTTAATTTATTGGTTTTTCTACAGGCATTATCAACTCTGGCAGGGTTAATCTTAATCGCTTCTTTCCAGATTCCTCTGTCAAGTATTTCTGACCAGCCTCTGTTTGTTATTTCTTTTCTTTTTTTCCACTTGTGGTTAAAGTTTCAATCGGTTTCATACATTGTGCCAGAAACAGCAAACAACTGGAGTTACTGCTAAGATATAAGTTGAAAGATATGCCATATCTTTACATATTAATGGGGTCCTAGTTCGAAAGGTATCTCCCTTGCATATTCTGTCTTGACCTTTTAAACTGCATTAGTCACCAGACAGGAGGTTTCAATGCCAAAAAAATGTTCAGATACTAATTTGACTTTATTCCAAAGAACACTAGTTACCAGAATCCCTCCTTGAAATACAAGGAGCAGTGTGGAACAATCGCTGTGCAGTAATGTTTAATAAGTGAAAATATCCAGTCCCCTATGGAGAGATGCCATAATTTCCCTCAACGTTATCAAACATCTTTGATGAAGACCAAATTTCTAGCATTTGCAGAACCGTCCTTGAAAAGGGAAATAATGCCTGGCACACACGTTTGAACATTTTAAACTGCTGAGCAAAAGCATGCTTAATCCAAGATGTCCAAATTCAAAATATAATATTTATATCATTTTAAATAAACAATGTGCATGCTTAGCCTCCTCATCAAGAAACCTAATAAGTGTGATTCTCCCTCCTTTTCTATATATTGAAAAAGCTGGCTTGCCAGCAGCGATATAAAACATTCCATGACTTCATCGGCTGCAGCCATAGTATTATGTGCATGACTGGTCAAAGGAGAAAAGTTCTGCTTTCCAACTTAGTTTTCAAAGCAGCAGCATTATAAATTAAATAGCAAACCGTTTGTGTAGGATTTTAACATCAGGGTCACTTCTCAGAGCCAAAATGGCTCCTGACTAATATGGGGTCTGTGGTGAAGCATTTGACTGTTTCATCCAGCTCATCTTCCATTCACTGCTCAGTGCAAGAGCATGAACTGCTGCAAAGTGTTTATGGGACAATAAATTAGCAGGAAAGCAAGCAAGCAAAGTCCTGCTTTCCATCCAGCCATATTCAACACAGATCTCATTTTTTATTTTTAGCACATGACACAAATCCCATGCAATAAGGAATTCATTACTCTTATTCTATTATTTTGGCCAAATGTCACTTATATTTTTGATTGTAGGGGAGCAGTGTGGACATCATTTTCTTTTTTATTTATTGCATTTCTATCCCACCTTTCTTTCCAAGGAGCTTAAGATGTCATGCCTGGCTCTCCTCTTTACCAGGGTTCAGATCCCCAATTGGTCATGGGTGAACTTGGCCCTGGCCCTGCCTCTCATCCTAACCTACCTCTTATGGGGGAAGAGGAGGCAAAGAACATTGAGATCCTTGGAGGAAAAGGTGGGATATAAATGAAATTTAATTAATCCTCACAACAACCCTGTGAGGTAGGCTTGGCTGAGAGGGAATGTAGGTAGGTTAGGCTGAGACAAAAGTGTTTCAAAGCTTCCCACACCTGCCCTCCCCAGTCCTCATATTTCTTAAAGGTATTTCCCCCCCCCCATTTTTTTTCATATTTGGCATATCACTGTTTAGCCTTCCAAAGTAGAAAACCTGAGTGAATTCAGCTTACTTACAAACCCTTCCAGACAATCTGTACTCTGGTTGGATTTTTGCTACCTACCTTTTTCTTTTACTTTTACACCTTGTGATCAATGAATAGCCAAAGGGTTGTTTTTGTGTGTGTCATTATAAGGTTTCTATAATACACACCAGCCTCTCCTCTACCATTTTTCAAATGATGCTTTCCTCATACCTTCTATCTTGGGCACTTATCTGACAATCACTAAGTGTCCTTGATGAAAGATCTTAAGAACACTATCAATAATTTTCACAATGGCTAAGAAATATAGTAAAATATTTTCCACTATGCAAACTCTGTCGTTGCAAGTTCTTTAGTTCTTGCTTTGTTCACAATTGAAAATACTTCTCTCCAAGGCTTCTTTAGTGATACCACTATTACTACTGTAAAATGAACATAAAAATGTAAAACACTGTCCATCTAGCTCAGTACTGTCTACACTGGCTGGCAGCAGCTCTGCAGGGTTTTAGGCAGGGTTTTAGGTCTCTCCCAGCCCTACCTGGAGATGCCAATGGGACTGAATATGGGGCCTTCTACCACTGAGTTATGCCGATTTATCCTAATATATTTGAAATATATATGAAGAAGCTATTAAAGAGACCACTTATTTACTGTATCCTACATAATCCCCATTTTGCAACCTGTTGAACTATGTGTTATTTAGTGATCAAATTATATTTATCACAGGGTAAAGGTTTTTATGTGGACTTGCATTGGGTTCCATTAAGACAGCAGTAGTGCTGGAAGGGCCATCAGAAAACTCGGGAGTAAATTCACCATCAAACTTTCCACCAGCATATTTCCCGACCTTACCAAAAAGAGATGAACCAAATTGTTATAATAGGTTGCAAGTTGCCTTAGGGATCATTTGATCAAAAGGCAGAGTAAAAAATAAATAACATTTGTTTCACTCTATTTAGTCGAAAAGTGCTTCAGAGTCAACATCTTTATGCCATCTGCCCTCAGATTCCCATAAAAATAAACTGCTGTTATTCACATTTTATAAAGATGCGGATCAGCAGAGCTGGAATGAAGCCAAGTTTCCCTGGTTCCATTTGGTACACAATACTGGTTCACCCTCCCAGCGCTGTGAAAACTTTTGTTGGCTTAATAAAGGCAAATTTCAGGCACTGAAAAGGCTTTGCAGGTTTACTAAATATGGGTACTTAATAATGGCTTAATTATTCAAGAGAACACAGAGGCTTTGTGATCATGACTGAGTATTCTGCAAACTCCCTTTGCTGAGCATTCCTATTGCCTTGAGGTGAACATCCATTTCATTACTGAAGATTGCTACAGCTCCCTCATTTGGATAGGAGGCTATCATAATGCTGGGCTTGCATCACTTGACAGAACAAAGCAAAGCTCAAGAGACTCTAGCAAAAATTAACATTGATTGGGGTCTTGTTATTGACTAAAGGTCACCATCACAGAACCTGAAAACAGTGAAAGCTATTTCCCATTGTAGGGAAAATAGTACCTAATTCTAACCAAAATAATAATCAGAGCCCATAAAACACATTCCCTGAGAATAATGTGCAGTATAATTTCTAAAAGGCAGATGTGTCTGAGTTTAATTACCTTGATCCTTTTGAGAGATTATCTCCATAGCATAAAGGAAAGGCAGAGAGAGCAAAGGGGGGAAAGATAATTAAGAAAAAATAATGTTGAAATGCAGAATGCATCATATGTTTTAAATAGCTATAGAATGCCCTGTAAAAGTAGCGAACTCTGAGGCCTCAATCCTAAATGCACATATATTTTCTATAGAAATCACATACTGTTCAGTGGAACTTGCCTAAGGGCTGCACAACTTGTGAGCCATTAAGCTGAATGCGGAGACCTATCTGTCCTACCAGGGGCTTGAGCATCCAAGAGCTAAGGACATAGCTGCCAAGTACCCCGTATTTCCCGGGAAACCCCCATTTTTCCTTACTGTTTCCCGGCGGTCTCCCGTTTCAGCTCCTCTCCCGTTAATCTCCCTTATTTTGGCTCCTGTTGGCAGCCATTTTTCTGGTGTCGCTTTGCCCATCTATGGGCACCAGAAAATGGCCAGCGCTGGCACCAAAAGATGTGTCTATGCACTTCCGGACATGCGTAGACGCGACTTCCGGCACTAACCAGAACATGCGTCTACGCAAATTCCGGTGTCGCGCGGCTGCCGATCCCGGATTTCTCTGCGAGAGACTTGGCAGGTATGGCTAAGGAACCCCCATTCATTTAACGATAATCTGTCAGTAGATTGTGCTCCATGTTGAACTGCTTGATCAAAACAACACCAGGGTACCATTTTAATATCCTGACTTGGGCAACAAAAATATTGGGTTTGTCCTGTCCCTTCATGGCCACTGATGTAGTGTGCAGGGGACTGAACTGATTAAGGACCATCCATAAAAAAACCTCCCAGATTTAGCTGCAAATAATTATTTATCTACCAATGTGCCCCAAATGATATTACTATTCCAATCCATTTCTTTCCCAGCAGCCCTGATGCTCTGTCCTTGATTTCTGAGGGGCACCGGGAATGTATTTCCGTCACTTGCATTATTCTCATAATGTAAATAAGTCCGAGTATATTCTAAGTGTCATATTATGTCTTTAAAAACATATTATGTTTCTAGCATTATCACCTTCATTCAGTCCACACGAGTCTGTTTACGGCTGGCCTTGCAACACATGAGCAGCAAATTATATATGTTTCAATATAATAAACCATACTGCTACTGGAAAGTTTGATGTAATAGTTACTGCATTGCAAGCCGTTCAGATTACGATCTGAAATTATTCTAACTAAATTTATTTAAAAAAGAAAGAAAGTTGAAGGTGAAAGCAGGTGCAACCTTAACATGAAGCAAACACTAGATTAAAAACATGTGCCAGTCCCCCCTAGCATTGCCAGCTTTTATTTTGACAGCGTTCCTGCATCTTTAATCGCTATGTTACATGCATACATTCGGCAGGTATAATTTTTCCCATCACAGCAGCTACATACCATTGAAACCTTTGCCTGATTAATTTCTGCTTGCCATGCATCTGTTAAACATACAGATATCTGGCCAGAAAAATATTGACAACTTTTACTGAACCTAGAACTAGCAAGTCCATGGCAAGGGTCACCAACATGGTGCCCATGAGTTCTTATGTGCCAGTGCAGAGAGCTTCAGTGATGCTCTTAGGACCACCAACCTATGTTCTCTTCCTCGCTGCTGAAATTAGGATTAACAAAATTCCACTGTATGCAACAGAAAAGGTTGCGGTGTGTATATCATGCCCACAACAGTTTTTTCAGTTTTTAAATATACCCAGGAACCCTCCAAAAGGCTGGCAACACCTTAAGGTAAAGGTAAAGGGACCCCTGACAGTTAAGACCAGCCGCGAATGACTCTGGGGTTGCGGCGCTCATCTCGCTTTGCAGGCCGAGGGAGCCAGTGCTTGTCCGCTCCACAGACAGTTTTTCCGGGTCATGTGGCCAGCATGACTAAGCCACTTCTGGTGCAATGGAACACCGACATCGGAGCAGCACACGGAAACACCGTTTATCATGTGGACTACTTTGTCCCTCCCACAATTTTTCCACTTATATTCCAAGACTTAAAAGACCTAGACTGTATGTGTTTGTGGCCCATCTGTTGTCATTAAGCTTCTTAGATTCCAAGCAATGCTACACAAAAGCCAAGAGAAAGGCTACGTGTTGCAAACTATCACAGCATGACTAATCAGCCATGCTCACAGGGAAAACTGTGGATGATAAATCTTTCCCCAATTTAAGTAGAGGTTTTGGAGTTTCTAGAACAGAAAACATTGCTGGAGTGACTGTATTTGTCAATAAATTGGAGAGTGTGGCCTAAGGCAAATCAATGTGTCTGTCTGATCATCACTATAATCCTGCTTCAGCCTCAAATGATGCATCTGCAGGATCTGAATAGTACCACTGGCATTGATGTATGCCAATAAAGTTTTAACTGTGCATCTAAACAGCTAAATTATGAGCAGTAGAACTTTAAATAGTGCCATCTTGGCTCACCACGTCATCTCATCTGAGATAGCAAGAGACTGTGTATTTTCCGGGCTATAAAGTTTATTTATAATTGGGAATCCATTCTGAATCATTTCCAAAGTGCTATGGTGTAGGGCAACTGGGAGCATAAAGAGACAGTGATTGTATCATGTATAATCAACCGCAGATTGCCATTGAAGTATATTTCTAATTAGAGACTGAGCAATTAATTTAGAGCACAAACATGTGCAGGTGAAGCCTATCCCTCTTAAAATTCTTATACATGCACACTTACTTGGGAGTAAATACTATTGAGCTCAATGGAACTTGGGGGCTGATGTCCTTTTTTGTTAGTGGTTGAGAAACCTAAAAATAAATAAGGCACTTTTCTTTGACTAGCAAGCAGTGGCTCATTCCCAGAAATGAAAAGCAATTACTGTGGAATAAACCACTGATGTCCTATCATGCTGTAAAGTGTATAGCTCAATTTGGCTTCTGCTGTTAGTGTTGTTTATAGATGATGACTCCAATCCTAAACCCACTTATTAGGAGGTCAGCCCCATTGAACTGCAAGTAGTTATGCATAGGATCACTGTATTTCTCAAAGAAACATACAAGGGGATAATTATAGCAAAAAGTCATTGGAGTCTCATCCTCAGCACCGATCTCCTTTTTCCCCCCTGATCACATTGTCATTCTTGACAGTTGGAGAGGGCAGCTAAAATGCAACATACTTTCTCTTTGTCCTCTTCATATTAAATACTGTACAAAAGACCTGAGACCTTTGCTGAAACACCAATAGCAAGAGCTTGCCAGTAAAAGCTCACTTAGGGACCAAATATCTCCTAGGAATTTAAAACTGAAATATGATATAAGCTACAAAGGTGACTGTTTACTCATCAGCAATTACTGTAGGCTGTTCCAACAAAAGGTATTGCCTAAATTAATTAAATTGTGAAGGTAAGGTTTGCAAGTAAAAAAAAATCGGAAAAAGCTAATAACCCAATCAGTGCTGTGGCCCTCCAGATATTACACAAACTCCCATCCGGCCCAGCTAGCTTTGCCACAGGGTCCCCATCCTTCACCTAAAGACTACTTCTTCTGATCAATAGCTTGCTAATGCAAAACAAGGTGAAACAAACAGCTGGGTAGGATGAGGGAAAGACCATGCAAATAATGAAATTGCTGTCCAGCTATACGTTTCATACTGCAGGTAGGTCAACTTCATTTTGAACACCTCTTCCATCACCCCCACCCCCCAAAAAACCACCTCTGCAATATGACAAGAGAGTCAGCTTAGCTTTCTTCATAGTAGATGCTTTTCCTGTGAGGGAACATTCAAATATGCACGATTGGTTCTTTCTGCTCTGTGACAAGCTCCATATGGTCTTTGAAGTGAGGGTCTGTTATTAATAAGATAAAACAGAGCTTGTTATTGTTTTCGAAAGATTGTGCTTAATCCTGTAACCGAGATTTAACATAAGGTACACTGGAAGGTTCGAAGACCACTTGTTAATGGCCCTTACTAATCAATCTGTGTAGACTGAACCAAACTAGGTGTGAAGTTATTCAGGCAATTAGAAACTGTGTGATTATTATTTTTTAAAAAGAAAATAAATAGGAGACATGAGATCCCTGATCCAGATCAGTACTCCAGGTTGTCCTCCAAACAGACCATTTGCTTCTTTAATTAAAATAGCACACACAATGACTCACTGGGTGAGTAACATCTCATCGAGTTTGGCCCTGAATGCGTAGGACATCGCAGGTTTCAAGCTAGTGGGTATGCTTGTTTGTGCATTCAGTAGTTGTTGTTGTGAGAAAAAGTGCAGAAAAACAAAGCGTGACTTTTTGTGTGCAAACATTGTGCTCCAAAATGGCTGTTCGTGCCTTATTGCCACAAACACTATTTAGTGTAAGTGAAGTTTTGTTTGTTTGGCAGGAGACCTTTCCAAAATCACCATCACCATCATCATCATCTCCTCTACTGATCATTGCCTTCCCCAATACAGTTGCCTTCTGAATAAATATTAACCTTTCATATTTTGCAACTTGCCTTGAGTTGTGGAGGTCAGGGTGGAGTGAAGGGCGATCTGTTGCTGGAATCGAGCCAGTGATGGAGACAGAAGTCTGAGTCATAGTGGCTGTCAGGACTTTTAGAAGGATCCAAGGACATGTCATTCCAGAAGGGACACACACAACTTGATGCTGCTTTAAAGACAAGTCCTTCCTGTCCTATTTCTTGCCTGCTTCCTCTGCTCAGTTTGTGCATCTGTAAATGAACAGAGTAGGAGTGAAATCCTTTACTGTACACAATTTACTCAGAAGTCTCACTGAGTTCAATAGTATGTTACATAGACTGTTTCTTTAAAAAAATATTATTATTTTAAAACAAATGTCATACTGCTTACAAGAACAAGAGACTTCTAAAAAGTTTAGAGCTTATGTCTCCGGTACTCCTCCCTCACAAGGAAATGGACCCCCTAAAATTAACCTTAAATCTCCTTTCCGTACAAGGAAACTGTGAAGTGCACTTGGACAGCATGGCACTATAAGCCAACCTTTGTTGGGTCAGAATATCTATTTTAAATGGATTCCTTACTGCATAGTTTTCTGACTTTATTTATCAAAACATCCCAGACTTTTACATGGAGGGTTGCATGCATATGAAGAGCCTTAGAGTGATTCTGGAAGTTTGCTTAAATTAATACTGAAGAAGGAAACTTCCTTTGGAAAGCTTTGAAGTGAAAAGAGGTCAGGGACTCGGCTGAAGAGTGTCTCTGTGTATTCATGCCAAGCACCAGCTTTTCAAATTGCCTTTCAAAGAGAGGGTAAACCTGAATTCTGATTATGGAAAACTGCAACATTGGTTTAGTCCTGGGTGAGTAGACTCAGGAGTGCTTTCACTTATGAAAACACTCCCCTTTCTCTGGCAGATGTTCAAACTTTTGGCCAGTGTCTAACCCTTGCTAAGCCTGCTTGGCATGGCTCCAGATTCAGAAAGCAGTTCAAAAGTGTAAGTGGCCAGAGGAGGGTTCCTACTGCAAACAAAATATGCAAATAAATGATAGGAGCATGTTCCAGAAACAGTTCATTACTCCAAGAGTTTTCAAACTTCCTTAGTGGGCATCCCAAAGTCAAGAGGAAAAGAAAGCTCTCCAGATGTTTGCATTACGAATGTGTAGCTAGACATTCCAAAGGTGGCCATTCAATTCTGCTGAGGTCTGCAGACTGGCTGATAAGAAGAAAAAGGAAGAAACAAGACCATATAACTCCTCAGAAACTTTTATGGTGTACTGCAAGAGAGGGCCTAGCAGAAGCAAGACAGTCGGATAGAACATATTTACTGCTCAGGACGTGGCCATGAATTAAGCAACACAAGTGAAGGGTGAGAAGTCTTCATCCTCATTCTCCATATTCTGTTCCAGTAAACAGTTGAGAAAAATTACACTAAGGAGAAGAGTCAGAAAAGTAGTTCATACCTCTGTGTTGTAAGATGAAGAAAGTTCTTTTAAAAGCCCACACTGGGTTGCCATATGTCCTCTTTTTTCCAGGACACATCCTCTTTTTCACAGGTAGAGCTGTCATAGTAATCCATAGTTAAAAGCAGAAGTCGGCAAATGTGTCTTCTTTTTTGCACTTCAAAATATGGCAACTCTACAAGAAACTTCAATGGTTCTACCAATGAGAATTTTCTCTTTCAAGAACTAAAAGTCCTCGGTCTGGCTACTTCAGAATAGGCCTGAAGTAGATATATGCCCCTTAGAAGCCACTTGAGTATTCTTAGAAAGGCCCTCACATGCTGATCTTCATTAACTAGGCACACTGCCATAGTTCATGAGGTAACACCATAGCTTAGTGATAGTGCCCATACTTTTCAAACCAAAGGCCCCAGGTTCAGCAGCTGGTATTTCCAGGAAAGGTTGGGAAATACTCCTGCCTGGAGAATAGTGCTTACTATGTGACACATAGCTGAAGCTGTTCAGAAGCCTGATCTGTTGCATTTTGAAGCCAGTCCATTTATGCCACCTCCTGCAAGCTTCACTGTTGACCTACTCCCATTAAATCATTTGCTGCTATTGACTACAGGCAGTGTGGTGGCTGGAATTCATCACCATTTTTAGAACAGAGGTTGCTAACTCTAAAGTGTCTTCATCACTTTGCTCCAAGCCTGGTTCTACATTCAGTGGTACCTCGGGTTACAAACACCTCAGGTTACAAACACTTCGGGTTACAGACTCCACTAACCCGGAAGTAGTACCTCGAGTTAAGAACTTTAGGATGAGAACAGAAATCGTGTGGTGGCTGCAGTCGGAGGCCCCATTAGCTAAAGTGGTACCTCAGGTTAAGAACGTTTTCAGGTTAAGAACGGACCTCCAGAACGAATTCAGTTTGTAACCAGAGGTACCACTGTACATCCATGGTACTGTTTGAAAAACCTGCTACACTGTTTAAGAACTGGTGAAATGCTTCTATAGCTAGTCCTCATCTATCGCCTGTGTTTGGTACTAATTGAAGTTTCTGAGAAGTGTTCAAAGGAAGCCCCAGATTTACCCCACTTGCAATAGTTCAGTGTAGAGGTTATCAGGGAATGGGTAATTGTGGCTAGGTTGTCTTGGCATAGGAAGGCCACAGCTGGCAAACCACCCTAGCCGGAATGTAGATGGAAGGAATGTAATTCAGTCTGGAAAAGGTCGAAGCTGTTCCCTGATCTCATAATGACTACTTATGACTTACAGTGCCCTGTTATATTTTTAAAAGGCACTTTACAACCATTTATTGACTTCAGCCAAACAATAGCCTATTATTTAATACCGTTTCCATTTTGGAGATGGAAAACTGAGGCATGAGGTGATAGCTTTTCCAATGAGTCAATGGGAGGTTGCATTTGGAATCAGGTCCCTGATGTTCATGTCTAAGTCCCTCAGCTCAGATTGGGATGTATGAGCAGTTTGCGTGCTATAAAACCATGCTGAGCTGATAATGGCTTTACTCTGCTGTTTTATTCCAGCTTTCCATACAAACTGTTAATATGCTGGTCAGACACCGCCATGCATAATAAACGAGTCTGTGCGCTTTTTTGATTCAAAGAAATGTGCTGGTGGGTTGGAACTTAGCATCTTACCCTGACAGATGGGCATTTGATGTCACACTTTTTTGCCATATCCACCTCTTTTCCATCACTTTATTTCCCCTTAACCTTAAAAATATAGTTTTAAAAGTATTCAGAACAATTACACAATACATTTTTTTCTAAAGTTATCCAGGCTTGTACTTACAATTCCTAATTACTCAGTGTGACATTTAACTTAGCTTCCCTCACAATTATATAGTTATGGTGTGGCATTCAAATTGGCCACAGAAGGCATTTCACATTTTGACCTCCTAGGGCTTTGGGGTTTCGGTTTTTCTTTTTTGCTTTTTTGCTCTTTTTGCATTCTGCCCTTCTAGCAACGTTCTTCTTGTTCTTTGATGCCAATTAGTCAAATTATCTGACTGTTGAAATATGTCTTCAGGGAAATTGGTCAGTATATAGTAATAAATCCTCTCCCTTCTCTCCTTGGTCCTCCCAGTCAACAAAAATATAAATCAACATTGCCCACCTCTCCCTCCCCGCCTTCCCAGATTTTGGTAGTAGTGGGGGAAATCAGATTTCACCATTAGGATTACAAATTGCCACTACTTTTTAAAGGTCTAAAAGTCATTTTATTCTGACTCTGAATATTTGGAAAGCCAGAAGGACTGGGGACTGAGGAGGAATATAAGGGGGGGGGTGTGCTCCATCAATGCAGCAGTGGGTAGAACTCTTGAGGCTTTTGATATAACTCACAGGCAGTTATAGCTTGGTCACTTGTGTATGTTTTTAGTATGTCCCCCTGTATTCACTCCCTGCATAGGTTTGCAGCCTTCGGCACTCTTTCATGCCCATTGAAATCAGTGGGATTGAAATGTACAATTAAGAAAATTAAGCCAAACTAATTTCTGTGATGAATGGTGCAGCATGCCAAAGTTTTATCCATATCTATATACAGAAACTAAATTCACCAGCTGTGAACCTAGACTCGAAGGAAGGAGCTTAGATATCTGACTTAATCCACTCTTCCTTTTCACACTTATAGGGGACAGTCTAATGACCGTGGGGAGGTAGCAGGCAGAAGGCTCTGCTGCTATGGGAAGGTCCACAGCTCAGCAACTGGGCACGTGCTTTCTGTGCAGTTCAGCATACCTGCCAAGTTCCGGACGTAAAGATCCGGGATCGGCAGCGCGCGCATGACCGGAAGTTGCGTGACGCAACTTCCGGTGGCACTTCGCCCTTCTATGGGCACCAGAAAATGGCGGCGCCAGCGCCGGAAGTCGCTTCCGCGCATGACCGGAAACACGCAAAAGCGACTTCCGGCGCCGGCACCGCCATTTTCTGATGCCCATAGAAGGGCAAACTGCAACCGGAAGTCGCGTCACGCAACTTCCGGTCATGCGCGGAAGCGACTTCCGGCGCCGGCGCCGCCATTTTCTGGTGCCCATAGAAGGGCAAAGCGGCACCAGAAAAATGGCCGCCGGGCCGAAGCCTATTTAAGGGACAATACCAGGATTTTAACCTAAACGGGAGACCGCCGGGAAACGGTAAGGAAAAAGGGGTTTTCCCGGCGGATACGGGATACTTGGCAGCTATGCAGTTCAGTCCCTGGCATCTCCAGGTAGGGATGGAAAAGATTTCTCTCAGAATCTCTGAAACAGCTGCCCATCAGCATTGACAATACTAAGCTTGATAGAGGAATGGATGGACTTGATAGAAGGCAGCTTTTCATATTGCTATGTCCTCCTCAGATGTGTCTTAGTGGCAGCAGCATTGACTGCTAAAGACTTTAGTCGTTATTCAATCTCCACCCCCAGTTCTTGCAAGTGCTCTCTTGTCCCTTATCCAGAGCAATCCAGAAGGTGGCAAGGAAGCAGTGGTGTGGTGGATGCAAAGGCACATCACAGGTTCTGTTTGGTCATGTTGGTCAGGATAAAAGATGGAGGCACACCATTCTGGCCCCCCCACTACACACACACACACACACACACACACACACACGATATATATATAGAGAGAGAGAGAGAGAGAGAGAGAGAGAGAGATACCGATAGAGATAGAGATAGAGATAGAGATAGAGATAGAGATAGAGATAGAGAGAGAGAGAGAGAGAGAGAGAGAGAGAGAGAGATGATAGAGATGATAGAGATGATAGAGATAGAGATATTCTCAGAGTGGCAGACTTGAAGAGACTAGGCCCCCTGAGGGATCATGAGGCTTTAGATTCAGCAGAGGGGGTGCAACAAGGCACTTCCATGGCAGGTTCCCTCATTGAGGCAGGAGCCATGGGGAGGCAAGCTGTACCCGAGCTATGCCTTTGGGGCTGGGCAAAGTGACACCCACACATGCCACGCCCCTGGGCTAGCTGAGAGGGAGGGAGAGGGAGGAAATGTGCCACCACCCACTGAGGAGGGAGGAAGAGGAAGGCGGGAAAGCACTGCTGGAGCCACATGCATTGCCCAGAGTGCCTTGCTGCAAGGACAGGAAGGCAAGGCAAAACAGCAGCGTTCCTGGCTTCGCATTTCTCTGCTTTATCTCTGCTTCCAAGTTTATCTCTATTTTCCAAAGAGAGACTCCCTCGATTAGATGCTGGCTGGCAAAGAGACTGACTGCTTCCCAGTCCACCAGGGGAGTGCAACAATTGCCCCACCCCCAGAGCCGGCAACCCACACTAGGGCCCTGCTGCTACCCTGAAATTCTGTTTTAAGACTTTTTCTTTCTTTTTGCTATAGTGGGCAGCTTTCCTCCTGCAGCTAAAGGGGCAGGTCTCCACAACACTACATCAACACTGGGTGTGTAGGAATCAGGATTATGTTCTTCAAGTAACAATAATAAGAGGTAATATATTCCTTTTTGTTGAGTGAATTTAATTTTTTCCCCTTAAAAGGCTATATAAATTATCAGATAAAAGAATAAAACTACACTAGCTTGACCATGGCACGGCACTTTCATGTTTATTACTCCATCAAAACAGCACAGTTGTGTATGTACATATGCGACATTTAATAGCTGCTGGCAAGAGCTGCAGAGATTTACAATCCTTGGAATGCCTATTTTCCCCCTTTGCAGAGACAGTTACTTAGGTGAAATTTACTATCAAGACGTTCAGTGGAAGCTCATCTTCCTCTCTAGTGAAACCTTCCTGAATGGGTTCTTTCCCCTTCCCCTATTTTTCCTTATTGCTTAAATGTTGGAGTAACTCTTGTGTTGTACTTGACTGCAATCTTTTAACCCAGTGGTTTTCAACCAGTGTGCCATGACACCCTGTGGCACCCTGAATGGTGGTTAGGGGTGCTGCAGGCAACACTGGCCTCTGCCCCTCTTTCCTTCCCTCCCTCATGTCTCTGCCTCCCAAAATCCCCTCTCGTGTCTCGGCCTCCCAAACGGTTGTGCGGCTGTTTGTTGCAGTAGCCCTGGCTACAAGTTCCCAAGGCGAATAGTGGCTCTGGGGCTGGCCAGGGGGAACTGGTTGCCAGGAGCTGAGGCAGCCTTGGAGTAAGCAAGCAAGCAAGCGGGCAAGGGAGCCCAGCCAGCCAGTCCACCAGTCCTTGCTGTTGGGAATGGACAGACAAGTGGAAGGCAAGGCAGGCAGGCACTGGGCTGGCCTTTCTTGTGCTTGCTGTGTGCAAGACCTTCCTGGGATCCAAGTGTCTGGCACTGAAACAGGGCCTTGCCATACAGCCCCGGCAGCGCCCACTGCTGCCACCTATGGGAAGGTGCTGGTCTCATGTTCACCTTTGGCCAATCTCCATTGGGCTGGGGGCATCCTCTCCCAGGCCCCTGTGGGGCAGCATGAGGAAGCACGTCTTTGGGGCAGGGTGGAGCAGCTCAGAGACCAGGGGTGATAGTGGCAGCTGCCCAAGACTCCCAAGGAGAGGGGAGAGGAGAGGTGGCTGAGGGAACAATCCGGGAACAATCCACAAGGGATTGTTCCCTCAGCATGAAAAAGGGCGAGAGGCTGCCAGCTCTGCAGGCAAGGGGTGTCATAACTGGGCTCCTGAGCCCCACAGGGGTGCCACAGAAAGAAGGTAGTTGGTCAAGGGAGCTGTGGACTCAAAAAGGTTGAAAATCTCTGTTCTAACCTGATCCTAAAAAATGTGCATATAGAAGTGTTGTTTGCTAGAAATATACAAGCAGTTTCAATGTTATGTCTCCCAGTCCATGCAAGTTAAGACAAATTATTTTCAGTCTGTGCCACCATGTTCAAATGGGGATGGGTGAGAAATGTGATTTTTGTCTGCACTTGAATGAGCAACTACCCAATTCGTGCTTCTTGGTCCAGTATTCAAACAAACACAGATATCCTCTGAATTTCACACTTCTCCAAATTTTGCAAAGTGCTTCTCCCATCAATGTGTACAAAAAAAGTATATATTAAGATATGAGCATAAAATGTATATATAAGTAAAAATAATATACACAAATCTACCCTATTAGGTGAAGTTGTTCCTAGTATGTTTATATTAGGAGACATCACTACTAAAAATTTCACGAGGATTAAAAAACAAAAACAAAATAATGTAGAAACATGGAGAACTGAATTTAAGAATGGAAAAATGAGATCCTGAGAGAAACTGAAGTTGACTTATTTGCCCATTCCTATATTCAGTGTACAGGGATTTAATCTGTGAATTGATCTCAATGCCATGGTCTTTATAAACCCCCATTTATAAGGATGATTTTGTTCCCTAAAGAGTTATTGTCACACAAGGCAAGGAAGTTAAAGTCTTGGCATAGAAAAAACTATGAAGGATGAATTGTATATGAGGTTTTGTTTTTGTTTTTTAAAAATAATCTAGAGAAATTAAGAGCTACAGTCATATAGTCATTGACACTGTTGATAAATTCCTTATGGCCAGTACTAAATTGCTTCTTATGCTTTCTTTAAAAAGTCACTGAATCAAAGAAAAGCTTATAGGAATGACATACTAATGCTGGAACTGTTGATTGGCTATGCTATGATATAGGTTGCTGAGGAAACCTTTTAATTTCACAGAGCAGCAACTGGATGAGTATTTTGAGGATACAATTGAGCATTTATATGAAAGCTTATCTGTGACTGTGCTGCTTAACAATAGTACTAGGCTCTTGACATTCAGTTCTTGGAAAGGAACTGAGCTTTCCAAAGCGACTTTCATACCAAGTTTTTTTAAAAAATAAAAAATATTAAACTGTTACTGTTGGATTGCATTTTAAAAAGCACATTAATTGTTAAGAAAGTAAGTGATAGTTTTGGTTATATTGCTCCTTCCCCACTTACTGTGTTCAATCTTCGTTCATAGCAGGGATGGGCAAGTATTAAAAAAGAGTCTTTAAAATTTGAATCCTAATGCTTAAATATTATACGCCATCATGACTTGGGTTTTGAAAATGTGCATTCTAAATGACAGAATTACAGAAATCACCATAGTGCGGGTTCACTATCATGGTGAGCACGATTTGCAGTGGGGCTTAGCAAACGACCCCTGAGTTCCAAAGGTGGGGGCATGAGTGGTCACTCGGCTGTTGCTGGGCAAATTTGGATGTTGCAATTTGATGGGTCAGCCCCCCTTGGTATAAAAGCCAGAGAAAGAGGTTTCTCTTTCTCGTTGGCTGCATTTTCGGATCCCCACCCCCCCATCGCTGTTTTTAGGCCTCTGTGTTGACATTGCTGTGCCTCTCATGGGGTCGCTTGTATTCAGGGGCCTGGTAGGAATTTTTCCATTTGGCTGATTGGCTACTGCATAGCAAATAGTCACAACTTGTAAGGTTGGTGGTTAAGCATTGGTTATTGGTTGTATATGGGGTCTGTTGACTTCGTTGGCCCCTTGTGTTAATGCCTGAGTTAGGGGAAATTCCAGTCAGCAATACAGGGGCTCTATGCAGTGTCCATAACCCTGGTAGGGGACCAGCAACACGCATGAGCCCCTGGGAGCCAAAGGGGAGAGGGGAGAGCCTATTGGACCCAACTCCCTGTCTCTCCCTGTAGGGTTTCCCCTTGTTGACAAGGCGAGTTTATTTCTGTCCTTAGGTGACAGTTCCCCTTCATGGATCAATGCCTTGTCGTGGCGAAGGGGCTTGAATAACTCAGAGAAGCTATGAGCTATGCCATGCAGGGCCACCCAAGATGGACAGGTCATAGTGGAGAGTTTTGACTAAACGTGATCCACCTGGAGAAGGAACTGGCAAGCCACTCCAGTATCCCTGCCAAGAAAACTCCATGGACAAAGACAACAGGCATATAAAAGTTATGACGCTGGAAGATGAGCCCCTCAGGTCGGAAGGCGTCCAACATGCTACTGAGGAAGAGCGGAGGACAAGTACAAGTAGATTCAGAGCTGATGAAGCGGCTGGGCCAAAGCCGAAAGGACGCTCAGTTGCGGATATGCCTGGAAGCGAAAGGAAAGTCCGATGCTGTAAAGAAAAATATTGCATAGGAACCTGGAATGTAAGAACCATGAGTGGAGGTAAGCTGGATGTGGTCAAAAATGAGATGACAAGAATAAATATCGACATCCTGGGCATCAGTGAACTAAAATGGAAGGGAATGGGCGAATTCAGTTCGGGTGACTATCATATCTACTACTGTGGGCAAGAATCCTGTAGCAGAAATGGAGTGGCCCTCATAGTCAACAAAAGAGTGGCAAAAGCTGTAATGGGATGCAATCTCAAAAATGACAGAATGATCTCGATACGAATCCAAGGCAGACCTTTTAACATCACAGTAATCCAAGTTTATGCACCAACTACTGGTGCTGAAGAAAGTGAAATTGACCAATTCTATGAAGACCTACAACAACTTCTAGAAATGACACCAAAGAAGGATGTTCTTCTCATTACAGGGGATTGGAATGCTAAAGTAGGGAATCAAGAGATAAAAGGAACAACTGGCAAGTTTGGCCTTGGAGTTCAAAATGAAGCAGGGCAAAGGCTAATAGAGTTCTGTCAAGAGAACAAGCTGGTCATCACAAACACTCTCTTCCAACAACACAAGAGACGACTCTACACATGGATATCACCAAATGGGCAGCATCGAAATCAGATTGATTATATTCTCTGCAGCCAAAGATGGAGAAGCTCTATACAGTCAGCAAAAACAAGACCTGGAGCTGACTGTAACTCAGATCATCAGCTTCTTATAGCAAAATTCCAGCTTAAACTGAAGAAAGTAGGAAAAACCACTGGGCCAGTAAGATACAATCTGAATCAAATCCCTTATGAATACACAGTGGAAGTGAGGAACAGGTTTAAGGATTTAGATTTGGTGGACAGAGTGCCTGAAGAACTATGGATGGAGGCTCGTAACATCATACAGGAGGCAGCAACGAAAACCATCCCAAGGAAAAGGAAATGCAAGAAAGCAAAATGGCTGTCCAACGAGGCCTTACAAATAGCGGAGGAGAGGAGGCAAGCAAAATGCAAGAGAGATAGGGAAAGATACAGGAAACTGAATGCAGATTTCCAAAAAACAGCAAGGAGAGACAAGAGGGTCTTCTTAAATGAGCAATGCAAAGAAATAGAGGAAAACAATAGAATGGGGAAAACCAGAGATCTGTTCAAGAAAATTGGAGATATGAAAGGAACATTTCGTACAAAGATTACCATAATCAAGGACAAAAGTGGTAAGGACCTAACAGAAGCAGAAGACATCAAGAAGAGGTGGCAAGAATACACAGAGGAATTATACCAGAAAGATATGGAGGTCTCATACACCCCAGGTAGTGTGGTTGCTGACCTTGAGCCAGACATCTTGGAGAGTGAAGTCAAATGGGCCTTAGAAAGCATTGCTAATAACAAGGCCAGTGGAAGTGATGATATTCCAGCTGAACTATTTAAAATTTTAAAAGATGATGCTGTTAAGGTGCTACACCCAATATGCCAGCAAGTTTGGAAAACTCAGCAATGGCCAGAGGATTGGAAAAGATCAGTCTACATCCCAATTCCAAAGAAGGGCAGTGCCAAAGAATGCTCTAACTACCGCACAATTGCGCTCATTTCACACGCTAGCAAGGTTATGCTTAAAATTCTACAAGGCAGGCTTAGGCAGTATGTGGACCGAGAACTCCCAGAAGTGCAAGCTGGATTTCGAAAGGGCAGAGGAACCAGAGACCAAATAGCAAACATGCGCTGGATTATGGAGAAAGCTAGAGAGTTCCAGAAAAACGTCTACTTCTGCTTCATTGACTATGCAAAAGCCTTTGACTGTGTCGACCACAGCAAACTATGGCAAGTTCTTAAAGAAATGGGAGTGCCTGATCACCTCATCTGTCTCCTGAGAAATCTCTATGTGGGACAAGAAGCTACAGTTAGAACTGGATATGGAACAACTGATTGGTTCAAAATTGGGAAAGGAGTACGACAAGGTTGTATATTGTCTCCCTGCTTATTTAACTTATATGCAGAATTCATCATGCGAAAGGCTGGACTAGATGAATCCCAAGCCGGAATTAAGATTGCCGGAAGAAATATCAACAACCTCAGATATGCAGATGACACAACCTTGATGGCAGAAAGCGAGGAGGAATTAAAGAACCTTTTAATGAGGGTGAAAGAGGAGAGCGCAAAATATGGTCTGAAGCTCAACATCAAAAAAACCAAGATCATGGCCACTGGTCCCATCACCTCCTGGCAAATAGAAGGGGAAGAAATGGAGGCAGTGAGAGATTTTACTTTCTTGGGCTCCTTGATCACTGCAGATGGTGACAGCAGTCACGAAATTAAAAGACGCCTGCTTCTTGGGAGAAAAGCAATGACAAACCTAGACAGCATCTTAAAAAGCAGAGACATCACTTTGCCGACAAAGGTCCGTATAGTTAAAGCTATGGTTTTCCCAGTAGCGATGTATGGAAGTGAGAGCTGGACCATAAAGAAGGCTGATCGTCGAAGAATTGACGCTTTTGAATTATGGTGCTGGAGGAGACTCTTGAGAGTCCCATGGACTGCTAGAAGATCAAACCTATCCATTCTTAAGGAAATCAGCCCTGAGTGCTCCCTGGAAGGACAGATCGTGAAGCTGAGGCTCCAATACTTTGGCCACCTCATGAGAAGAGAAGAATCCTTGGAAAAGACCCTGATGTTGGGAAAGATTGAGGGCACTAGGAGAAGGGGACGACAGAGGACAAGATGGTTGGACAGTGTTCTCGAAGCTATGAACATGAGTTTGACCAAACTGCGGGAGGCAGTGCAAGACAGGAGTGCCTGGCGTGCTATGGTCCATGGGGTCACGAAGAGTCGGACACGACTAAACGACTAAACAACAACAAAAGGTGACAGTTGGAGAAGCATTGCCTATGCAACCACTCACTTGTTTGATATTTGTATTTCAATAAAAGTTGTGGCCAAATTCATGCCAAAAACCATTAAACAAAAATTCTGTCTATGGTGTGAGTTATTTGAGGGGTGGTTTCGGGGACTTCCACACGCAATGGCCTCAAATGCCACAGAACAGCCACCAAAGCACAAACCAAGCCAATATCTAAGATATTCCTAGGAGCCCCTACTGGTCATTCCATCACCAGTGGACTGTCACTTGGGGACAGTGTGAAAGTGGACCTTCTGGGTGATAGCACCCACCCTCTGGAATGCCTGCCCTTGGGTAATGTGTGAGACAAAATTGATCTTTAAATGCTTCTTTAAACCAGGCTTCCCCAAACTCGGCCCTCCAGATGTTTTGGAACTACAATTCCCATCATCCCTGACCACTAGGGATGATGGGAGTTGTAGTCCCAAAACATCTGGAGGGCCAAGTTGGGGGATGCCTGCTTTAAACCATCTCTGCTTAGCTGTGGCTGTCCTGAACTCTGCCTCTTTGTTTTTAATACTCTGTTTTGTGCACTGCTCACTGTGGTGCATAGTTTTATTCTGTTTTTACCTACCTTCTAGGAATTGTATTGAATATTACAATTTGCACTTATATTATTCTCTAGGTAATCTGCTTGGACATTTTGATTATACTAAACAGTGTAAATGTATAGACAAATGCAATCTTGTATAGACCTTGTATAGAGTGGACACCCTTCAAAGAACTGGAATAAATGACTCCACGCTTTGGATCTCGAGTTCCCATCCTGCTTCCTATCCTTTCCAAGCACTATGATGCCCCATGATTGACAGGTGGGTTGTCCTGCCCAACTATCAGAATCAGAGCTTGAAGTCCAGATGCTTTGGGTTATTACTTCCCCTTTCCTCTTAAGGTGCTTGCCTAAATCCTTTCTTCCTCAACTGACATTATGTTCTTGTAGCAGTTAACTCATGAAGCCACTACGTAAGTCCCTGAGTGGCCATGCTCAGACTTTTCACATGCTCATTTTCATCAACTGAAGCCAGAACACTGGCATTTATTTAATGAATAAAGGGTTGCCATATCTTGAAGCACAAAAAAAGAGGACAGCCCGAGCCCGCTGCCAACCCAAGCCCTGGCTTGGGCTGGCAGCAGCTGTGGCAGGCAGAGTAGCCTGAGCCCAAGCTGCCTGCGCCCAAGCCCGAACCAACTCCAATAAATAAATAAATCCCCCCAAAACTGGACATTTCCTTTAAAATGTAAAAATCCCCCAGATGGGCATGTTGCCCCCCCCAAAAGAGGACATGTCCAGGATTTCCCAGATGTATTGCAACCCTATGCCCTCCCTATCTCATTGATAACACCCAGCTTTTCGTGAGTTGGGGAAGCTTTTTATCTTATGTTACTTAATTTTTTTCAACCCTGGCCCGGTCAGTCTATGAAGGGATGGGCAAGTGTCACATATACCCTGTTACAAACCCCTACTGGGAAATAGATTTTACTGTTGGCTGGCTTTAGCTTTATTTTACACACACACACACACACACACACACACACACACACACGCAATTTATTAGGTCACAACTTGCCTACATTTTTACCTGTCATGCCGGTTCCTCCAGCTCTAGCAGCAGTAGTGGGTGTGACTGACAAAGGGATAATTAAGCAACAAGACGTGACAGCATGTGAATTATGTGGCAATAATTCATATCTTATGTGTTCTTAGTACGGCTGAGTGCTATTGAATTATTGTGGTGTGGTTCAACCTATGAAGAGAGTGTGAGTGGGATTAGGAAACTGTGCTGTACAACAGGTAGTTAAATGAAAAAAGATCTAGTTTTATTTAGAGAGAGGTGGGTTCTTTAAAAAAGCAGGCACATCACTGACTCTTTGCCTAAATAAAACTCAATATTCCTATCTATGAACATTGTAGCTATCCTGGGCCTAACATAATGGGTTATATGTGAAAGCTTTCTTCTACTCGACTTCCATGACATTCCCATCCTGTCAACATGAAGAGAACAATTTTCACACCCCTTGCTTTCCTGTTGGGCTTTAAACTTTAAACTGATCCCATCCATAAAGTAAAAGTAAAGGTAAAGGGACCCCTGACCATTAGGTCCAGTCGCGGACGACTCTGAGGTTGTGGTGCTCAACTTGCTTTAACTGGCTGAGGGAGCCGTCGTACAGCTTCCGGGATCATGTGGCCAGCATGACTAAGCCGCTTCTGGCGAACCAGAACAGCACACGGAAACACTGTTTACCTTCCCGCCAGAGCGGTACCTATTTATCTAATTGCACTTTGATGTGCTTTCAAACTGCAAGGTTGGCAGGAGCAGGGACCGAGCAACGGGAGCTCACCCCGTTGCAGGGATTCGAACCGCCGACCTTCTGATCAGCAAGCCCTAGGCTCTGTGGTTTAGACCACAGCACCACCCACGTCCATAAAATGGACATCCTTAAAACTCCCAGGGAAATGTCATTCCTCTCTCCCCTTCCCTCTTTCTACACAACTTACATGTATAAGTAGCAATAATTCTTCCTTCACTCCTGCCTTAATTTATACCTCTCTTTAAAATCACATTGCTATCCTGACTTCTTCTCAGCAGCATAGGTTGGTGTATATGCAGTTCCCTCAACTTTCTCTTCACAACAGCCGTGTGAGGTAGGTTAAAGTGTATGGCTGGCCTGTGCTCTCTCATGAGCTTAATACCCAAGCAGGATTTTCTCCTTGGACCTCCTCAGCCCAACACACTGTCTGCTTCTACACTGCCTCTCCTCTTAACGATGTTCCCTGCCCAGATGCACTTCAAGTTAAAAACTATCTTGCCCACAATCCATTCTCCCATCTTTCAAAAACACTAACAAATTAAGGAAGACTCACATTGTCCACCTGCCTGCATCCTCCCAGACTCATTATCTAATTTTTAATTTAAAAAATTATCATCAGTATACCTAATACTCCCTGTCCAATTCAGCATACAGTCTATACCTTTACATAGGCACAAGCAAAATTGATGTTGCCTTTGAGTTAACGAATACAGAAATTAGGAAACTTACTTCACAGAGTTATTTTTGTCTGAGAAAGGATGTCAAGATCTTATCCAATTTATTTGCTTAAAATTAAATGCAAATGATGCTGAATTAAAATAGACTAAAAAAAGATTGTTTTGATTTTTTTTTTAAGTACAAAGTCAATTCCTCCTGGCAGGATACAAGTGGTTTTAAAACCTACTGCTGACTTTAGCAGAAAAGCCAGTCTAGAACATGTCATTTTCTTTCCCTTCCTCATTGCTTGCTGAGGCACTCCACAGAGCTATAGAGCAGACGGATCTTCTGAAGATTTAAAACTCCTAATTTACCTTCTTAAATGAAAGGAAAAGCTTGAAAGCTGCCCAGCTGACTCTGAGGAACAGTAGAGCACAATGGTCAGAATGGAATGGGAACAAACTGTGCTATCCTTTGAAATGTTGTGCATGTGACTGTCAAGTAGCTGAACTTCAAAAGCAAGAGACCCTTTTCCTCCTTCACCGCCTACCTATGTATTGCCTGAGCCACACTTTAGGGAGCTGCAGGGGTGCTTTCAAGTCAACATTCGTATTTTAAAAGCAAATACAGGAGCACTGACTTACTCCCAATTTTCCATTTTAAAAAATAAAAATATAAAATATATCAAGAGTAACCCTGTTCTGCTCCCCCTATTTATATAGGTTCGCCATCAGTGTTGACTCAGGTAGCCAACTTCTAACTTTTTGAAAGTGAAAACTCCAAAATCCCAAAGTGCCAGGCATAAATTTATGGATTTAGGTTTAAGATAAATAGACAAGTGGATTGTGACCTGATGCCCAATTCTATGCATTTTTACTCAGAAACAAGCACACTTAGGTCTGCCTCTTCCTAAGAAAGGTTTGATAGGATGGCAGCCTTAATAACTATTACCTTTTTGGTTCAATAAAAAGGAATTGCTGATTGTGTCAATTCATGGACTTGCTGTGTCACAGTATCAGCTGAGGAGAGAATTACAGGAAGACTTGGAGTCTAGCTCGAGTATATGTTCTAACTTTGCTACTAAATGCCCAACCCAATACTCTAGGAATGCAGAGAAAACCAAGCTGAAGGAATTACTATTACATTCTCTGTTTTTGTGTGTGTGTGTGTGCCATATGTTCCTGCTGTCCTTATTTACTAGAAACAGCACCTTTTTTCCTGGAACCAGTTTGTTAATCATTTCTGGGAATGCCCTGTTAAAGTTGTAGTCTGACTTCCTAGGAGTGCATTTATTATTTTATTTATTAGATCTATGCCTACATATACAACAAATCTCTGACTAGAATATGTTTCCATCCCATCATTTTTCATGTTCCTCAGCTTATATTTGGTTGTTGGGCCAACTATAAAGGCTCCATGGATGAGTGAATGTTTCTATTCTTTCTTATGCACTGGAAAAGAAACTCCATTTGCATTTTCCAGGATACAGTACCATATATGGCATATCCAGCTAAGCCATACTCAGAGTACGTCCACTGAAATCAATAAACTTGTTAGTTGTGAGGCATGGCCAAACTCAGCCCTCCAGCTGTTTTGGGACTACAACTCCCATCATCCCTAGCTAACAGGACCAGTGGTCAGGGATGATGGGAACTGTAGTCCCAAAAACAGCTGGAGGGCCAAGTTTGGCCATGCCTGCAAATCCATTGGTTTCAAAGGGCCTACCCTGGGTATGATTTAGCTGAATACGGTCCCACTATTTTTTTGGGGGGGGCATTATTTAGAGAAAATATTTTGCACATTAGATACCATTGGTTGTGCTAATATGTTATTGAAAGAGGAAACTTTAAACATTGAGTTATTTGGTTATTTGGCTGCTAGTACTCTGAACTGCATGAGGACAGTTTGAACTCCCAGTTTACAAGAGGTGAAGATAGAGGATTTAATATTTTTAATGCACATTTTATGATACTTTAGGGTCTCAGTTACAATTTATAGCTGGACAAATGTAGTTTCCACTTAAATCACATGGGAAGGATTGTATTTATCAGACAATTAGCACAGAGCTTTGTTTTTTTGCAGCTGTATATTATAAGCATAGATAGCGGTTTTGTACATCTGAAATGCTCCAATAGTGATGTTTCATTAGGCTTGTGCTTTGCAACTATAAATAGGCTTATTTCTGATGATAGACTGTGTGGCAACTAAATGACCTCATTTGTCCTTGTCTCAAGGCAGCTTTGCCAAAGGGGAAATGAGGAAATGCCAGAATTCTCTCGGAAATCTTTTACCTTTAATCTATGCCTTTAAATTTAATGTTTCTCATTTATTTAAAGCTCTCCCTTGGAGAATGCTGAGAAACATTTCAGTCTTCTTTCTGACATTATTCTTATTCGTTACCTACTGGATTGCAGCCCTATATCCATCTTTGCATGATAGCTGGTATTTTCCTGTTTAGAGGGCATTTCCATTATTTCCTTTTACAGCCACCAGCGTTAACTTATGTAACCCCCATTTGATTTACCAAGTACTATAAGCCTCTTGGTATTATTATCATTGCTACAGCACACTGGTCCCAGGTGGAGTCTTAGAAACAGTCAAGGAATCCCGTCAAGTCAATGCAGGAAAGATGGCTGTATAATGTAAGCATCCTTCCAAGGCTGAGAGCTGGGCTATGTAAGGCAAAACAACAACAACAACAACAACAACCAAAAAACACTGTTAAACTGAACCAGATGTTTGCCACGGTATGTGTGGAATAAAGAAGCAGACATGGGTACAAGTATTAAAATGGCTATGATGCTAATTGAGAGGCATGACCTACAAAATTAAATTGAATGAGACTAATCTGGAAAGAAATCCCCATAGCCATGACTGTTACCAGTTTGTACAGGGCCAAAGCCCTTTCCTCACAGCCCCATAATTCCTACCTACATTTTTAAGGTGCTCTCCGGCTTCCCAATCCCTTCCAGTTTAAGACTGTCATTTCACTGTGGATACAAAGGTACTGTTCTTCAACTCAAGGAGGTGGTAGTGCTGATTGTGTCATAGGGGATATGTGGAAAAATTGGGGGTGCATTGCAAATGTTTTGCCCCCTACAAAAAGTGGAACCAACAGAGGAAAGAAGTGAGGGTATCAGAAGCAAGGATGAGGCCAACAGAGCTCAGAGATGCACAAAGGCAATTTCTTACATAGCCCTCTAGGATTATGAAGCTTCCTCTCAGGGGTGATTCCCGTTTGGCTGTTTCAAAGAGAAACCAGAAGTGTCTCCTGTTAACAGTTTGGGTTTCTCTTCAGAAGTAATGAATCAGTATCGCCACTGGGAGAGTTTTAATACTCAAAATGTTCTGTACAATATATTGTTCTCTTTTGGCCATATGAAAAGTGTCCCCATTGGTTATGGTGATTTTTTGAGGGAGAACAGGGATTGCAGAGCTCCTCACATCCTGCTGCCCATTGTGAGGAAGAACAAGAAACATTGTCCTCCCTTTGAACAGATGTTGGAAGAGCACTGCAAGCATTATTTGATAGAATCCACAGGGTGCCGTAATGAAACAACTGAGAAAAAGGTAATAATAATTATACGGCAGTATCAGTGGATCTTTGATGTCCTATTGATTTCTCCCCTCACAGAGGGAGTGAATGGTGGGCTTCCCATAACTTATGAATTTTTTAAAATAGGAATCCCAATCCTAATTTAGAGCCCACAGCATTACCATTAATCATAGTGGCTGGGACTGTTGGGGAGATGGAGTTCCACATGTGGCCTCAGGTTTCTGACTGTTGTAAGAATGACAGAGAAAGTTAATCCGTGACATTTAGGACTAGAATCCTAACTGAGGCTTGTAAGCCTCTCACTTTCAGTGGTAATTTCACTGCTTTCTGTAGATACAAGATGCCTTTAAGTCTTATATTTAGGAATGGACAGAACTGTGTGGGTACAGTGTGTTCTCCACAGGAAACTTTTGTTCTCTAATGTGCTGCTGAGAATTATTGGTTAACTGTGGTAAATGTTTTTTTACTTGTAAGGAATATCCTTTGGCTGGTTTTTTTCTAGGCCTAAGTAGCCTCAGGGGTTGGGCTCAGTCTATTATTTGAAGAATGACAGCTTTAAAAAACATTAGCAGTATATCATATTTGACCACTCCTCATTATATACTGCCTGGAATTCTCAATAGATAGTTCTGGACACCCTGTGAGTTATTTAATGCTAGTCTTAAATATTCTTGATAATGTTTGCTATGAAATGATGTCTGCTGGGCAGATAGCCTAAGCACTGAAATTATCATGAAAATCAGTGTTTGCAATCTGCCTCCTCCAATTATTGAAACTATTATTTTTTGAATATTAAGGTGTAATTTAACAGCACAAAAAATGCTCCCTGTGAAATTCTAACTTCAGCTGCAGCCTTATGCAGTATTACTGCAGTAGTTTGCTGCTATGCCACACAATTATGAGAGGAAAAACCAACTTTAGCACTTCATTTTCGCCTGCAAGATCTTAAACACACTTACTCTGAGATAATTATGACGAATCTGGTCTAGCTCAGAAGTGCTTCAGACTGCACTTAGCAAATGTGTTTAGAATCAAGTTTTAGATACAACTGATCTAAGCATTCTCAGAAGCTTCCAGAAGGCATGGGGGCAAATTTAAATTTCTATGAGCAATGTTGTTGGAAAAACATGGTGGCGGCCATGCACCAAGAAGCATAATTCTAATGTGTAAAGCATGAGTGAGCAGTGGAAAGTACAATTTAGGTTCAGGAACCATTGATGCAACTAAATCACTCTATACAAATCCCATGTAACTTTTCATGGTAGTCTGGGTTTTCTCCCTGGTGGTAGTTCTTTGTGTGCAAGGAGATTTATCCACAGAGGATTCTTCAAACATGCAGCTGCCCATTCGTAAAACCTGAAATGTCATGGAATAAGCAACAGCTTTTAATTAATACCCACTGCACTGAGATAAAATGAACCATGAAGTGGTTAATGAACAGAAAGTTGCCTTCCTGAGTCCTCTGTTTACTTTTTCTTTCACTTTCTTGCTTGCTCCTGCTGTATCCAGAAATGGCTGATAATGTTAAGTCAAATCTACAGTTTAAAGCTTATGATCGTGTCTGTCTTCAGTGTGGTGAGTTAAAAACATATTCTGCAACAGGTTATGGGCCTAGGTTTTGTTTTTCTTTCTTTCTTTCTTTCTTTGTTTGGATGGATGGATGGGGACAAACCAGCTGTCGGGGACTGGCTGGTGGTGGAGTGGTGGGAGGCACTTTCCATTTAAAGCTATCTTACCTGGATAGCTCAGCTGGTTAGAGCATGGTGCTGATAATGACAAGGTTGCAAGTTTGTTCCCCATATGGAACAGCTGCATATTCTTGCATTGCAGGACTAGATGATCCTCAGGGTCCCTTCCAACTCTACAATCCTATGATTCTATACCAAGCAGAGATTTGTTAGGAAATCACTTTTTCCTCTCAGAGGGGAAGAGGGGTCTCCTAATGACTCTCAGCACCCTTAACAGACGACAGTTTCCCGGGATTCTTTCAGGGAAGCCATAGCTGTTTCAAGCGGTATGTGCGCTTTGCTACCCATTCCAGCAATCTACAAGGGCTCAGTAAATCACAATCCCTCAATGTGGAGTGTGTCACAGTAGCCTTTTTAAGGATTCTGTCATCTATTCTAGAGTTTGGGGTGCTTTCCAACCAATTTTTGGTGACTTCATTTCATTCATGGAGTTCATTCCCTCCAGCTACTTCTACTCTCTGCCAAAGCTCAGTAAAACAGAACCCCACCAATACAAAATACATCAAGAGTTGGTGACTTTCTGATGACCACCCAAGAAGTCAGTAAAGGTTTCAAACCAGGGCAGAGAGAATCCTTGCCATCAGTACATTTGCCAAAAGCCCTACGGATACCGACCAATGTACAATAATTGAAGTACAATAATCTGATGTACACACATTCTTCAGAAAAGCATTTTAGAGAGGCTTTCATGTGTGTATTTGTTACATTTGTGGCAAAGCAGGGGGGACAATATGGTTTAAAGGGAAAAGTGCAAATGGAACCATGAAAAGCAAAATGTGTACGGTATTTATGGAACAGGATTCAAGTAACTGGCAAGAGCATAATAAGACCAGTGGTACTATTTCCATTGCTTTTGATACAGTGAAATGAATAAATATTTCCTCCATATATATATATATATATATATATATATATGATTCACATTTTGCTGAGACCCCAGAACAGTGTCATTCACTCAAACATACTTTTCTCTCAGCTGATTCTGTCATATATATTTTTTGCCATCTTGTATTTCATAAATTCTGTCATCAATATCATTGTCCACTAGAAACTTTTTTGCAGAGCAAGGGAAAGTGGTGAAGGATGAAACTGCTATAGACTGACCTTGATAGAGAGCTAAAAGAAGAAAAAAACCCAAACACTCAGAATTAACTCAGCTCCTGGGGCACTTATTTCTTCCTGGTGGGTAAATGACTACCACTATGGTCTTAACCAGAAAGATTTTTTTTTCAAGGAGGGGGATGTCTCCAATCTTGTCTCAAAGGCGATAAAGTATCAAAGTGCCTCCAAAGCATTTTCTCTCTCTTGTCACGGGGTTGCTGAAAAACAGACTAATGTCCTGATCTTAACCCATGCCCACTGATTTCAGTTTCCTTTCTTTTCTCTCAGATTCCTTTAAATGTTTGAGTGGTAGGTGTGACTGTTCTCAAAGTTAAGAACATGCTTAATGCTCTTGATGGGGGGCTTTAGATGTATTGGAATGTGTGTTGGCTGTTGCATGTGGAGACCCTTTAACCTGGCCTAGAAATAAATTCGGACAGGACTCAAATTTTGGTTTGGTTTTTGGCAGAATTTAGATCACAACTTTATTGATTACAAATCAAGTGAGTGGTTGCATAGGCTCTGGTTCGGCTAGCTTCCTGCAGCATTGCAGGCCGCGCTGACTCTGGGCAGCAACCATAAGTCAGCCTTGGGTGAATAGCTGGAACAGAGGCAGGTAGGGCTGTCTGCCACGCCTCCCCCAGATGAGGCCTGAACTCAGGCTCAGGGCACAACCCCACTCAGGGAAGACCAACCATGAGTCCTTGGATTCCTTTTAAATACCTATCATATAGGGATGGCTAGGGATCCTGCCACCCCTATCAACAAGAACCAGAGCCTATTCTTACAAGTTGTGACGATTTGCTACGCGGCAGGCGAAACACAAGTGGCACTAGCCAATCAGCCAAGTGGGGAAAATTCCTGCCGTGCCCCTGACCCAATGGCAGACGACACACGATGGCATAGCAAGGTCAAGCGCAAGCCCTAAAATTAGGGAGAGGTGGGCGGGTGTTCCGGTGCACTGAGACCTGAAAAAGAAGCTCAGCGTCACGTGCAGCAGTTAAGTAGTGGTCCCTCTAACTATTTGATTGGTCTCCCTGTTAGAGGGACCACCAATAGGATGTTGTAGCCACTCCAATGATCCCGCCCCAACACCAGGCCTGATTGCCGAGTCCCACCGCAACACGTGCCCTCTTGTTAGGGAGGACCCGATTTAGCACTTGTTGTTGTTTAGTCGTTTAGTCGTGTCCGACTCTTCGTGACCCCATGGACCATAGCACGCCAGGCACTCCTGTCTTGCACTGCCTCCCGCAGTTTGGTCAAACTCATGTTCGTAGCTTTGAGAACACTGTCCAACCATCTCGTCCTCTGTCGTCCCCTTCTCCTAGTACCCTCCATCTTTCCCAACATCAGGGTCTTTTCCAAGGATTCTTCTCTTCTCATGAGGTGGCCAAAGTATTGGAGCCTCAGCTTCAGGATCTGTCCTTCCAGGGAGCACTCAGGGCTGATTTCCTTAAGAATGGATAGGTTTGATCTTCTAGCAGTCCATGGGACTCTCAAGAGTCTCCTCCAGCACCATAATTCAAAAGCATCAATTCTTCGACGATCAGCCTTCTTGATGGTCCAGCTCTCACTTCCATACATCACTACTGGGAAAACCATAGCTTTAACTATACGGACCTTTGTCGGCAAAGTGATGTCTCTGCTTTTTAAGATGCTGTCTAGGTTTGTCATTGCTTTTCTCCCAAGAAGCAGGCGTCTTTTAATTTCGTGACTGCTGTCACCATCTGCAGTGATCAAGGAGCCCAAGAAAGTAAAATCTCTCACTGCCTCCATTTCTTCCCCTTCTATTTGCCAGGAGGTGATGGGACCAGTGGCCATGATCTTGGTTTTTTTGATGTTGAGCTTCAGACCATATTTTGCGCTCTCCTCTTTCACCCTCATTAAAAGGTTCTTTAATTCCTCCTCGCTTTCTGCCATCAAGGTTGTGTCATCTGCATATCTGAGGTTGTTGATATTTCTTCCGGCAATCTTAATTCCGGCTTGAGATTCATCTAGTCCAGCCTTTCGCATGATGAATTCTGCATATAAGTTAAATAAGCAGGGAGACAATATACAACCTTGTCGTACTCCTTTCCCAATTTTGAACCAATCAGTTGTTCCATATCCAGTTCTAACTGTAGCTTCTTGTCCCACATAGAGATTTCTCAGGAGACAGATGAGGTGATCAGGCACTCCCATTTCTTTAAGAACTTGCCATAGTTTGCTGTGGTCGACACAGTCAAAGGATTTTGCATAGTCAATGAAGCAGAAGTAGACGTTTTTCTGGAACTCTCTAGCTTTCTCCATAATCCAGCGCATGTTTGCTATTTGGTCTCTGGTTCCTCTGCCCTTTCGAAATCCAGCTTGCACTTCTGGGAGTTCTCGGTCCACATACTGCCTAAGCCTGCCTTGTAGAATTTTAAGCATAACCTTGCTAGCGTGTGAAATGAGCGCAATTGTGCGGTAGTTGGAGCATTTTTTGGCACTGCCCTTCTTTGGAATTGGGATGTAGACTGATCTTCTCCAATCCTCTGGCCATTGCTGAGTTTTCCAAACTTGCTGGCATATTGGGTGTAGCACCTTAACAGCATCATCTTTTAAAATTTTAAATAGTTCAGCTGGAATATCATCACTTCCACTGGCCTTGTTATTAGCAGTGCTTTCTAAGGCCCATTTGACTTCACTCTCCAAGATGTCTGGCTCAAGGTCAGCAACCACACTACCTGGGGTGTACGAGACCTCCATATCTTTCTGGTATAATTCCTCTGTGTATTCTTGCCACCTCTTCTTGATGTCTTCTCGATTTAGCACATCCATCCTTAACTCTCAGCATATACAGTACCTCCTTTAAAACAAATCAATATTCTTTTATTCCCACTGCATATACCAATTCAGACAGCCTTTGTTCAGACGGGAGGTGCTAGGCAAGGGTGCTGATGGGTATTGCTAATCTGCCCCTTGGGGGAAAGGTTCTTAAGTGAGTGGTGGCGGATCAGGTTCATTCTCTTTTGATCACCTCTCCCCATATGAACCAACCTGGACCCTGCAATCATCATCTAAGGTGCTTCTTTGTGTGCCCCCTCCGGGGGAGGTCCAGAGGATGACAGCACAAGATGGGGTCTTTTCAGTGTTGGCTCCCTGTTTGTGGGTTTCCCAGGGATGCTTGCCTGATGTCATTACAGTGGTACCTCAGTTTATGAACGCAATTGGTTCCGGAAGTCTGTTCATAAACTGAAGCGTTCATAAACTGAAGTGAACTTTCCCATTGAAAGTAATGGAAAGTGGATTAATCTGTTCCAGACGGTCCCCGGAGTACTCAACCTGAAGCGTACTTAACCCAAAGCATGGGTGTAATTGGTTCTGGAAGTCTGTTCATAAACTGAAGCGTTCATAAACTGAAGTGAACTTTCCCATTGAAAGTAATGTAAAGTGAATTAATCCATTCCAGATGGGTCCGCGGCATTCGTAAACTGAACATTCGTAAACCGAGGTGTTCGTAAACCGAGGTTCCACTGTATATATATTTAGGCACCATGAAAAGCCTTCCTCTAAAACCAGGCCTTCTAACTGCCTGTGACCATTAGAAGTGGGTAAGATATTTTTTAATGAATTACCCACCCCACCCCAGTTTATTGTCTCTGTGGGTACTTTATTTTTGATCGTAAGCCACTCTGAGTTGTGTTGAGCAAGATAAAGTGACTAACATTTATTATTTCACCTGAGGACCCCAGGGTGGGTTACAACAATTTATAACACACCATTGGTAATTCTAAATATAAGGGTATAGGCCCATGGTGTATTTGCATAATATTAGCAAGTGCTGGTTTGTATGTGAATATATGAGTTTAGGTCTTTGAACAAATTGAGATGACTGGGGTCTTACGACTACTGTACTTTGCAGCATGCCCAGCCAGCCTGTAAGCAAAATGTAAAAATAAAATTAAGTGGGAAGGAGTAGGAGATCTGCGGCTCAGTGCAAACCCCCCAACACAGCCAGGGGGGTGCTTGTCACACACATAAACCCAACAATGCCTTTTACCGTAGGAATGTACCTGGTACCAGAAGCAAAACAACAGTCTTGGAGTAGATCTGTTGACCTAAAAATCTGATGAAAAGCCACATGTTTGGTACATATTTAGAGCAATGAATCAAAAGAATCAGTCTTTTTTAAAAAGGGGTTTTGGAAGGCACAAAATATTGACTAGTTTAGAAAAGAAAGAAAGAAAAGAGGCAAGAGCGTAGAACTGCTATTAGAGTGTGCAGGTGACCAGTGCTGAAGTTCTGCAGCATTTCAAAAAAATGTGAGTGGGAGACTCATAGTAGTAATTTCAGCCAAGTTAGAAACGAAAATAAAATTGCTATTATTCCCTGCTACGTGGTAGACCAAATTCTACAATACTTATGGTCTATTACACTAACAGTCAGTGAATTGTTACTTTTATGATTTTGGCACATATGATTAGTCCACTATCACACAGGAAATGTTTAAAATAGGTACTATTAATAGGCTGAAATTCACCTCTCTTTTTCTAACTGTAAGCAAACATGTTTTGTGCTATGAACTGTGATAGGGAATGGGTCCTCAGGAATGTAAATTTAGACAAATGTTAATGCAGCAGTTCCTTCAGTGTGCCTGCCCCCGGCATCAGTCATACATTAAATGACTTCCACATTACTTGCTAAAAACCTGGGACAGAACTCCTTGTGATTCCGGTACTGTACATAAAACCTCTAAAATAAAAATGAACTCTTGGGTCAGTCTTATAAACAGTAGAAGCTATGTAGAATAGTAGTAATCACCTGTTGTGCATGCAGATCGCCCCAGTTTCAATCCCCAGCTACTCTAGATAGAGCTGGGAATGTCTTCTCTCCAAAATCTAGACAATACTGAACAAGATGGACCAATCGTCTGACTTCATATAAGGCTGTTTCTAGTCAGGGCCGGTGCTAGGGTTTTTTGCACCCTAGGCAAGATCACCTTCTGCCCCCCCCCCGCCAATCATATTTCAAACACAGATGTATTATAGGAAGAATGAAAAGCACAGAATTTGAAATTGTTAAATTTTTTTTAATTGTGAAAACAAGTCATTAAACAAGCCAGCTTCCCGAGAGGCGGCAGAGAGTGCTTACATAGCAGCAGGAACGAGAAGACCCATTGAAACACGGCGGCCGCGTCTGCCAGGGGGATGTTGAGTGGGGCGAACTCAACCTTCATGGTGCACAGCTGAAGAGGCTTCACGCCAAAAGGCACCCAAAGGGCAATCGCGAGCGCAGCTTCTCGCCTCCCCCGGAGTGGGTCCTCCTCGCGGGATGGGCTGTGCCTGGCCACTGGAGAGAGCCCATTGCCCCTTCCAAGTTTGGAGATCCTGAGGCGGGGCCCCCTGCTGACACGATCTCTGGAGCCAAGTCGGTGCGGCAGAAATTGGAGACCTCGACAAGAGCTTTGCGCCTTGGCATGCCACGCGGGCTCCTGGTGGCAAGGAAGAGGGAGCAGCTCTGGCGCTCGCCTTCCTGGCAGCCCTCGCGCGCTGCGGGGGTCCAGGCGCAGCGCAGCATGGTGGAGGCGGATGAGAGCACCAAGCTTGATGCTAGGAGGCGCTGTGTCCAGCCTCCGCCTCTTCCGTGGCGCCCTCCAGGAGACCCACGGTGGGACGGAGGCGCCTCAGAAGTGAGCAGCAGATAAGGCTGCAGCCGGCACCGGGCGGCAGTGGGGGGCAGGCTGGTCAGCGCCCCCTCAATTTTGGCGCCCTAGGCAACGGCCTAGTCCGCCTTAATTGATGCGCTGGCCCTGTTTCTAGTGATGTCATTTACTATTTTCCCAGCAAACATGGGAATGTCTGCAGCTGTTTCTGGTAAAGGCCCATCCAAAATAAAGTTCATAGTCACATACCCCAATATTCTGCCTGTTGAGAAACTATACAGAACTTGTTTTTGTGAACTCATCTACAGATTTAAATCTGATGATATATAAATACAGTGGTACCTCTACTTACGAATTTAATGCGTTCCAAACACACATTTGTAAGTAGAAAAAATTTGTAAGTCGAATCCCATGAGAATGCATTGGGAGAAAAAATTCGTAAGTAGAAAAAATCCTATCTAAACCACATCCAAGATGGCGGACGGAGCTCCATTCGTAAGTAGAAACATTCGTAAGTAGAGTTATTCGTAAGTAGAGGTACCACTGTACTAGTGTTTTTGCAATGCTCTTTGAGAAAGCAGGATTCATATGCAAAGACTGGCATCCTCCTCTCACACAGCATCAAGTCAAGCTGAATCACCAACAGTTCAAAAGACCAGGAAAAAATTATATATACTGTATTTCCTCTAAAACCTGTGTCATTTGTCTCACTATCAGCTGCGGCCAAAACAAGCCATTAATTACATAATCAATTTCAGTGCATTGCAATGGAAGGGAAACATCAAAAATACAGCAGAAAAAAAGTTATGTAGCATTTGAGAACTGAAAAAACAATAGTGAATATTGCTTATAATCACCTGCATGCTGACTGCTGCTAGTTTCCAACGAGCATGCAAATTGCAACAATTTCTCCTCCTGTTTCCATTTCTGACAGAATTCTCTGGCATCCCTAATTTCAGTAATTCAGTTTACACAATAGTTTTAGGCAGTTTCTGCAGCCATAAGAATCATAACTAGAGATTATTTTGCTTTAGCGAGATGTGTTAATCATGTGTCCAGAAGCAGAAAAAACAGATATTCAGCTATAACAACTTCTGTAATCTCTAGATCAATACCATTCTGCCTTTCAAATTAGGAAAGCTGGCACAGCTGAGATCTGGGATCTCTCTGCTCACATGTTACACTGCTCATGCTCAAATAGACCATTTAGTTCCACCCCCCTGCAAAATATGTAACATAAGAAGCTGAAATTGACCAAAATTTGCTTTGCAGGAATTGCTACCTCAATCTCTATTAAAATGCAGCCAATCACCCATTCCCACCACCCTTCTGATTAATACCCCTCCCTACCCTCTCACTATATATAAGGGTCTGGTGACTTCTGTTTGAGTGTATCTGAAGTGTGCATGCACATGAAAGCTCATACCAATTACAAACTTAGTTGGTCTCTAAGGTGCTACTGGAAGGAATTATTTTTTATTTTGTTTCTTAAAATGCAGTTATTTTAGTAGAGGCATATGCTTTTCATATACAAGTGGAAGAAGATACACATATAATAGTGTGGACATGTTCAAACATCCAGTTACGCTGTGAAGAGATTGGAAAGCTAATCTTAATCATTTTACTGTCCAAGAGTCTACTCGGAGTGCTGGAAAAGAGACATATAAGCTAAAATGGGCAACGTTAGCATTTTTGCTGATATTAGCTAAAAGTAACCTCTGTTCATGTGTTCAACTCTTACTGTACAGCAGTGGAGATCAAATTCACAGAAACATGCTATGACAACGTTAATGGTACGCTTTGATGAGAAAAAAGTACAGTACTATTACTCTTAAAGCCCCATTAAAGTGGCATCAGACTTGCATATACTAGTTTTTCTCCAAATCTTAACAGACTCTTTAAGTGCCCCTATTTTCCAGGGACAGTCCCAGATTTAAAGAAGCTGTTCCAGTTTCTGATTTGATTCCAGAATGTCCCACTTTTCTTTAGGACACCCCTATTTTCATCAGAGAAATGTTGGAGAGTATTATCTTAATATGTACAGTATTATGTAATTGTATTTCCTGTTAATAGTAAAACATTTATTTTTAAAAAGATAGACTTAAAAACAAAGTGTATAATCATGCAAAATAAAAAAATTCCTTCCAGTAGCACCTTAGAGACCAACTATGTTTGTCATTGGTGTGAGCTTTCGTGTGCATGCATAATCATGCCATGATCACCATGATCTCACTTCTGGACTGATTGACAGGAATCTTTCTTAATCATATTTTAGTGCTCTTCATTTGACAACCCCATAATTCCTTCTTATTTCCAATGGCATTGTCCATATTTAAGAGTGAGATATTGTTGTGGAGGATGGGGACTGAGGCCCACTGAATTCAGTGTGGCCTACTTTTGAGTAACCACGCTCGGAGTTGACTCCATTGGCCTTTAGAAAGTGAGCATGCATTATCCTTTGCTTGGTCCCATGCCTCAAGACAGTATAATAAAAATTGTTTTAATTCCACACTGCAGGGGATTGCTTTGTGTGTTAATCACTTCTTGGTTGGCTATGATTTTTTTTACTCCTGGATGGAGAAAATAACTAAACGTATCCTGCAGGGTAAAGACAGGCTCAATTTTATTGTTGTTCTTGTTATTATGACCCTATAATATCATGCTAAAACTTTCAATCCTGTCCACAGCTTAGCTGCCAGCATGCTGGGAGGAAAGCATTGCAAACTAGAAGATATAAGAGGCTTTGCCAGGCAATCAGGGATTCCCCACTGGAACCGTATGTCACATATATATTTGCAGACTTGGTAGGACTGCAATTTCCCTTGTCTTCCTAATGTGAATTACGTATATTTACTTGTGTAAGAATATCAACTGTCTTAATTTCTGGGTATATTTAATAGTCTTTAGTCTCTACCTATCTTTGGAATGGGCCATATATCCCTTTTCTAGCGTACCCCAAGCATCAATTAACTTATTGACCATGGTGGTAATTATATTAGGTATGTGGATCTCAATTTAATCCGAGTGTCCTGTTTATTATTTTGCAGTTTCTAGTCGCTCTGAGGAAGCCAGCTCTCTGCCTTTATAAATTATGTAGATCATTTGCTCTGCCACATTATTTCTGTTATTTCTAACCATGTTAAATTTTACTTTGCCTACTCAAGCTCCATTTCCCTAATGTTTCCTGTTCTTTTTTCATTATTATTAAGGCTGAAATTCTATACCTAGTTACCTGGAAGTAAATCCTACTGAATTCAGTGGAGCTTACTTCTCAATAGTCATGAATAAGATCCCCCCTCTCTTTCACTTTCTCTCTTTCAGTTCACGACAAATAAATAACAGAAAAAGTGCCCTCCACCCTGCCTCCATTCTGACCCTCTCCCAATCCCAGGGGTGTCACAATGGGGAGAGACGATGGGGGCGGTCCGCCCCGGGTTCCACTCTGGGGGGTGCCACTTGGCGCCCCCACCACTGCGACTCCCAAGCTGAGCCTCCAGCCTTCTGGTATAATGTCCATGCCAAGCGGGAGGCTGGAGGCTTGGCTTGGGAGTCCCAGGGTGGGGGTGCCAAGTGGCACCCCCCTGCCGCACCGCACAGATTGGAGTCGCCAGGGGGGCAACGATACCCCGCTACGTAACACGCATGCAGGGTATCGCCGCCGCCCACACGCATCCAAAGCCGCGCTCCTCCAGCTACAAACTCCAGATTTATACTGAGCAGGCTTTCTACCAGGAGTTTGTAGCGGGATGCTGCGCATGTGTCGTTACGTTGCAGGGTATCGCCACCCCCCCGCGCCTCCAAAGCCGCGCTCCTCCAGCTACAAACTCCAGGTAGAAAGCCCGCTCAGTGCGGCGTGCCCGTCACACTAAGCGGGCTTTCTACCAGGAGTTTGTAGCTGGAGGAGCTCGGCTTTGGAGGCGCGGGGGGCGACGATACCCCGCCACGTAATGACGCATGCATTGTTATGTAGCGACACTGTGCCCCCCCCAGGTGCATGCCAATTTGCAGCCCCGGATGTTGCAGCGCCTCGCTACGCCCCTGCCCAATCCTACTGGACACCTCACTGCTATTGTGCAATGGCACCAGGCTGATCCAGTCATTCTGCCTTCCCACCTTCCATCGCAGGATTATGGGAGTATGTAGTGTTGTCACTTGCTACTGCAATTATGAATATTATTATGCAGAAATTGTGGCATGCTCACAACTCTCATTTCAGGCTCAGCGCATTGTCAGACAAGCAATCTGCATTCCTGCTTACCAAGGGTTAAGTGCTTGGAGTGAAATAGGGGCAGCGTAAAACACTGCCTGGGATTTCATGAGCTTTCCTGTATCATGTGACAAACAAAACAAGTATTTTATGTATGCAATAGGAATGTTTTTCTACTTTGAGGCAAATGGGGGTGGGAGTTTGCATATACTGTGACTGGGGGAAAAAATGGCCCCGGTTATAAAGAGGCACCAAAAAGGGAATCAGATTAATTGCAAATATTTCCAAGAGAAGATTGCAAAAAATACGCTGGAATCATTCCAACCACGAGGAATCCAAAATGGCACCCCTTCTAGCAACATTTTAAAATAATTATAGGGTGACATCCAGTTGTGTCAATCTGCAAGCAGAGCATCAATGATAAAATGCATGTATTGGTACCATCCAGGTGCAGATTACAAACCAGGAGGTTACTTGGAAACCATAACCTTTTCCCCTAATGTTCACCGAGAAATCAAGCCGATTCTGAATCAAGCTCAGAGTTTGCCCGTCACTAGAACAAAGACGTTCGGTGCAGTGCAACTACAGCTACAGTTCTTATCTGAAATTTGTTGAAATTAACATATCAAAAGAAACCTCACTTGAACTGAGGAACCGAGAAAAGGAATATCTCCTTGATTGCTTTCCATCCTGTCACCTCATGTTCTCTACCATTCCATCTTCCCACATCAGTGCAGGATACAACAAGATGCAGTATAAGACTACATGACAGTTAAAAATGTGAATGTGAACAAAGCCTTCATTGGATATTTGCAGCCTGTCTTATAATAGACAGCTGGTTAGAAATCAATGCTTGCTAAATCTAGACAAGAACCATTCGCAAATGCCCCAGCGTTTCCTGGTTTGACAAGGAGGACAGGTACGGCCAGGATGTTTCAGTACATCCCACTGCATGCAAGAGGAAGCCAGGCAGCATGGAAATAATTAAGCATTGATAGGTTTTTGAATATCAAGACTCCAAGTTTATCTGATTGATATGTCTTGTTTCCCACCCCTTGCTCCTTCATTCTTCCATGGTTGCTTATTCTTTAAAAGAAAACTTCCACTTGGTGAAATTGAGATGGGAAATTGTAAAACATTGACATTGCTCTCTTCATAGTTTCATGATTTTGCTATGCAGGGTGCACATATGTGAGTAAGTAATTGCAGAAGATGAGGGCAAGTAGCATCTTGAAAATACATTTTTAAAATATAATAACAACAACAAAACAACAACAACTTATTGCAGAAATCCACTTTTCAGATTTTTAGAGAGTTTTTTTTTTTAAAAAAAATTATAAATTGGCTAGTTGTTCATTACAAATGTTGGACTGTGCCTGGCAATCAGTGAACAATGGGAGACCCTCCAGAATAATGTGGGAGATTGAGTGAGATGGAGCGGGCAAGGAGGAATTGGTGAAAATTGCATCCTACCTTTTCCGTTTGCCGATGCCACCACTGGATCCAGTCCCCTTCCGTTTCAGGGAAGTTCACCTTCGGACCCAACCCAGTGTTTCAGATTTTAAACAGTCCTAGTTGCCCTGGTTGATAACCCCTGCTGTCTGCTGAGAGGCAGGGAAGTGCAACCTTGTTGATTCTCTTGGATCTACCATAGACCACTGCTCTGGAGCAGCTTTGAGATGTGGGGACTAGAGACACATCAATACAGTAGCTTATCTCCTTCCTACAGGGCCGCTTCCCCTAACATTGTGAGTCTTTCTCTTAGTCCTTTGGCAATTCAGATGTAGGGTTCCATCAGGTACCATCTCATCCCCCGTTGTCCCAAACCCCTGGCCTACCTGGCAGCAAGTCAATATGCCAAGTTCAAAGTCCAAAGGTCATGAAACTCAGTCCAGGGTTAATCCAAGGCGCTAAGTGTCAAGTCCGGCAGTTAGGATACAGTGTAGAGCCCAACTCGAAGCACAATCTCATTGAGGTCCAGCAACATGAGCAGTTGAGCAGACACAGCACCTCAGGTCTGCTTCTCTTCTGTACTTGGCACGCTGATTGCAGCACCTGTGCTTGATGAGGCAGGTGACCCTCACCTGTTCCAAGCCTACTTCAGCTGAGGAGCCACACAGTTCCTGCCAGAGGTAGCAAGTCCCACCTGGCAACCTAAGGAGCTGGGCTGTGGGCCCTTGCCTGCCTCAGCCTTCTAGAACACTGCTGCTCCCTATGCCTCAAAGCCATTTGTGTTCCTCAGGACAGGGGCCCCTCTGGTTCCTGCTGCTCTGGTTCCTGTGCATTGACCTCCATCTCCTCACCATCTTCCGTCACCCTGTAAGAACTCCCTTTCCCATCCCTTGCTTGCCCTGGTGCGTCCCAGTTGCAACTACACCTCTCCCTGGGATCCGCTTCCTCCTCCCTGTCATCCTGCCACTTCATGACACTCATGCTTTTAAAAATCTAAATGAATTCATCTATGGATTTGGGGGAGGGGGGTGGGAGGCACTGCTATTTTTCAGGGGATACTCCAAGGGTATGTAGTACTGGCACCTCTTTTTTTGTTGTTGTTAAAGTGTGTGGCACTTACTGTAACAACTTCATGCTGAGCACTGACACCTATTCTTGTAGAAAAAAAACACACAGAGGAAAGGTATCATTATTATGTCGGTGGCACCCAGCTCTTTCTCTGCCTATCATTGAAATCAGGCAAGGAAGTGTAGGAGCTGGTCTGGTGTCTAGAGGCAGTTATGGTCTTGCCTACCACAGAGGGGCAGCAACTGGATCCATAAGTCCAGGTCTTTATCTCTGCTAGCCCCATGCCCACTCTCTGTGGGCCAACTTTGATCAGACAAAATTCAAAGGAGGTCTGTTTGCGTGGCGATACCCAGATCCCTCCAGGAGTAAATAAAGACACAGGACACATTGAATAAGGTTAATGGGCATAAAAAAGGCCACAACTTTATTGATTACGGGTGTAGAGCTCTTCTTACAGTCTTCTACTCAAGGGGCATATACACCCTACATTTAAAGCATGCAGCTTGCCCCCATGAATATTGTAGTTTACCCCCACAGAGCTACAATTTCCAGGGCTCTTGATAGACTACAGTTCCTGGATTATTTGAGGGTAAGTCACATGTTTTTTTAATGTGCTTTAAATGTATAGTGTTTACGTAGCCATGCATGTAAGTTTGTCTCATGGGCTTCTGGCCTGATCCTTTAAGCACATAAGATTGCCGCTGATAAGCATAACCACCTTTAGGCCCTCAGGAGATAGATTCCCTAAAAATGTAAGGGGATAAATTCTCTGCTCATCTGTTTTCTTTTCCTTTAATAAGACTATCTGGAGCATTTTGCTATTGCTTTTTGCCAATGAGTCACTTGATAGCAAGACAATGTTTTACAACAAGGATTGTCGACTAAATAACCTAATCAAAATATTATTAAACAATTATACTGCAGTAGGCTGTTTAATGAAGTGTTTTCAGTGTGGTTTGAACGTTAATAGCAAGGGTATTAAGCTACTTTGTGCTCTGTGTATCAAACAGCCCCAAGATATGTGAGCCAGCCAATTCTGCGCCAGAGAAAATCGCAAAGCACCCTTGACAGGCAATGTGCTTGTGCCACTCAAACCTTATCATGTGTCACAATTGACCAATGGAGTGAGGCAAGAAAAGTTAAGATCTTCCATCATGATAACTGAAGACCATTGCACATAATGCACAGCAATAAATGCCAGCAAGGTATGTGCATGACAAGGAGCTGGTGCGAGTTTGGCTCTCTGGGGAATGAGCACAACCATAAGAAAATGAACAAGTTTTTAAAAGTCATCATAAAGACTAGAAAACCAGTTGCTATTCACTTTTACGATATGATAAAGAGCCAACACAAACAGAAGAGTTTATGGGGACAGGACATAGGAGGAGATGATGATGATGATGATGATGATGATGATAATATAATAAATTTATTATTTGTACCCTACCCATTCGGCTGGGTTAAAATACATTAAAATGTCACACATTAAAAACTTCCCTAAACAGGGCTGCCTTCAGATGTTTTCTAAATGTCAGGTAGTTGTTTATCTCTTTGACATCTGATAGGACGGCATTCCACAGGGTGGGCGCCACTACCGAGAAGGCCCTCTGCCTGGTTCCCTGTAGCTTTGCTTTTCGCAGTGAGGGAACCGCCAGAAGGCCCTCAGCGCTGGACCTCAGTGTCCGGGCAGAACAATGGGGGTGGAGACGCTCCTTCAGGTATACTGTGCCAAGGCCGTCTGAGATATATTGTTACATGCAGTGAAGAACTTCAGGGGTGCCAATGCATTTGTTGGGTTCGGTTTCCCTGGAATGAAGGTCACTGTGGACTGGTGTGTTTGTAATATATGGCTTTATTCTCCTACACCTAAAATAACCGGCCTCCAGTCAGATGAGGAGAGAAGGTTAGGTCTGCCTCCTCCATCTGGAAGTATCAACACACCTGCCATTGACCAACTCTTTAGTCATGTAAAATAATGCTTAACAGACTTGGTTAGGACCAATTACATGTACAGAGCCCATGCATGACACACAATGTGATCTATGGAAGGTTAGAACAAGATGCCTCCATAGTTGTGGAACATTATAGAGATGTGTCTAGCATCTGTCTTTGGCACTAGGCAAATAACTTTTAAAGTTTTTAGGGCATTTAAAATAATTTATATCAACTTTTAAATCTCTGCATTTCACGGTGATTTTAAGATGTGGGTTTTATTTAGCTCTCTGGGGATGGTTTGTGACTGTCTGCTATTATGTGAATGCAGCTGAAATTGTGTTAGTCTCTGATATGATATGGTTGTTTTGTTTTATTGAATTTTTATGCTGTTATTTGATTGGTATTTGATTGAATTTTTGATTTTAATTTAATTATTCACCACCCAGAGAACCCTGGTTCTGGGACAACTAAGAAGTAAAAAATAGATATTGTACATGCATAAGTTCCATTCAGAGGCTCAGCTGAATATATTGAGATCAGAATGGGATCAGGAGCTGAGATATAGCTCCTCCCTCCACATGTTAATTATACATGGATATATGCCTATGCATATAGCAAGGGTAAATATTTAATTTTTAGGCAGTGCTTGTTTTGACATGTCTTATATGGAAGGAAGAGTGACAAGATTTTGTATGACATAAAAGATCCCTTTTTGACACTGCTCCTAACCCAATGCAGACAAGTATAATACAATCACACCTGTATACGCCAGAGAATTAATTGAATTAGCTGAATATTGACAGCTCAAGGCACTAACACGCTGAGTTTAGCTTTGGTGAAAAGCCATAGCCTGCAGACTGGTTCTAGAGCAAACAGAGACTCCTAAATAAGATACTGTTGAGGCATTAGATGGAATTGCTGTATCATTCTCAAATATATCATGCCTAGTTTAGCAACTAGATTTGCTGGTTGGCATTTATTTTATTTATTAGGGGAAATTATAGTCTGATCCTCACTTGAAAGTAAATCCCAGAGAGGGTTAGAATAAAAACATTATAAACAATAATACCAGCCAATATTACTTAAAAATGCAACATCAATACATTAACAAAATCAGGAATTTTTTTGGGGGGTGGGGGGTGGGCCACCCAACTTCCAAACCAAGTAATCCCAAGCCCTGATTGGTAGATATGTTTTCAGCATGCAGAAATGCCATCAAGGCCTGTGGCCACCAAATCCATGGGAAAGAGCATTCCATAATCTGAGAATGCCCCGTCGTAAATACAATATACATTGATAATTGTGAAAGCGATTCATTTGTGTCTCTACAATGAGGGTTTTATAGAGAGATCTGATGTGCAATGAAAAGTTCATTTTCTGGCTACCAAAGGAATGTGAAACTGTGAGTTATGGTCATTTGCAGCATTATTATTATTATTATTATTATTATTATTATTATTATTATTATTATTAACATTTCTATGCTGCCGTCCACCTGAAGATCACAATATAAAAACACAAAAATACATACCATAATGACAACCCAAAACAGTACACCCTCCCCCTGCCCAGTTTGAAAGGCCATACTGGCAACCCCTCTCTATGACCTTGGACAAGTGATCAGCTCTTTTCCACCTCCATAATGGAGAAAACTTATTCTTTTTGTTGCAGTATGTTATGAGCTTTAATATATTAAAAACCACACTGATTCTCAGCGGGAAGTTGCTATACAAAGAGCTTAAGATGGTGATTATTATAATGAAAATACATTGCCTGATTAATTATATCTTTCACTTCGTGTGTTGCCTTGTAAAAGTGAAGAGCTAGCAGGCAAGATCCCAGAGGATCTGTGCAATTAAAAGAGAAGGTGTTTTTTTTTTTAAAAAAGTATTGTAAATCATATTTTTTCCTAAGAAAATTAGGTGCCCTTCGGATCCTGCCATCAGCCAAATGGGAGCCACTTTTCTTGATATGCACCTTTAAGTTGATTCCAGGGGAAAGATCCAGATAGTCAGTCCCAACCATATTACTGCAGCACTCCTACATGAACCTAGCCATGTGTCAGCTTATCACCAAAACAGAGCTCCTACCCGTGTGCTAATATGTGATATTTTATTAATAACATTTAGTAACTGTACATATGAAAATAAAAAACTGCATGGAAAAGAAAGTTCCATTCTTAGACCCACTTGAGAGTGCTTAATATCAGAGAGCTCTCCCTTCTTGTCTCCCTCCTCCAAAACAAAAAAAGTTGCTGCTGCTATTCTCAGTTTTAAATGTCATTTTCTTCCAGGATCAACAATATTTCCTTCCCGTGATGCAACTGTTTCCTAATAGCAGTGAGATTACCCCAGAGGGGGGTGGTTACTATGTGATAATGAGATAGCGCTCCAAGGTCTGAGGTACCAGAGACGTGGCTTGGCTGTGTTGTGCATCAAAACACCTCAGAGACATACGGTTGTGTCTGTGGATGTTTCTTCCCTCTATTTATGCCTCATTGCCTCACTGTTGCATATCCCTCTTGTATAGTCTGTGATGGATACTTCTACGTCTGGAATAGTCTATTTTTGTTTCACTCTCCAGCACGTGGAGCAGTATGGCAACTTACACACTGTAGGAGAGGCAAGAGGGGGTTGGCTTATTACTTAGCAATGTTTCCATTCAACATCTGCTTTGCGCTTCTCACTCATTTCTAATTCTCCATGGGGCCCTCTCAAGTGACAAAGGCTTCTCGAAAATTCCCTCCCTTGTGCTCCCTTGATGAAGGGGAAAAAAGAGTGTCACATCCTCTCTGTTCTCATGGTCCAGGTAGGCTGGAACAAAGGGGCACATGCAGGAAACAGTTATTCCACCTATATCTGAAGCAGTGTGAAGCGTCTTATAACATTAAACATGGATTCAGGCACAATGTTGGGTTGCAAATGGCAGAAGCATTGTCTTATTTGCTATTTTATCTGTGAACACACACATTTCTATACTGCCTTACACAGTCCATCTCAAGGCAGTGTACACATCAAAAGCAGGCCCTGGAGCAACAATTGGACAACTCGGGCACCGGGTGAGGGCCTCAGGGATCAGAAGGGTTGTTTGCCGGCCTGACCCTGCAAGCTACTCGCCCACCTCCTTACCACCAGACTCCAGACCAAGTGTGCTTCAGTGGTGGCAGTGTGTGAGCTCTGCTTTTGAATGGGCGCCAAACTCAGCTCCTGTCTGCAGTCCTCTGCCTTCCCTTCACTGACTCTCCTGGGCTCTGAGAAAGGGCCAAGGAGTCCTCCTTTAGAGAGAAGCATTTTGGATAAGGGAGCTGAGAAAATACCTGTGCTCACTGCCATGGTTTGCCCCAGTAAATAGAAAGGCTTTGGAAACAGATTTTTTTTTTACGGAGGCAGGAATCAAGCAACCAAACTCTATATAACTGTCAATTACCAGTATTTTAAAAAGAAGCTTTATACTAATACATAGAAAACTACCAAACAAAATGAAACAGAAAACCATTACAATAGAATTACTAGTAACTGTATCACGTCACCAGGTGCCAGGCATGCAGAACAAAATTGTAAGTTTGATCAAATTAGTCTCTGGAGAATTTTACATGCAGCAGCACAATATTCAGCCACCCTGGAAGAGGTGGGTGCATTCTGATCTGAAAGGAGTAAGAGAGCATAAAATGCTTCCGGTCGTCATGGGAATTTCTGTAAAAAGGTTCCAGTTAAAGCATATCACAATGAAAGGAGCTATAAAGTTATTTAAAAAAATTAAGTTTAAAATGCCTTCTGTCCACCATGGCAAAATGGCATTCTTCTTTCCACCCCTGCTGAAATGTCTGGCTCAGGAAAAGGGCCCCCATCTTTCTCGGAACCTAAGCAAGGTGGGGGGTGGCAGAGAAACTGCCCACATTTCCACCACATTCACAGTGATGGATAATGTAAAAAGGAAAGTAAGAGGGGGCTGGGGGAGTGGAAAAGGAGGAATGGGGTGGCAGCAGTGAAGAGTGGAATGACTGCATTGCTGGCAAAAAACAGAAGATGGGGCAGGATAGGATATAATGGTAGCAGGCCTGCATTGGGTAGCAGTGGCTGCAAGAGGGAGAGCAGGGAACATCTCCTGGTTTGGGGTGTGTGTGTCCATCAACTGCCTGTAGGGGGCACTGGTGTTAGGTGGCCCCTAAATTCTGCCCCCGACCATTATTAAAACAATAGAAACATTATTTTCCACTGGTCTAAAGTTAACTACTACTTCATTGCCCATTGGCTAGAGAAACTTTTTTTTGCGTGTGAATGTGGTGGTGATCCCCCTCCTCTGTCTATGTGTGTCCACAGTAACACCTAAATAGCTGTGCATTCCTCGTTGACATAAGCTTTTGAATGGGGTTAAGTGCATTGTCTCAGACTGATACCATTCATGCAAATGACTCATTGTCTTCATGGGGACTCGACTCTTGGGGTCACAGTAAGTACAAAAAAGATGCAAGTGGCCGATTCTTCTCTTTACCCAGAAATCAACTTAAAACATTATAACAGGCGTGAAGAAAATGAGAATATCATTTTTTTAAAAAAAATCAGAAGTATGGACAGATAGATCCATACACACACAAATAATTTATACGCACACTATAATTTATAGTGTGGCATTTGTGCCACACTCACGAGAAGGCACAGTTTTGCGATTGCCTCTCACCCAGAAACTACTTAGAGAAGCCCATAATGGGGAAGTTGTTTATTTCTAGTAACTTTCCACCCTAAAGGCTTGATTTATTTATTTTTTAACACTTCATGTGTTCAGCATTTTGTGTACTTTACTGAAACTGTGATGATTACAGTTTCTGCTCCTTTTCGCAGAATGCCACCAGCAATAACTGTTAGTGATAAAGTGAGCCAGTGTGGAGGGATGCGGGAAGTTGTTTATTTTGTTGGGGGAGTTGGAGGTCTGGATTTTGAATCCATTACTGCAAGTTAATATTTTGCTCTGAAGGAAAAGTTGTTTCTGAAATTGTGCAGCTTACACTATGGGATGTATGCCTATGCTCAGCAACATTTGTGGAAAGCCACATCAAGCGAGTTTTCTGTTTGATTTTTTTTAAAAAAAAACTTTGGCTGTGGAGCTCTGGCTAGGCTTTTACCATGGCAAAGAAAATCACTGCAATTCCATGATGATTAAAGGACAACACGCACCAGCATGTATCATCCTCTCGGCTGCCTTATTTACAGCCAGGATGCTTGGGCTCCCTGTGCTTGAAAAGGTTGGTGTTTTGCACATGCTCCATGTGAAAGTGTATACTCAGAGGGCTCACCAGCTCCACTACAACCTCCTCCTTTCCCTGCGCTCCCAAGGGTCCACAGAAATTGCATTCTGGGTGTGCAAGCTGAGGGTATTGCAGTTCACCAGCAAAGCATGACAAAGGGGACTCTTATTAGGACCACATTCACACCATACATTTAAAGCACTATAATACCACTTTAAACAGTCATGGCTTTCTCCCAAAGAATTCTGGGAGCTGTAGTTTCAAAGGGTCCTGAGAGTTGTTAAGGGGTCCCTATTCCTCTCCCAAGGATACAGTTCTTAAGAGTTGCTTGTGAAGGTGGATTGATTGTCAACCTACACTGGGAATTGTAGGGAGTGTTGGCAAGCCACCAAAGAAGCCAGGGCAACTGGCAGGCCCCCAGCCGCGCCGGCCGAACATGCCAGGCGAACTTCATCCTTGGTGCAGCATAAATCATGCGACTCAGACAGAACGCAACAGAAGTGGCACCGAGAGGCGTGTAAGCATATCTACAAGCAGTTTATTAAAGCAAGTCAGAACAGAAGGAAAACATGTCTGATCACCTTTGTGTTCAAGCAAAACAGAAAGTATACACAAACGGAAGTTTCCAGCATGCAATGCTGGTGTGTGATACAGACATGTGACACGCAACAGTCCCACGTCTGCCTTAAGGTGGAATGGAATATCTCAACAGGGATAACTGGCATGACATAGCATCACACAGGAACTTTTGGAGGGAAAAGTGTGACTGCTAGGTGATGGCCACTGTAGAAAGTTCTCTGCAAGCAGCCGTTAGTTTAAGCCACTATTGAATTTTTATCACCTGAGATTTGCCGGGATATTTCAGTGCTTCAGTCTGTTGATGCTTTGCATTAATTGCCTGTGCTTCAATTGTTATATTGTTTGATTCCTGTCTTGAATTCTTCATTGAAAATATAGGAGGTGGGGGAAAAGGAAATGCTTTATTGCGTGATCAATCCATTTTGAACTTTATCTTCCCCCATAACTATGAGTGGAAGAGATCTGATGCATTTTGGCTTAGGGAATCTCTTTTTATTTAGTTCCATAACTTCCATGTTGATCATGGGTAGCTCCTTATTTTTCTCTGCATTTTTAAAGCTTAAACGGCCCACTTTAGAACGGGTGATAAAGAGTGAATTTATTAAATCACAGGAAGTGTGCAAACTTCAAAAGACCCTGATAGCCTGCCAAACTATTCACTATAATTATTCTGAGGAAAGGAAAAACTACCGCCCATTTAGTGGAAGCAAATAATAGCAAAGTGATTTTCCCTCTCCATAGAAAATGCTCAGCTGCTTTATATTGCACTTAGAGGAGGGGAGAAACATTTTGTACCTGTGTGCTGTCGATATTTTCATGCAATCACTGCAAAATAACTACTCTTCTCAGCATCTTTCTTTATATGTTTTTCTTCACTAACAATTGCTTATATTTTTAAAAGTTTACAGAGCAAGACACATCTTCTTTAGACTGCATAAGGCAGAGACTGTACCCATCTAATTTAGCTGATTTAGTACACACACACGCACACACACACACACACACACACACACACACACACACACATATAAGGTAGTGGTTAGAGGGTTGTGTTTGGATGTGGTTTAGAGCAGTGGTCCTCAACCTTGGGCCTCCAGATGTTTTTGACCTACAACTCCCATGATCCCTAGCTAGCAGAACCAGTGGTCAGGAATGATGGGAATTGTAGTCTCAAAACATCTGGAGGCCCAAGGTTGAGGACCACTGGTTTAGAGCACTGCTGGCCTATGAAAGTAGCTCATTGGATGGCTGTACATATATGGCATCCTCTTTGTAGCTGTTGCCTGTGAGGCTAAAATGATGCTCCGAACTTCAAATAGGACACAATTTTTACAAATAAGAATTTATCAAATGGTTTGAGAATGGAAATATTGACCACAAGCACTGTTTCTTGCAGTAGTCATCATTGAATCTCTTTTAGATCTTGGAGCCTCATACTATTCTGAAAGGACCAAAAACGTTCTGTTTTTGAAGAAATCGGAACTTTTATATTGGTGAAAACTTGGAAAGTGCTTCTATGTAAGTTTAATAATAAATGTGCACACTCCTGCTGCTTTCAGATTAGCTTCACCAGAAGAAGCTAGTCAATTATGAGATGTTTTCTGTGATGAACAGTGTAGCCAAATGGACAGCAGCTGAAGTGTTAGGAACAGCATTAGCCAGAAAGAGAGCTTGAAATTAATCATAGCTAAACTGAACATTAATCTGTCTATCAATCACTCATCACCATCATATTCACCTTATCTGTCATAACTTCAAGCCATAACAAATTGAATAGCACCCTGTCTGGAATCTTAAAGTCTCCTATACAGTTTTGTAGGAATTGCATTTGAACTGTTTTAATCACTAAAGGAGGTCTGTGATACATCATTTTTACAGAAGCATTTCCTTATTGTTACATACATGTTTCGAAAAAGCTCTTTTTAGTTCTTGTCGCAGATGCAATGGGAGATAGATTGTACCCTTATTTTTATTTCTCTCTCCACTCCTGTAAAATCTCTCTTAGACTTCATACAACGTCCATTATGTCTTTAATCACCAATAATGCCAATTAGGACTCACTTAACATGCAACTAATTAGATCTTAATTATATAGAGGGAACTCTGCATTAGCTAATTGTGAAGAATACAAAGAATTTAAATGTGTTGCCGTTATTGGCCCAAGGTCAGGCTGGAATGGGAAAAACCTCTAAACAAGTTGCAATGTGTGCTTTTGTACTCAGATGTGGTCATAGATACTTATGGTAGCCCTCCTGTCTACAATATGTGGATTTTGCTTCCCATACTTAAGGAGGAGCCAACACAATGTCTTCCATGTTGTTGTCCAATTATGGACTACAGTTCCCATCAACCATGACCATTGGGGATGTTGGCTTATGTTGATAGGATTTGGAACCCTAAACTTTTGGAGGGCACTACATTGGCTACCCGTGGTTTACATTATGAACTTTATTTGACTTTGATTCACAAAGAAAGAGATACTTTTTAAATACTGACCTTTTGTTTCAGGCATGATTGATGCTTAATGTGGCATTTCCCTTAATGTCCTTGCTCAGTGTCACAGTCCTACTTGCGTGTAGCTCCAGCACTTTTTAATTACTTGTAGCTTGCCTTTTCGCCCTGGAGTTGTTAGTAATTGGGAAACGAAGGGAGATAAATACCACAGGACACAACCTAGCTCATTTGCAGGATTGCAACGGATGCAAGTACACATATGTAGGCATTCAAAACCCATTATTGGGAAAAGATCAAGTGTCAACCTCTACCTGGAGAAAGGAATTAGAAGGAAAATGAAATGGTAAGGGAAATCAAGGACAGTAAACAACTTGGCTATAGAACTAGAGCAGGCATCCCCAAGCTTTGGCCCTCCAGATGTTTTGGACTACAATTCCCATCATCCCTGACCACTGGTCCTGTTGGCTAGAGTTGTAGGCCAAAACATCTGGAGGGCCACAGTTTGGGGATGCCTGAACTAGAGGTACAGCCTTAAGGGCTTACCAAGCATTTTGTATGAGTCCAAAGGCCTTGTTCAGCATGCCCCTAAAGTCCAAGCGCCGTATTTTTCGCTCCATAAGACGCACCTGACCATAGGATGCACCTAGTTTTTTAGAGGAGGAAAACAATAAAAAAAACTTTGCTTTCTTGAATTGTCCTCGCCTAGTTTTTTAGAGGAGGAAAACAATAAAAAAAATACTTTGCTTTCTTGAATTGTCCTAGGCATAGCAGCCAACTCTTAGAGGCCTAGGTGCCTTTGCCCCCCATTAAATATTTGAGGAAGTCATTCCCCCTCCCTCGTGTTGATGAGAATTGTCATTCATATAGTGTGCATGCACTTTGTCTTGAGATCAATTGCAGCAGTTCTCAACCTGTGGGTTCCCAGATGTTGGACTACAACTACCATCATCCCTGAGCTCTGGCCTTGTGTGACGACCCGTGTCCCACTCTCTCCTACTATCACTGCGACACAGGAATCCAGAGGGGAAAACACCCACCCTCTGCTCCTGCCGCCTCAAAAATCAACCCCTTTTACTGATGGGTTTCTTAGTAAGGAGAGCCTTCCAGCTTGCGTGACCTGGTACCTTAAGAAACTCTAGGCTGTCCCACGGAATAACCCCTTTGCCTCCAGTAAAGGGTCTCCCTCAGTTGGATTCCCCCACTGTAGAAGTTTGCCCTAGGCACTCTGGCAACTTCTTGGCACCTCAGGTTACCCTTCTAAGCCTCCTCCGTGTAACTTCAGGACACAAACCACCACCTCCCTGCCTGAGGTGAGTTTGGCCCTCTCTTGAGTCACCACGGCTGTGAGTCCTGGTACCTCGCTGGAAAAATACAGACGGACCTCTTGTTGGCAAAAACAGAGATGAAGTTTTATTGTGTTAAAAACATAAGTGATTCTTTAACGTGTCATTTATTAATTAGCTTTGTTCCAGTTGTACAAAATAAACTCAGTCAAACATTTAACTTTAAGTTGTCCTAGCCTCTTAACTGTCTTCATACAAGCCACCACATAACACCACACCACACCTTCCTCCCTCTCCCTCCTAACTGACCAAACCGACTCTCCCTCCTTTTTTAAAACCGGGCACAGTCCCGCCCCCATCAGAGTTCTATGCCAGTCAGGCTGGAGGTGGGTTAACTCTTTGCCAGCCGGGCAGGAATAAACATTTTAAAAGTGCTTCAATTTGTCACATATCTACCCCCACCACAAAGACATTGCGTCGGCTTGCTCTTAATTAACTAGAGCAATGCCAAAGCAATGGGCTTGGGGTTAAAAATACATCAATGCATTCTATAACATTCATACTACAAAGTCAACTAAATTCACATCTCATAAACTTGTACACAGATAAATCATGTTTGGCATGTGTTAGATTATAACTCCTTAGCACAAATGTTCTGCTAGGGTTATCACCGTTTCATATAATAATTTGCACCATCGTATACCTCTCAAAAATACCTGGATAAGGCGTCCGCTATGATGTTTTCCTTCCCACTTATGTGCTTACCCTGTGTCTATTACATGAGTTGCTAGGTTGGTCCTCCCTGGGATGTTTGAGAAGATCTGGGCAAACTGAGCAAGGACTATTTTTAACTGCTCCTTTTGCTCTGGGGTCAGACTTTCATCGAATGACACCTCTGCTAGAGTTGTGCCCTTACTTAGCTCTCCCCATCCAGTTAAATGAATTCCTTGGGTCACCTTCCCCTTTACTTGCAACACCAACTTATTTCTGTCAAAATAAGGCTTAAGTAAATTTACATGAAAATTCTTACATCGGTTCCCTTCCCCATCTAACTCTACCAAATAGTTCACCGCAGATATCCTCTCGACCACTCTGAAGGGACCGTCCCACGACATCTCCAACTTCTTTCGACGTCTTGTTCTTAACACGAGCACACTGTCACCAGGCTGGAAAGTTCTGTCTCTTGCGTGTGCATCATACCACTGCTTCTGTCGACGCTGTGCCTGCTGCAAGTTGTGAGCAGCTTGCTCCCGTAGCTCTTGAAGGTCGCTCTGCAGCTCCTGTAGATACGTCACAACATCAGGGCTGTCGATCTGCTCCTCCCCCGACCACGCTGCTTTCATCAAGTCTAGGGGTCCTCGTGGCTGTCGTCCAAATAGGAGTTCAAAAGGACTGAACCCTGTGCTCTCCTGCGGCACTTCGCGATAACCAAATAGGAAGTGTTGCAGCCTCTCATCCCAGTCGTTAGGATGATTGATGGAATAGGTTTTTAGCATCCGGCTCAGGGTCGAATTAAATTTCTCCGTCAAGCCATTCGACTGTGGATGATAAGCCGTCGTTTTAACATGCTTAATCCCACAAAGAGTTAAAAGCTCTTCCATGGTCTTGGACGTGAAGGATGTCCCTAAATCTGTTATAATTTCTTTGGGGAATCCCAGCCTTAAGAATACCGACATGAGGGCTTTTGCTACAGTCTTTGAGTCAATGTCCTTTAGAGGTATTGCTTCTGGATAGCGCGTAGCATAATCCACGAGGCATAAAATAAACTTATTCCCCCTTTTTGTAACTCTGGAGATAGGCCCGAGGATGTCCACTCCTACTCTGGAAAAGGGCTCAGTAATTACGGGAATAGACTGTAACAAGCCTCGCGTTTTGTCCGCTCTTTTGCCTGCTTTTTGGCAGATCACACAGGACTTGCAATACTCTTTGATGTCCTTGCCCATCCCAGGCCAGTAAAATCTTGCTTGGATTCTATCACTAGTTTTTCTAATGCCTAGATGCGCTGCTGAGGGTGCGTCGTGTGCCATTTGTAGCACTTGCAACCGGTAAGCTCTTGGCAACACTAACTGTTTCTTCCTTTCCCAAACAGCAGCAGTTTTCCTCCTCCTAGAAATTCTATACAGTCTTCCCTCAATGGTGGTAAATAAGCAGGGGTTCTCCACAGTTACTTCTGCAGTAGGACTTTGTGCTTTACCCCACAGCTCTTTTATAGTTTCATCCTCTTTTTGATCACTCAAGAATTGGGCACCGTGCTCCTGGACCACTGGCACGCTAATCAGCCCTTCATCCTCACCAGGCTCTATGGGTGACTCTATAACTGCAGGAGGATTACTCTCAGTGACTTGAGACTGTGACCTAGTTATCACTTGAATACGGTGCTTCTGACTAGCTAGGTCATTCCCTATTAAAAAGGGTACCTCCAATTCATTTAGGATTCCTACTCTCCATTTGCCACAAAATCCTTTGTAGGTAATATCAACTTCAGCTAATGGTACTTCAAAATGTGGGCCCCATATGCCTTTTAAACTGTAGGACTGACCCTTGAGGTACTGCTCCTTTGGAACAAATTGTGATTTAACAAGTGAGACTTCTGCTCCTGTGTCCCTCAAACCTAAACAAGACTGACCATTTAATTCAATTGGCTCCATGTAATCTTGGTTGCACTCCTGCTCAGCCCTCCAGACCTGTAAGACCTTAGAAGTAGTCTCAGCTGGACTGTCCGCTTTCTCTGAGCCTTCTGTCTGAGGCGAGCTATTTTCCTGTGACTGCATTACCAGTTTTACTTGTTTAGCTGCAGTAGGTGTAGTTTGCGACTTAACCAGCAGGGGGCACCTGGCACGTACATGGCCCTCACGATTACAGAAAAAACAAGTGATTTTCTTAGAACCTGTCTTGTCAGAAACTGATTCCCTGACAGGAAAATTTTCTTGCCTGTCTTTAATTTCTCTGTTTCTCCATGGATTACCCTTCTGTGAGTGTTTTGGGAATGCTATTTCATTGAAATCACCTTGTAGTTCGTCTAAGACCTCGGCAACCCCTGCCACAGTTTTCAGTTTTTTATCCCTCAAGAACCAACGCAAATTGCTAGGGATTTGCTTAAAAAATTGTTCTAAACAAATTAATTGTTTTAACTCATCAAAGTCCTTCACTCCACTCCCTTGAATCCATCTGTCAAGTAATTTATCTAAGCGGCTAGCTAGTTGGGCATAAGTCTCTTTATGTTCCTTTTTTGCCTCACGAAAAGCCTTTCTGCTTTGTTCAGCCGTGAGCCCACATCGAACCCTGACCCTTTGCTTAAATACTTGGTAACTTGACAGCTCTTCTTCCCTCAGGTCAGCATAAATTTCACTTAGTATCCCACAAATTTGAGGTCTTAAATAAAGCATCCAGTTCTCCTCAGGTATTTGAAATTCCACACAAACGCGTTCGAAGGTAAATAGAAACGATTCGACATTATCGTCTTTTCCAAATTTTGGGAACCTTTTTAAATTAATTGCGATACTATCATTATTAACTGGGCTACTAGTTAATTCTGATCGCAAACGTATCTCTTCAAGCTTCATTCTGTCCTGTTCTAATTGAACCCTTAACCTCTCGGACTGCATTCTCTCCTCAGCTTCAATTCTAGCTTTTTCCCTCTCACTTTCAGATGCTATCTTTTCCCTCTCAGCTTCAATTCGGGCCATCTCAATTCGTAGTTTCATCAGTTCTACCTCAGAACCTGGGCTTCCCTCAGCCCCTTCCGTTCTTTCATCTCCTTTTGCCTCTCTGGGTTTTCTTACGTGAGTCATTTTCCTCACAGGAAAATCCTGACAGACTCAAACCAAACTAGGCGCGTGAGCTTTGAATTTCGATCCCACCGCTGCCACCAAAAATGTGACGACCCGTGTCCCACTCTCTCCTACTATCACTGCGACACAGGAATCCAGAGGGGAAAACACCCACCCTCTGCTCCTGCCGCCTCAAAAATCAACCCCTTTTACTGATGGGTTTCTTAGTAAGGAGAGCCTTCCAGCTTGCGTGACCTGGTACCTTAAGAAACTCTAGGCTGTCCCACGGAATAACCCCTTTGCCTCCAGTAAAGGGTCTCCCTCAGTTGGATTCCCCCACTGTAGAAGTTTGCCCTAGGCACTCTGGCAACTTCTTGGCACCTCAGGTTACCCTTCTAAGCCTCCTCCGTGTAACTTCAGGACACAAACCACCACCTCCCTGCCTGAGGTGAGTTTGGCCCTCTCTTGAGTCACCACGGCTGTGAGTCCTGGTACCTCGCTGGAAAAATACAGACGGACCTCTTGTTGGCAAAAACAGAGATGAAGTTTTATTGTGTTAAAAACATAAGTGATTCTTTAACGTGTCATTTATTAATTAGCTTTGTTCCAGTTGTACAAAATAAACTCAGTCAAACATTTAACTTTAAGTTGTCCTAGCCTCTTAACTGTCTTCATACAAGCCACCACATAACACCACACCACACCTTCCTCCCTCTCCCTCCTAACTGACCAAACCGACTCTCCCTCCTTTTTTAAAACCGGGCACAGTCCCGCCCCCATCAGAGTTCTATGCCAGTCAGGCTGGAGGTGGGTTAACTCTTTGCCAGCCGGGCAGGAATAAACATTTTAAAAGTGCTTCAATTTGTCACACCTTGCTAGCTAGGGGTGATGGGAGTTGTAGTTCAACAACATCTGGGGACCCACAAGTTGAGAAAGGCTGATACGGTATGTGAGGTGGGGCTTACCTGCCCCCCCCCATATTTTGTTCAAGTCAGAAGAGGGAGGGAGGGAAGGAAGGGGTGAGAGATAGAGAGAAAGAGAGACAAGGAAGGAAGGGGGGAGAGAGAGGAAGAGAGAGGGAAGCAGCCCTCTTCCCTGTCACGGAAGCAGCCCGAGAGAGGGTTCCCCGCTGTGCGCGGCCCTGGCCCTGGCTCTCGCCTTCGCTCCATAGGACGCACAGACTTTTCCCCTTCCTTTTTTTGGGGAGGGGAAAAGTGTTTCTTATGGAGCGAAAAATACGGTAGTACACTGAACTGCGCCTGTGAAATTTAACGATTAGTAAAGACAATCCAGCACTTCTTTTGAAAATGAAAAAAATAAAATAAAATTTATTGTTTTGTTCCATTCCTAAAAGCAAAGAGGAAAAGTCCCTACGCGTGACTGAATAGAAATAATGCCAGGTCGCTAAAGGGTTGCATTCTCTAAATCTGTTCACCTGATCCTGAAATAAAGGGAGGAGGTGAGAGGCAAGTTAGACTTGAAGACAAATTCATGGATGATAAAGCTACCAGTGGCTACTAGTCTTGGTGGTTATGTACTACTTCCAGTGTCATAGGCAGTATGCCTGTAAATATCAGGTACTGGGGATCATGATGGGAAGGTGCTGTTATGCTCCTGTCCTGTTTGTGGGCATCTTTCTATCTACTGTGAGAAAATAATGTTGTACTAGATGAGCCTTTGGTCAGATCCAACAAGGCTTTTCTTTTTCTTCTTTGATAAGTAAGAACCTCTCACTATGTCAAGACTACAGCGGCTAGTGCCTCTTGGGCATAGGTGCACCATCATCATAACCATCCAATTATTATTTGTATCCTGCCCATCTCACTGGGTAGCCCATAGTTTTATACCCAATTGATCATGAAGCAAGGTGGAGAAGATAAAGACATTCCATAGACATGGAAATATACCCTTATTCTTCTTAAATATATGGTCAGTAGGAAGGAACAACTTCAATCTCATTTCCATGCCCTGTATTGGCATGCTCCAGTGGTTTATGAGATGAAACGGTAGTTGGTACACATAAAATAAACCTGCTCTGCTATGACCTCCACCTAGACTCTTCACATACATGTATTCAGCTTCCCAGTAATTTTAAATATCTAGATTTTTACAGTAATTCAGCTTCCCAGTAATGTATTCAGCTTCCCAGTAATTTTAAATATCCAGTAATTAAAAATATCTAGTATTTTTGTACTTTGGGAAGTCAGAATTATTTTCTGTCTTTCATTCCATGTGGTGTCCATTCTGACAGTATTAGGCTTGCCAGACTCAATAGAGGATGGGACTGCTGTGCCTTTAATTGCTCTGCTCTCTTTTGAGTCTGGAAACCTTAAAGAGAAACCAGCAGACCCTTTGTTTAACTTTCAAGCAAAGGGTCTGCTGGTTTCTTTTTAATGTTTCCAGACTCAAAAGAGAGCAGGGCAATTAAAGGCACAGAAGTCCTGTCCTCTACTGAGTCTGGCAACCCTAGACAGTATGCACTCTCTCTGTGTTAGCATTTTTTAGCCAATAGTCTGAGAATTCCACAAATGCACCACTGGAGATGTGGGAATATGGTCTCTCCTGGCCAAGAGAACCCAGCACCCAGCCATACGTTTAAGTAAGGCGTAGGGAGGTTTAATGTGCACCACAGGGTCACACAAAGCTAAGCATCCCATCCCAGGTCCTGTTACAGCCGTATAAAACCGTTCCTTGTGCAGCTGCAGCTGAAACAGATCAGCTTAGGAAACAGAGAATGAGATTCAGGAAATGGCTTTCAAATGTGGTCAGATGTTCCAAGAAGTGAGAGCTATTGTTTAAATTCTAGTGTGACTGTCAAATAAATTTTGTGAAACCTTCTCTCTTCTATTCATTATTATTCAGTTATATTATACACGGCCTTCCCCTCAAAGGAGCCCAGTCTAGATATCCAAAATTTAGGACTTCATTTGGCCCTTGCTGCCACTTCAGAAGCAGGGATGAGTAGAAGAGACATTCTCCCTTTCCAGCTAGCATTAACAATAATGGGCTGCTCATTCTAGATGCACAGGTCTCCTCCTGGGATTACTAAGGTCATAAGTGGAGTTGCCCTTCAGTCCTGTGTCACCTTAACAACACTCACAAATCTGGTTAAAGTAAAGGGACTTGACCTGCCGCCAGAGACATGGTTCTCTGGACTAATAAATAAATAAATGCTCCTTTATGCTATGCTGTGAACTGCAGACCAGTATTATTATTATTTCTATAATGTTTCATGTTTTCTAAAAAAAATTCCTTCCTGCTCCATCCTCCCAACTTTCCCCCCACCCCATCAACCCAATTAATATAAGGTACAACCATTGCCCTACCTGGAGAGAGAGAGAAAAGTACTCTCTTTTGGTGCACATCAGGCTCAAATACAATAGTTTGCATCATCCCTGTAAGGTAGGATGATATTATTGCCTTAGATTGCTGGTGTTGGGTTGCCCACTGTCATTTGGTTGAATACACCAGCTATCTTGAGCCAGAGGAATGAACATTTTCTAATGGTCTCATGCCCTGATCTACAGAGATTCATCACCTGGTAAACCATCCATCCACTTGGCTCTGTTGACTCACCTGGATCTAATTCCTGAACAGGCAAAATGTTGTTTTATTTATTTAAAAATATTTACGAACTGCTTAACCAAGGAGCTGTCTAAGTGGTGTACATAATAACATTGTGGATAGAATGCAGTTAAAATCCACAAAGCTACTTTAAAAATTACTGTAGATCAAATCATCATTAAAACACATATAAAGCTACTCAATTATATTTCTGGGTGCGCTTGCTGAAAATCATTCCCGAATCCACATTCTGACTCATACCTGATTTTGCCCTGTGATCTAGTATTAAAATAAAATTTAAAAAAATCACAAACTGGCAACTTTAGGCAGATGAAAGCCTGAAAGAAAGTAGCCCAAGCAATAGAAGTAGACATCAAATTCTAGGTGCATGAAGATTTGCTGTAAAATAAAAGTGCATCCCTTTTGCAGATAATAAAAAAGATAAGGCTACCTGACAAATAACAGTTAAAACAAGCAACAGCATCAAGGTTTCTGCAGGACATGTGTGTGGTTATTAATTCCCCATATTTCAGATTAGCAGAGAGAGAGAGGTTTGCCTAAAGCCACCTAATAAAAATGGCTGTGGTGAGATGTGACCCAGGACATCTCCCATACAGTTTTACAGCCTTAGCCATTACATTGCACCAGGTCTTCTCCATCTTCCCTTTGGGCCCATGCTGAGTATTCAAATATAGCGGTGAGAAGTGGCGGGGTGTTCTAGGAATTAATTTGCTCCTCCTTCTGTTCCCAGCTTGAATCCAGTGGCCTGTAGCCCGAAGCCTAGCCGGCTGCTGATAGAACCAGCGCTGCTCCTTATCACACCCTTTGCCTGGTGCACCTGCCAGCAGCTTTATTGCCAGCCTCACAGCTTCATAGCTCTTTGTTTCCTTGCTTCTCTAACCAACTGCCAGGGCCCTACGAAGTAATGTATTACTTGCCAGTGCTAATCTCTAAATGAAGCAATTCCTGCTCCGTTCCTGCTCTCATTTCTTGAGAACTGGGAAGCACAACAAGTATCAAATAATAACCTTTTTTTAAAAAAAAAATAAAGAGTCTGGTTAATCCAGTGTTTTAGCAAACCTCCTTATGAGCGCTGTTGCTTTTCTTGACTGAGTTACACTGATCCATACCACTGCGGTTCATTTCCCCCATTCCTAGATACATTGTCCACAATAAATTGGCTCCAGTTTTTCTACACTTCTTTTGGCAGGGCATAAGATTTCAGGAAGTTGATTTGTTTATACCAAATGCTGCTAAAAGTAGGTTCCCTGGATTATGTATTTTGACTCCATGCCAGGCGCATCATCCCACTGATATCATTTTTCTTGCTGCGGTTTCCAACTGTACAGATTTACAGTTACCCCAAACTGATCAAGTACAGAACACAGCCTCCCAAGAGGAATAAAAACTGATTTAATCAAAAAGGGGCTGACAATATTAGGTCAGGCGATCGCTTCTAAAGAGCGTTTAAATGAAGCAAACGTTCTATATATGCCAAGGAGTATGACATGCCTTCAAATTACTGGGTGATTTCTTTTTTGCGATAAGCTGATTCTAGCCTGGCTTTGGGGGCTTAAATTTGTATTGGCGTTGAACACATCTGGGGACAGACGTATGGGGAGGGGTTTGCCAGGCTCATAGTCTGCTGAATTGGCACCAACAGTCACAGAAACCAAGTGTAAAGCTAATTTGACATGAGTGGATGTGTGAGCATGTGACAGAAAGACAGAAGGACTTGAATGCCCAGGTAAATACTGCTAGCAAAACTAGCAAAGAGCACAAAACAAGGCCAATATATCTTCATCCTATCGCCAAAGCACAGTGACTGGAAAGCCCAGGTAAAATAACTCTCTCTGATTAGAAACTAGAACTGTCAGTCACAAAAGAACCCTCTCTCCCACTCTCTTCCCATCCTGGAATTTTCCTTATATAGCAAACTTAACTTCTAGATGTTTGCTGAACACTGCACAATTTTTCAAGCAGATGAATCTTGGAATTGTTCCAGATCACTTGACTGTCCCCTACTTTGTGGTTCAGGGCACTTCAGAGATATCCTACTTTGGTGTAGACAAGTCTGGAGTCTCTATGAAGCAGCTTACTTTGGTTCTTGATTCAGAAGAAGAAGAAGAGTTTGGATTTGATATCCCGCTTTATCACTACCCGAAGGAGTCTCAAAGCGGCTCACACCAGTGTGGTGTAGTGGTTAAGAGCGATAGACTCGTAATCTGGTGAACAGGGTTCATGTCTCCGCTCCTCCACATGCAGCTGCTGGGTGACCTTGGGCTAGTCACACTTCTCTGAAGTCTCTCAGCCCCACTCACCTCACAGAGTGTCTGTTGTGAAGGAGGAAGGGAACAGAGAATGTTAGCTGCTTTGAGACCCCTTCGGGTAGTGATAAAGTGGGATATCAAATCCAAACTCCTCCTCTTCCTCCTCTTCTTCTCTTTCCCTTCCTCCCCCACAACAAACACTCTGTGAAGTGAGAAGGGCTGAGAGACTTCAAAGAAGTGTGACTAGCCCAAGGTCACCCAGCAGCTGCATGTGGAGGAGCAGAGACGTGAACCTGGTTCACCAGATTAGGACTCTACCGCTCTTAACCACTACACCACACTGGCTCTTCAGGATTTGTCTGAAACTGATACGCATCTTTCATGTATCTGTATTTCTGAATGTTTTCAAATTTTTACCTGCCTTTAACGGTTTTTATCAAGAATTTTAAGGCTTTGTTTTCTATTTCTGTAAACCTCTAATAAGTGAAATAAATATCTCTATGACTATATATTTCTTAATATACATTTTATAGTATGTGTACATATACTATCACATTATAGGCACACAGCTGGAAGGAGAGTGACATTACCCTGTGTTTCATTACCATGGGGTTTGTTGTGGTGGTTCTCTTTCTTCCTTTGGGCAAGGTTAAAAAGCCAGGATTATGCAACCAGAAAGCTGGATAGCTTTCAAAACAATGTATAGCAGTTCTTCATTCTCCATGTAGACTTGAGTATATGTCACTGGCAAAGGGATGGTGACAGGGAGCCCTGTAGAAAAAGATTAATGGCTTTTGAATCTACCAGCTTGCTGCTTACACAGCAACTTTGAGTATGCTGGGACAAACTGTTTGTTTTCCCTTTTAGATTGCTCACCACTGCTTGATTTACTGGGCAACAGAGGGAAGACAAGTCTCTAAATAACTGTGGCGGAGCTACTACTCTTCTCAGCAACTGAACGTATTTCTTTGAGAGACAGCAAAAGATCACTTGTTCTACCAAAGGAAAAGGATGGTTATTGTTTCTAGGATTCTCGGCCATGAAATGTGACCTTAAGGGGCACTTCAGTTATAAGCCAGAAACCTTTGAGCAATAAAGGAGAAATCCCCGAATCAAGTGTGTGCACGCGCAGGAGGGATGGCAACACTGCAGACAGGTTCCTGGGATATAATCTTATGGCCATCTAGATATTTCATGCCAAGTGTCAAAACTTAAATGGCTTAGCCCAGCTCCCCCACTTTTTGCAATGGGTGTTCAAAAGGATCCCTGTGATTTTTCTGAAGCTTCTGTAGACTGCATTATAGTATAAGGTCCTCCCTTGCTAAGGGAGGGCAAGATTAGAGTTAGTCAACTCAGTAAGGCCTGAGAGGGCAATCCAATGATATCTGGTAGCATTGCTGGCCATTCCTTCAGCCCAAAGGAGCCCAAAAGTAAGAAGCCATGCAATTTGCCTTAACAAAAGTGAGACTTGCAAGTACAAATTATTTGCAGTCAGAGATTACCCCCCCCCCATCTCCACCCTGTGGTGTAAAATGGCGGCTGTACAGCAGAGCTCTCTTTGAAAATTGAATACCAGGGGTGGTCAATGTGGCTCCTCCTTCCCAAATGCAACTTCCACCATCCCTGATGGGATGATTTGGCAACGTCAGCTGCAGTTAATGGGCATTAGAGTACAATATTGAGAGGGAACTAAACTCACTACTCTAGCCATACAGTAACTGCAAGCTGAGATGGATGAACCTTCCTCAGCAATCCTCGGATTGGCTCAGGAATTTTTTGGCATCGTGCTGAAAGATGTTGCTCATAGCACTGTACAACAACAACAACAACAAAATGCTTTTAACACTGGAGCAGCCCACCCATGGAATGCCTTAGAGACTGCATAATATTCTGTTTACTGGAAAAACAACAACAGCCTTGAACCTGTCTCTACAAAGAAATGGGCCCCTCTAATGTTTCTGGGTTTAGTTTAGTTTTTAAATTTCTCTGTGGGGGCAGGTTTAGTCACAGATCTTTCTGCCTACCAGATGAGCTTAGCACAAGTTCCAAAACAAACGAGAGTCATTTTTATTGTACTTTTGTCAGTGCAATAATAGAAACTAGAACAAAAAAGCACATACTTCAAAAAAATTATTTATTTTTTGCATTGCATGAGCTGCCTTTTATCATATTTGAGGTTCTGAGAGAGCAAATCAGGGACGTGTGTACCCACTTTTGTGTTTATTTAATAAAGAGCAGTGATTCACTGATGACAGGCATCTCTTCGTAGAAGGTATTTTGCTTAAATGTATATCTTTATTTGCCAGCATGATATTTATCAGACGTTGCGCTCGGAGGCTTTTAATCAAATGCTATCCGTTGCTGTTTAGCATCATATGAAGGATGCGCCTTGGAAAAGTATTTTCTTTTATGTTTCCAATCTCATCCTCAATCAGTGCAGATTCAACAACTTTCTCTGCTGCATATAAGTTCTTGACACCTGAAAAAATAAATGTAAAAATGTGACAGATTGGCCAGGTTACAAAAGAAATCTTTTTAAAAGTCCACTTCTGCCTGTACAAGCTATAAACATTTGCTCAAATCAATAAGCTCAAGTATGCACAACAAGACTCCCCTGGTGTTTAAGGCACTGGGGCACATTTCTCAGATGATTCCCATAGAGCTTTGGACAGAAGCCATTTTTTTCATAATGAACTGTGACATTCCAATTTATGAAGGGCCACATTCCATCTTCATGGAGTTCTCCAGCTCCCAATGCATATAGGAACAAAAAAATTATATATAAACACATCCATTTTATTAACCCTGAGGAGAAGGAGAAGGAGAAACTGGTAGGAGCAATGTAACCCAGTTAGGCCAACACCTTCAGCTCCTAAAATGTGATTTACTTGTGGGGAAACTAGCCCCAGATAAGACACAACATTCCTTTGGCAGACATGATATCACCATGTTGGATCCTAGGAAGAAAGCTGAATATTTTATTACAGAATTTTGTGACAGCCAAGTAGATGACTGTTTTTTCTAAAAGTGTTTTTCTTGAATCCCAGGACATAGCCATCTCTACTATACTTAGTTTTATCAACCCTAATTTTATTGAGTTTGGATAGGATATTTTTAAAAGTTACATTTCTCCCTTGTATATCATAGAACACATTAAGAAAAATGGTGTCATGAGTGACGGGCAAGTAGAACCTGCAACTAAATGTTGCAAGGTGTTCTCAAACTCCCCCAACATACAACCAGCCATGACCACTTCCAGGGTACCATAAGACAAGGTAGCCAGATTGGCCTCCAGATCTTGTTTTATTCACTTGTTTGTCTAACAATTTTTTACATCCCACTTGATTGTAAGAAAACTTCTGAGAGGTTTACACATATAAACAAATATAAAATAAAACATTAAATTTATCAATAAAAATGCATTTAAACCATGAATTTTAAAATATTTTAAAATTAAAAATTACAACAGCTAAAAAGAAATAAAACAAAGGAAACTGCTATGTGTCTGAATAGGCTTGCCTAAAGAAAAATGTTTTATGCAAGTGCCAAAAAATGAAGGTGGCTTCTTGATATCAATAGTCAGGGAGTTCCCAAGTGATAGGTGGTGCATCAGCCCTACCAGCCTAGCCAATGGTAATGGCTGATGGGAGTTGTACTCCAATAACATCTGGAGAGCAATATATTTGCTAACCTTACATAAGCTATGAAGACCTCAAGAAGGGCATTCCATCACCATGGATTTCTGTTTTTTCTTGCCAAACACTAAATCAGTGTTTCCCAACCAGTGTGCCTCCAGATGTTTTGGGACTACAACTCCCATCATCCCTAGCTAGCAAGACCAGTGGTCAGGAATGATGGGAGTTGTATTCCCAAAACATCTGGAGGCACACTGGTTGGGAATCACTGCACTAAATTACATTTCTGCAAACATTGGGGTTCCCCTGATTCTCCCTCTTTTTTTCTTGTGGTCCTGTTTTGGTTCCAAACCTATCAGCACACATCACTTGAGTTTGCTGTTAGAGAGACTGATGATTGAAGTATATACTTGCATCTCTCATCACTTCTTCTCTTGATGATTCTCAGCCCAAGGTGCAGTCTCCGCTGAAGTGTAATGTGTGAGAGTTGGCACTGGGTGATAATGAACGAACAAATGGCTCATTCACACAAACAAGTAATTACTTGGTGCCATATAACCAATGAGTAATGGCTAGACATGCATTATGTGAAGTGGCCCTTAGATGCAACAATCATAAAAAGCATGTAATGTAGTTAAATTACTGAAGCAAAGCATATCTGTCCCCACGTAGCAAAAACATGCCCATTGCTGTGAGCTCCTAAGAGGAAGGGAAAGGATGGAAGTAAAGTATAATAGAACAAGCATTTAGGAATCATAAAAGATAAATAAGGGGTCTGAAAATGAATAATTTTTCTTAATTTGGCTTGGCACCATCCTTTCATTTATTGGTGGGTCCTGCTTGGTTTTGATTGTAAAGCGAATGAAAGCTTCTGTGTCTATTTAATTGTGCCTTGCGTAGTACCTGGTTGTGGTAGGTATATAATACACCAAATACACTTACTTTTCTTATTATTAATTACATCATGTCTGTTCTGCTATGGGTTGAAGGACTGCCACTGAGGCCATCACCTGGCTTTATGGGTACCACATGGTAACAATTAGCTGTTTAAAATGATCGTACCAGTACTTGAGATGGGTTTAGGGCAGGCATCCCCAGACTTCGGCCCTCCAGATGTTTTGGACTACAATTCCCATCTTCCCCAACCACTGGTCCTGTTAGCTAGGGATCATGGGAGTTGTAGGCCAAAACATCTGGAAGGCCGCAGTTTGGGGATGCCTGGTTTAGGGTTTGCTCTGCAGGTCACACATTATACTTCAGTTCATAGCATTTGAGCACAACTGGTATCGATTCACAAGCTGTGTATAGTCAGGATATATGCCATTGTACCTATACATATTGTGGTTTCTCTGCAACACCACAACTCCAAAGAGTGTTTTCAGCCTGCTCCTATATCAGAGGACAAAGCTTAGAGCCACTCTTGGTTTTGGCTGTTTGAACTAAGAGCTCCAATTTACTATAATCAAGGATTAAGAAAGGCCTATCCCTCCATACTCCTTCCTGCACATCAAACAATTTGCTCTGGCATTCCTTCTTTCTTCCTTTCTTCTCCTTTTACTCACTTGCTATCTTCCCATTTGGCCCTTTTTCCTCCTTTGTTTCTCAACCTCCTCGTCCAGTTATAAAACCACGCCTCAGTTTTTCTACCTGCACACTCCTTCAATACATCTGGGCTTAATTCCAGACAGCTGGCACAGGCAGGGAGCCGAACTGCCTTGGCATCTTTCCCAGACTCATCACACATGTTTTCTTAGATGCAAACCCCACCAAATTGAATGGGACTAGCTCAATTTTCCCCACCAATCTGAAAGAACTGGGTCCAAAGGTGGCCTCAGAGAATGGTAGTTTCACATTTTGTGTTATAGGGTTGCAAGGAGGAAAATAAATGACATGATATCTAAATGGTTTCCCCACCACCACCAGTGCAAGAGTTTGTGAGAGTTCTTAGCAAGCATGAGAATTGAAGAAGAAGAAGAAGAAGAAGAAGAAGAAGAAGAAGAAGAAGAAGAAGAAGAGGAGGAGGAGTAGTTTGGATTTGATATCTCAAAGCGGCTAACATTCTCCTTTCTCTTCCTCCCCCACAACAAACACTCTGTGAGGTGAGGGGGGCTGAGAGACTTCAGAGAAGTGTGACTAGCCCAAGGTCACCCAGCAGCTGCATGTGGAGGAGCAGAGACGCGAACCCTGTTCACCAGATTACGAGTCTACCGCTCTTAACCACTACACCACACTGGCTCTCAATAATGAATGAATAAATTTGCAAGATTTTAAAGCAAGCATGAGAATTATAAATTAATAAGAATAAGAATTGCTAAAGGTTTCATTGATGAACAGTATGGTGCAAACTCTTCCACTAGCTCTTGCAATGGTAGCTAACTTGAAGACTCTGGGGTCATAAACAGAAACAGCCTCTGAATACAAGTGGATGAAGAAGCACTTGGTTTCTTCCATGTTCTGATGGTGACTTACCTAGAAAAATATAAAATGGCTACTCTGGAATCCAGACTGCTAGACTAGATAGACCTACCAACTTATAAGCATAATATTGCAGGTGGAAGGTCACATTTGGTTCCAACACCTTCAGGTTCTTACTATGTTCTTAAATGTTTGCAGAACAGCTTCATGGCTAAATTTTAATTCAGCTCTTGATGCTTTTGCTTGAACCCATAAATCTTTGTGCTAAAGCACTGACTCCCAAGAATAGTGACTTCCTTTGATAAAATGTACCAGAAGGAATGGGATGGGGACATACCTGGCTACATAATAGGACACAATAACACACAAAAATTATGTTTGACTATGTGAATCCTAACCAGAAAAGAAAGTACATATAAATATTAGTTTAGAAGTGACAAGGACAGCTGCACAAATCACATTTTAAATCAATGGAATATACATTTAGGCATTATTCAAATAAACACTTCTCATTCCTGAGAAGACAGACCTCATTAGAATCCTCGCATAAGCAATACAAGCCTGAGCAAGAGTTATAGTGACATACCTTCGGCCAGTTTCTGTTCCCAATTTATTCAGTGGGACTCCTGCCAATAGCTTCAGTGGCAGCTGGAATGTATTTGATATGTTCCCTTAAATCAGCTTATCTTATACCTCTTTAAATTGATCTGTGTTGATACCCTCATGTTTACATTTGTTATCCATTATTTTAAGTCTTCTGCTCCCTTCATCCTTCCCTTGTCCATCCCAGATAGACAGCAAGCCCTTCAGGTGGGAATTATCCTGCTTCTATGTTCTAACAGCACCTATGCATTGGGCAGTAAATAAATGTTAAGCAGTAACAGAAGTAGTAACAGTTTACAAGGCAGGAGATCTATGCATTTGGCTTTAAAATACAGGCACGCTTCATGGTAAATTAGAAATGCCAAAATGGACTGTAATTTTCTCTCTTGCCTTGGTTATAAAAGAACAGGGATGAAGAACACAATCTTTTGTAAATTGGCTTACTAATAGAAAGCACCATTAAATTTTGCCACACTTGCTTCTGAGTAAACATGCTTAGGAAGAGGCTGCATAAAAGGTGATGGTGTTATTTAATGTGTTAAATTACAATTGGCAGCTGGTGAAGCCTTGGTGATGGTGTTGCTACTGGGGGCTGCCCACCTGGCATTGACCCATGACAGGGCCTTTTCAATAGTAGTTCTCCATTTGTGGAATGACACCCCTCCATAAGGTGCATCTGTCTCCCTCATGGTTAACTTTCAGGAGGAATTTTACAGGAATTTGATGGCTGAAAAATACTGTGGCTGAAATTGTGGGTTTAGATACTGTTTTTCAAATGCCTTTTAACTGGGCACTGCACCATAGCTGCCAAGTCTCCCGCTGAAAAATGCGGGATCAGCAGCGGTGCGGCACTGGAAATCGCTTCTATGCATGCATGCTGCGCTACCCATGTATGAGCATCGGAAATTGGGTGGCGCCATGACCCAAAATGGAGCCTCCCTGGCAGGTAGGAAATCCGGGGGATTTACGGGATTTTTTCCAATCCGGGCTGCCAGTGGGAAATGGTTTTAAATACGGGGTTTTCCTGCGAAAAACGGGAGACTTGGCAGCTATGCACTGCACCTCAGTTTCCCCTTGTGTGATAGCCGAATAGGGCTTCTCTCTTGATTAAATCAGCTTGCTAATCAACAACCACCATCTTAAATATGGGAAAGAATTATCATCTTTTGGTGGGGGGCAGGGAGTCAAAACATTTTTGAATGAGTGGTTTATTACCGTCACAGACCAATAAAATTAAGCGTACAAATATTTATGATACAAATAAAACACACAGCTCATTAAAACCATTAAAAACAGACATCACAGATGTATACTTTTTTCCCCTTTCCAAGATACCAGCAGATTTCTCCTGATATGCACTGAACTCAGAAAACATTTTCTATCCTTCTCAGTAATTAAGATGGTTAACATCCTTTAAGTAAAACAATACCAAATCTTCAGTAGATCTTCACAGATGAGTACATAGCAATGAGAGAATCAGCTTCTCTCTACACTCCCTATGCAGAAGAACATGATCAACAACTTCACACAGCTCCAGCTTCACACAAATAAAACTGTTTGTTAACTGGCATCTTCCTGAATTGTTCACTTAACAATGCTGTAGACAGCACATTAAAAGGACCAAGGATAAATGTTCTCTTATTTTTGGAGTCAGTTAATGTACACAGGTATGAAGCTGTGACAATTCTATCATTTAAAGGGCCATTAAGGAGGAACGGAGAACAGGATTTGTTAACTGCAGTTCTCAGATACTGTAGATCTAAGTCTACTAACCTTTGTGCAACAGAGTACTGGACCCTCTCTAACCCATAATTGCCAAAAATTCAGGAAAGAAGCCTATCCTCAGTATCTTCTCCATCTCTCTCATCCATTGACTAACAAAAGAGATTATGAGATAATGAGCAGCTGCTGGAAAATGTAAATGTAATCAGCATTTCAGTAGGGTTGCCATATTTCTAAAAGTGAAAACAGTTCTTGAGCTTTCTTGTGGCAAAGGTTGTTGAGCTTTTTGAGCTGAAATCAGGGCTGCCATGTGTCCTGATTTTCCCGGACATTTCCCGATTTTCGCCTGGACATTGCTGTCATCAGCAGTATTCTGTATGTGTCTGGGAAAAACCAGATGTATGGCATCTCTAATTTCAGGGATTTTTTTAGGTTGTTGGGAGATGCACTTACTTTTGGCAAGGCAACCTGAGAGTTTTTCCTTTTTAAAAAAAATTAAGCAATGCTAAGCTACTGCCCTAAGCGGGGGTTTGATGGCACTCAGCTGCCCAGTTGTCAGTTGCTTTGAAAATGTGGTTAGAATATATTCCCTACCCCCAAAGTGCCAGGAAAGATGGGTCACATGCTTTTGGACCCACAATAATATAGCTGCATATTCTAATGCATAGGATAGAATTGCTTGTGCAATGAGTTAACATATTTGTTTATATCCTGCCTTTCCATTTACCAGAGTATCACTCAAGTTGGCCAATAACACTCAAAATACAGCCAAATGACCACTAATCGAATATTTTAAATGCTCAAAAGCCAAAAAAGACCTAGAAGCAGCATTAACACATAATTAAAATATGCATAAATACACTTTTAAAAAGTACAGTGGTACTTCTACTTACGAATAACTCTACTTACGAATGTTTCTACTTACGAATGGAGCTCCATCCGCCATATTGGATGCGGTTTAGATAGGATTTTTTCTACTTACGACTTTTTAGATAGGGTTGCTTCTACTTACAATTTTTTTCTCCCAATGCATTCCTATGGGATTCGACTTACACTTTTTTTGACTTACGAATGTGCGTTCGGAATGCATTAAATTCGTAAGTAGAGGTACTACTGTAATATCCTTTGTGTAATAAGGGGGAGTGTATGCGGGTGGTGCTGTGGGTTAAACTACAGAAGGTCGGCAGTTTGAATCCCCATGACGGGGTGAGCTCCCGTTGCTCGGTCCCTGCTCCTGCCAACCTAGCAGTTCGAAAGCATGTCAAAGTGAAAGTAGATAAATAGGTACCGCTCTGGCGGGAAGGTAAACAGCATTTTTGTGCACTGCTCTGGTTCACCAGAAGTGGCTTAGTCATGCTGGCCACATGACCCGGAAGCTGTACGCAGGCTCCCTCAGCCAATAACGCGAGATGAGCGTTGCAACCCCAGAGTCGTCCATGACTGGACCTAATGGTAAGGGGTCCCTTTACCTAATAAGGGGGAAGGCAAGTATATAAATAGTCACAATTATTTCTTGATGTTTACTGCATTTTGTGTGATGCTTATTAAAGATTCAAGAATAAAAAGGTAAACTGAAATTTTGCACTTGCCTGTTTTGGAATGTTACTGAACTTCACAAGTTCATAAAAACGGAGAACGCAGAACTCATGCAGGGTCCGCTTCCTTCAGCCTCTTCTTACTAGTGGTTGAACTACGCTGCAATCTTAAGTTCCCTTAGGTGGGTTTGATATTAGCATCTTTTTGCTTTACTATTTATGGGGTTGGAGGAGAGAGATGGAGAGAGCCTAAAGCCTTAAAGGACAGTTGTTGGCCATTAGTTTGCTCATGGTCTGTGTTTTTGCAGCTAAGAGATAATTTAGTGACATCTAATTCCTTTACAACTGATTGGTGTAAAGATGACTTTATCTGCCATAAGGTGGGCTATTATTTGCATGGACTTGGGCTTCTCTCCTTGTTAGATACCCCCTGGTAGGATAAAAAAAATATTTTTACTTTTTATTTTTAAGGCTTTTCCTCTGAAGCAATTACCAAAAGTAACAAATTATTTGTGTCAGATTTATAACAGCGTTAATATCAGATTTCTATGTCTTTGCTAGTGAGGGATTCTTGACGGCATTTCCGCTGTCCCGAGATAATTTTAATGTTACCTCTTAAAGTATAGAAACTAAGGTGAAATGCATTGCCATACTGAAGAGAGATGGCATATTAGCTACATATAAAAATAGATGCATTTTTGGTATACAAGAAATTGCATCACCTTCTACTTACGATGAGCTCCAAAACAGCAATTTACTTCTCTGGTAAGCCTCACGGTTCCTAATACTGTATATACTTACACTTGAAAATGTCATCATTACCCATCCATCAGCTCTAGTGAAGTTATGAAACTTCATTTCTCCAGAGGCCTTGACATTACATTTCTCACTGTTTGTTCTGCTTGTCAGCACTTTATGTCACTAATGGACAAGCACTCAGGTCCAAAAATCCCAATTTTTCCCCCTTGATAGAGGTATTTTTCGCATTCAATCATCTACTTCTATATAGCCCATAATATGTCTGTGGGTATACAGCCAAATCAAGGTAATAGGCTCTGTCGGGTTTGACTTGAAGAATGGTATTGGCTGTTAACGGCCATCATTGTTGGGCTTTCCTCAGTCAAAACCTGATTTTATTGCCTCTCTCAAGGTATTAGTTGAACCTCGGTTGGGCTTTCAGAATACTGCAGCAAAAGTAGTGCCTATTAATTTCCTTTATGTACAGTGAGAGAATGTTTATTAGCATCAAGGTGAAATAACCTCATTATTTTTAATTAACTGCATGTATAGATCCAACTCTCAAAGGAATGCATCTGAGGGGACATAACTGGGGTGTGTGTGTGAGGAAGCAGTCCATTCCTTATAACAGGTAAAAGGAGTTTTACCTTAATAACAATAATTGGCAATAATCTCTCCAGATGTTATAAATACCCTTTTCTCTTTTGTGTGTCAGCAGTCCTAGGTGCCACCTGCATAGCACCCACTAGACCCTAGGCCGGGCATCCCCAAACTTCGGCCCTCCAGATGTTTTGGACTACATTTCCCATCTTCCCCAACCACTGGTCCTGTTAGCTAGGGATCATGGGAGTTGTAGGCCAAAACATCTGGAGGGCTGCAGTTTGGGGGTGCCTGCCCTAGGCTCACTTATTGGGGAGAAGCCTCAATGAGTGTTGCTTTTGAGCGGAGACGCAAGAAGGCACCCATTTCTATTCCAGCTTGTGTTGGTTGCATGCTGCCCTGTTTCTGTTCCACTGCAGTAACTACATTATTCCTCGTGCTGTCAGCTGTGGCAGAACTTGTAGTAGAGTAGAGTAGAGTAGAGTAGAGTAGAGTAGAGTAGAGTAGAGTAGAGTAGACATGGATTACTCCATAAATCTGATAACCCCCCACCCCCAAGCTCTGTTTTAAAACTGTAGCTAAATGCAGGATTTGGGGAATCGAAATCAATCCCGATTTCACCAACGCCACACACACTTTGCTCAACCATCCAGCCTGATGAAAAATCCTGGAGAATCTGAAAGCTTCCTCACTATTTTGCTCAGTCCTGGTGGTCAATAGGGTTTCCATTGCTTTCCATTCACTAGTCCTTTGATATTTCTATATGACAGCTGGTGATATTTGAAATTAAATATCAAAGTAAAATTTCAAAGCCTAAAATCAGCATTGGACAGTACTGAACATTTGACAAATGATGACACTAAGTATTTGACTGCATTGATTACTGATGTCTTCATATTTGCTATTATTTGATAATTGGCATATTATATTTGACAGCATTTGGGATTTCATATTTGATAGCTGTCAAAATCAAAACAAGATATGTCAACAGATTAAAACATTTGAATTCTGATCTTTGAGGGAAACGATTCGCATTCACATTTCAAGTGTTAAAATCGTGAACTAAAGTTCCAGTTTTAGTTTTTGGAATTTTGAGCAAGTAGCAATTCACTGAATGAAAGAAGCCAATATCATTTCCGTCACCCCTCAGTCAACAGTTTCAAAGATCACTGGAAGATCTTTTAAGATGAACAGGTGGTGTTTCTCTGTACAGTGAACTCATTCATTCATTTGCTTGTAGGCATTTATTGTCCACCCTTCAACTGTGCAATCCCAGGGCAGGTTCTACACACCTCAGTGCAGTTAAGCCATACAACTCATTAACATTAACTGGGAAGATATTCTCATCTCAGCTTCCACCCTTCAAACATCTGTGCAAAATGATGCATCTTGACCTGATGTCAAAATATACACAATGACATGGTTTGGCAAATTTTGAAGGGGAGAAAATTCCTCCATCACAGCTATATGAAGCATTTATCTGCGCTAAATGTTCTTGCTCCTCTCACCAGTGAAATATATGATGATTTGCAAGAATTCAGAAGTGGAGGCTATTACGTTAGTTTTTCTGGTTATAATGCTAGCACTTCTATCTTGGTTTCTAACATTCCTTTTCCACTGCTGTACCTGTTGTGTTATGGAACTGCGGCTTTTAAAAATTGATATACAGTGGTCCCTCGACTTACTAAGTACTCGACTTACGAAATATCGAGTTACGAATGAAAAAAAAGCCACACCCTTTTTTGACATCCGAAAGGAAACCGTTGTGGTTTAGATGGAGTTTTCTCGACTTATGAATTTTAGATGCGGGTTACTCAACTTACAATTTTTTCTGTTTCCAATGCATTCCTATGGGAAACCGCTCTTTTTGACTTGCAAATTTTTTGACCTACGAATGTGCATTTGGAACGGATTAAATTCGTAAGTCGAGGGACCACTGTACCGCTTCCCTTCATTTACACAGTGGACATCATGTGACAAAAGAGCACATATATTTGGAAATGTCACTACTACCCACCCTATATGCACCTGTGCACTTCTGTTCTCCCATGATTCACCCATGATAAAGGTGGGAAAGAGCTGTATAACACCCCAAATTTCATTCTGTGATTTTCTAGGTTAACAGGGTTGTAAATAGATGGTTGTTGTTTTTCCCTGGAAGCAATTAACACAGAAATGAGTGCTAAACTTCCATTAGAGTCCTCTAGATTTCCAGAAGTGATTTTTATGATGTGTGGTAGATGACATAAAATGTAGAAATTATCAGGTAAGGCAACACCAGGAAAATGTAATGAAGTGTTGTCTGAAGGCAGCCTCAACATTCTATCAATATTAGCATTCTCATTACCCTAGATAACAGGAGTGCGGAACTTCTTCACCCTTCCTAGGTAACTAGTACATGTTGTGATCAGGCCATTTTGCAACGCTTGAAAATATGATGATTTCTGAGGGGCTCTTGTTTAGAAATCACATACTTTTACAGTACCATGAGATTTTTTCCCCCAATACCAGCATAACAGAGTAAAATAACTAAATTACGCCCTAAAATGTGCATGTGGATTTTATTTTTCTCTATGGTTAATTGTAAAGGTGAACAGGAAAGTTATACGTACAAAAGAGAAGATGACCATGTGCTAATTTGCACTGGGGTCCAATAGGATTGTTCTTATTCTTCCTTGGAAGAAAATGAAAGACACCTTCTCTAGAAACATTTCCCATCTGCATTTTCATGTTGCCCCATTTTTTTTACATAGCAACCATGTGAAATCAATGAAGTGCTGCCTTATTTTGCATTTTCAAGTGTCTACATTCACAAGAATGGAAAATACTAACATAGTTCTTTCTTTGCCTGCCTCCATCTTGTGCTGAACTGAAAGAAAAACAGAGCACGTTCTCTGCCTGAAGTTTGCCTTCCTTCACTTTCGGACTCCAGTCAGCAGGAAATAGGATTTCCCCAAGTGCCAGCCCCAAAGAATCTGATGGCTTCCACAGCTCAGCACATGCAGTACTTAATCCTGATTTGTGAGACGTGCATTTTAGCCTTGGCAGATTAGAGAATGGGATGTAGGATGAGGAGATGGTGGTGCGGAGGGGAAACTGCTGACTGTGAACACAGGATTTCAAACTGTCAGGGGAAGACCTTCCTACTGGAAGAGTAAGCATATTTCTAAACGGTGCTTTTCTGTATAGCAAAAATAAAAGCTGTTAACCTTCATTAATTGAATGTTGCTGTTCTAAAATCATCTAAGAAGCACAAATATTCAGTATCTGGCCTGCAATGAAGCCAAATGCTTTGGCCAGGGAGTGTCAGAACTTTTTAGAAAATGTCACTTCATAATGCAAGGTCCCCAATTCATGTCAGCCTTGCCCAGACTTGGCGCCCTTTAGATGTTTTGAACTATAACTCCCATTAGCCTGAGTCAGCATGGCTGTGCTGGCTGGGGTGTATAGGCGTTGTGGCCCAAAACATCTGGTGGACACTACTGTGGGCAAGGTTGTTTTACCTTGTTAAACTTTCCCCCTAGCTTCCAAGCTATAAAGCTGTAAAATGGGGGGGGGGGGCTGTAGCTTTCCAGATATTGCTGGACTGCAGCTTGCATCACCCCCTTGAATTGGGCCATGCTGCCTGGGGCTTATGAGATATGAGAGTCCAACTTCTGGAGGTTGACAGGTTCATCACCACTGCTATAAGACTTTCTAATGCCTTGAGGTCTTCTTCTCATTGTTCCATCACCCTGAGGAGTAACACCCACTCTTTCATGCTAAAACTTAAATTCCTAGGGCTTAACTTCCTGTCCTAGGCTCCAGCTCCAGCTGTTGTTGCTTGAGCAGAAGTAGGCAATTCTGAACAAAAGTGGGTAGCCTGGACTTCCCAATTCAAGGTGGTGATCAACTTTTTAAAATGTTTAGGCCTGAAGTGGACACTTCATAATCTTATACTGCACTTTTAGGATAATATAAATTAGGCTGACAAGCCAATTTGAACACAAGGTGGAAGATCGTAGGAAGTACTTGGATCTGGGCCAAGTCAGAGATAATCTGCAGCTCAAAGTGAGGGACAAACACCTGTTAGTCTGGGATCTGTGCCAAGCTAATTATGATTAAATTTATGGTTAAAAAGTATAAACGTGTTATCTGAAGATCGTTTGCAATTTTGGTAGTTTGTTTCATCAAATACCTTTTAAGAGTATTGCTAGCTTGGTTTTTTAAAAAAATAAATAAATAAATAAACTAAAAGAAAATAAGACTCCTCTCATCCTGGCCAGCTGCACTAAGTGTAGCTATAAAGATTTCTCTTTTCTAGTTGAAAATAATCTGATTTTCTATTATATCTAGAACTTTCAGAATTTGTTCACTGCCATGTTTTACTATGATGAACACATAAAACTATAGCGTTTATTCCTTGTTTCGTCTGAAGTGAATTCGCTGTAGTCTTGACAGTCCCATTTTGCATTTAGCCAGCCTATTTCAGCAAAGAGATACACATGCGGAAGCAGGCTTCCATGCACGGATTCTTTTGCTGGACCGGGAACTCCAAACAGAGACTGGTTTTTGATATACAACACCCAATAGATCTTCCTGCAGATGTATGTATGTATGTATGTATGTATGTATGTATGTATGTATGTATTTCCACACACATCTCAAGGCAACAAAATGTGATTAAAACACTTTAAAAACTAAGGATGAAGGAAGGAATAATAATGTGCACACTGGTAAAAGGAATTAGACTTTACTGAAGCATACATAACAGAATCCATTAAAACTAGTGACTGCCGCAATGCCTAGGAAAACTGGCAGGGATAGCTTGAGAGTCATCATCTTGGCCCAACTCAGATAATATCCCAGCTTCACCTGATGAACCGTAACCTGTTCCCCTTGTTTTGGAGAGACAATTGTGAGACAGATTTCCAGCAGAGCTCACATAGCAGAGAAGATTAACTTCTGTGCCCACCCCGGTTGTGGAGTGCCCTATCCTCTCAGGTGTGCCTGGCATCATTACGGTACACATTTTGAGGTTAGGCCAAAATGTGCCTTTTCACACAGGCCTTTGTGGGTAGAATATGTGATGTGGTTTAATTGCATGTAAACCACCACCACCACCCCACCTCCACATGGTGAAGGACAGGCTATGAATGCCAATATATAAAGTGGTATAAAGGGTAGCATCACACAGAATGCATTCAGGCAATTCAGTGTCAATATGCCAATGCCAAGACCATGATGGCTAAGCCACCCTGGTCCAGGAATAGCTGCAGTTCTTCTACCAAGGCACTTCTAGGCAATTGAAGATACATGATCTTCTTGTAACAAAGATGGATCTAGACTGTACATCTGTTCTTTCAGAAGAAGCGCAACTGTCCTGTCTCCTAGACCTGATGACCAATCGCATTGTCTCCATCTTGGCAAGGTTCAAACTCAGTTTGTTGACCCTCATTCAGCCCACCAAAGCATCCAGATGCTGGCCCAATATTATGGTTTCGACATCATAGGCTTTAAATATCACACATTCCACTCAATGCAAGCTATATTTACAATATTTAAAGCGTATTAAACAGACAGGCATAGAATGGTCTTCACTGAGTATACGAAGTCCAAATTAGTGTTAGCTTGTTTCCACACTGACTCTGCAATATCAAATTATCTGTTGTTATGCATTTTCTTAGAATGTTTGCTGTGATTTTGGATTCGTAGAGTAGAATTTATGTTAATCAATACCTATCGGGAATCTGCACTGTTGCATTGTGCCATGAACAGTTTTCTTTCACGTTTTCAAAACCCGTATTATTACTTGAGCTACATGAACAAGCAGACTATCTAGCACTCAGATTTCATGTTGGTTATTTGCCTACATAAATTTTAATTAGGAATCTGTGTTAGGTGTTTGTGCACCCACAGTATAAGCAAAATAACAATTAAATATCTGTTACTGCAATTACAGTCCAATTATCTACTTTAATTAGATGAATTAGTCATTATTAGGAAAAAAGTGGAATTTTCTGTAAAGCAAAGACAAAAACCTTCACTCACGATTATGGGAAGGTTCTGAATACAGGGCTGAGTTAAACAGGCTTTTGGTGGAAAATATACACAAACTTGTAGGATCGCTGAAACTGGTGCTTCCTGGTAAGCTTGCTGTGTTAGGGGGTGGGGTGGCAGTGATGCTAAAATTTGTGAATATTTTGTGTGATCAGCCCAGGTTGATTGTCCCACAATCTGATCTAAAGATATATGAAGTCACTACTTTGCTGAGGGGACACAGGTGGTGCTGTGGTCTAAACAACAGAGCCTAGGGCTTGCTGATCAGAAGGTTGGCGGTTCGAATCCCTGCGATGGGGTAAACTCCTGTTGCTCGGTCCCCTGCTCAGAGCCAACCTAGCAGTTTGAAAGCACGTCAAAGTGTAAGTAGGTAAATAGGTACCACTCCAGAGGGAAGGTAAACAGCATTTCTGTGCGCTGCTCTGGCTTGCTAGAAGCAGCTTAGTCATGATGGCCACATGACCTGGAAGTTGTACGCCGGCTCCCTCGGCCAATAAAGCGAGATGAGCGCCGCAACCCCACAGTCGCCTGCAACTGGACTTAACGGTCAGGGGTACCTTTACCTTTACCTTTTACTTTGCTAAGAACCACCTTAGGTTTCATGTTGGAAGAAAGGTAGGGTGTAAAATTTAAGAAACCCCAAAACAAAATACCAGGTGGGATAGCTACATTGTTCACATCCATCCCTTATGATGCTCGCCCATCTCCATTCTCCCACTGGCAAACTTTATGTTGCAAGCTAATTTTTAATGCAGTAAAATGCCATGTATATTGATTGATAAATGCTAATATAGCAAATCAATGTCACACACAGTGCTTTTTTCATGGGGTACCCAAGGTTACACAGTAGCAGCGCATACTTTTTTGTTGTTAAAAGGTGTGGGGCTTACTGTAACAACTTGTCTTTTAGAAATGCCCAAACATTGCAGTTCCTCACACTGAAGCATGCAAGTCGAAAAGTGCTTCTCTGCTGAAAGCGTTTTAGCAAAGTTTTTGCCAGAGTTCAAGTTATAATTGAAAATCACTGGTCTGGTCTTGCATTAAAAGGCTAATATGGTACCCTCCTGAGTATTAGTCAGGCACCTTCCCTGCTGCAAAATAGGAAATTTCAACCATGAATGAAGCCCAGACTCATACTTCTCTCTCTGGGATAACTAGGTGCTACTAATTTCCCCACCTTCTACCACAAAGAAGGGGCAGTAGGTAATACATTTTTGTACAGAGCCAGATCCTCTGAAAAAAAAAAGCCACTCAGCACTTGATTCTAAGGACCTGAGAGACTTGGCAAAAATTGTACTCCCTCTTCACGCTTTGCTTCACTTATGTGATTGAGTGCGACACAAGATAGCTACACAACTCTTCACATGTCAGGAGAATCTGGGCATGATGGTTTACGTAAATTACAAGTGTTATGGCTCCAATATATTGCAAGGATCAGTGCATTTTTGGGAAATTCACATGGCTTATTCTTTTTGTGTGTGCCTGTGTGTGTCTGTGTGTGTGTGTGTGTGCTTTTACTGCTGATATTTTCCCAGATACTGATATATTGAAACTTTTGGCTCAGACTTATCTCCTTTTAATATGATCTTCCTGATAACTTCTATTCTATTTTATAGCTATTATACACTACAAGACTAGCTGCTCTGAACTTCGTAATTTTTATCCTATATCATCCTTTGTAGTCTCTTTAGATTCCAACCCCCCGTTTATCCAATTTACTGCCAGATACCCTCTCTGCACACTTTTAAAAGGAAGCACCATAAAGTATGGCACAGAATAAAATCATATTCACCCTTCATTCCTGTAGATAAAAATAGTTGCAACAACACATAGCAGACCCTGCAAATGTATCCTCAGTAGCTTGTGATAAATCACATGATAGACTGATAGAAGTCTAATAGGATCAAATGGTTAGAATTGCTCCTTTTGTCTTCCAGCCTTCAGCTTGTCAGTTTCCCACCATGGTAAAAAACCCATAGTTTCAATACATGCCCTGAAGACCAGTCCCATTAAATGGCTAAAAAACATAGCAACATTACTTGGTAAGAACTGATAACTGATTGCTTGAGCCATAGTAAAATATTTTGCATGCAATGCAGACATGCATCCTTTTTCCTATATATGGAAGTGAGCAAGAAAACAGGGATAATGAGATCCTTTGCATTATTTCATGATGAGGAAAAATGAGGGGGAAATCACTTCTTGCTGAATTGTTCTGTAGTGAACTACTCCCACACGTGTACATGGGAATGTTGTCATGTTTTTGAATTCAACCAGTGGCATGCTTAGGTTGTATATATATTCATTAAAGCCAGGATGCGAACCTGTGGCCTCCATATGTTCCAGATTCCTAATTCCTGGCCATGGTAGCTGATGGAAGTTGGAGTCCAACAGCAGCTGGAGGACCACAGATTCCCCTCCATTTTATTAAAGTTTTATAAAGCCATTAGAAACATCCCTAAGACAAGTGAGAAGCCTGAATTTGCGACTGAGGAGTTCAAAACCAGGTCTAGCTCAAAATGAGGATTAATCCCATTACAGAAAGTCATTTCTTTTTGTTCTTCCTCCTCCCCAAGCAAAAAAATGTTGACTTTCAAGAAGGACAAGAGGAGGGGAGACTCTACTGAACTTTCTCCCTTTCTTTCTCAAAGGCAAGGAGTTAGGGAGACAGCATCCATTTATGTTTTTATGCTTTCCTTGATAACATTGCAGGGGTGAGGTGGGAGGAACTCAAGTTTTCTTCAGCTATGCTCAAGGTGACCCAAGGGGAATTTGATCATCTCTAAAAAAAGAAACACTACAGAAGTACAAAACCACTTTGAGGTTTTCTGTACAATCAAGTGGTATATAAATTCTATAAAATAAACAAACAAACAAAAGAGAGGAGAACACTTTGGTGTGATTTGCATACAAAGACTCTCACAAAGCAACTATTTAAAAAATCATGCCCTCTTAAAATACTTATCAGCAGTAGTAAAATGATTTCTGGAAATTTAGCAATTAAAATAACCAGCGTAGGGTTTATCTCAGGGAAATAAATCCAGATTGCTAATTTCAAGTTAGCTAATTTTGAATTTACAAACTTTCCTGAGGTTTGAAAATTATTTCCAATTTGCAGGTTGAACGATGATGGATGGCTTAATTAATTGTATTTTAAATTAATTTAATTTTTTTTTGCTTTGCAGAAGTCTCTTAGATTAGATGAAGGGATCCTGGGGAAAGGCTGTGGCTCACTTGCCAATAGTGCAGACAAGATATAATCTCTCTCTCTCTCTCTCTCTCTCTCTCTCTCTCTCTCTCTCTCTCTCTCTCTCTGTGTGTGTGTGTGTGTGTGTGTCCATCAGTGTTTTGTTAGCACTGAAATGCTCTATAATAGGGACATTGGACTACAACAATGCCCATCATCTATAACCATTGCCCATGCTGGCCTAGGGGCTGATGGGAGTTGAACATAACCTTCAGAGCCATGGGTTCCCATTCCTTTCTCTAGGGTGTATAACAACAAAGCAACTCTCAACTTTTTTTTAATAGACATAATCCATGCAATATCTTCACCTATGGGTTCTAATTTTTTGCTTTCCCAATGGAAGGAGCTACACTCACAGAAGGAGCTAAAGAAATTTTACTTACCATTCAAGGAACACCGCTACTAAAGCTACTAAAGCTAAATCCCCAATGAGTAAAATGGGACTTCCAGGCAGGTATGATTAGGGTTGCAGCCTCAGAGAAAATGTTCTGTGTTTGGGGGAGTTTTGGGGTGATGGTGGAGGTTGTTGCTGGGACAATGAATCTTCTTAACTCTCTGACCAGTCCTCTCGCAACTCTCAGTCCTCTGGCCAATGGCTGAGGCCCTTTCCCTTTCTGTAGCCATCCGACAATGGACAATATGGCTGCAGAAGAAGGCCACACAAATTTAAGTATACGGTATCTGGTTTTGATTGCCGTCCAAGAGACATCTGATAAGAAGGCCATCTTTAAGAAATGGCGATTAAAAACCTATTTCCATAGTATGAGAAATGAATATAGAAAGCACTGGTTGCCTCAGTGGAAAGCAGGAGGAGTTGTCAGAATCCACGAGGGCTGTACACACCTGGGTTTAAGCACTGACACAAGCATACCTTTCTCATTGAACTACCATCTATCAGGACTAATTGGGGAACTACAACTGCTGGCACTTCTCTCCATAATATGACCAGTATGGCTTTATTTTTTATATGGGCTATGTGCATGTATGGTATGCAGCTAATGATGCAGATTCAACTGCAGACTATATTGCTTATTTTTAAGAGCCTGGTTTTCTTTGCTGAGCCTCTGTGACCTATGTCAGTGGAAGAGAAGCTTTGCTGTGGTGGGATCTCGGTGTGATACTGATTCCCTCCAGAGTATCATATTTGGTTTGTTCTCAAGTGCTTCGAGGCCCTTTAAATTTTCTCTGCGCTTTTAATGGTATTCATTGTTGGATTCACCTTTAGTATTATTGCTCCTTTAAAAAACAATAAGTGGATTTTTAAGTGATTCCATTTTGGTGTATTGTATTATGTCAGCTTCTTGAGCATCAGTTGCATTTTACTGTATTACTGTGCTCAGAAAACTCATCTGGTTGGAAGGGTATATTGGTGTAATTGTTCATTATTCAATGGCAGCCAGAGGCTTCAAAAACCCAATCAGATGCCTGCTGAAGTTATGCCAGTTACATAACACTGTATTCTTTCTCAGTGAACTTGTCTGAGCAATTTGCCTTAGGACCTAACTTGCCACACCACTGTTAGAACTCCTATACTCATTTTCTTTCTGTTCATCATACATAGCCTGTCCATTATTGTTCCACCTACTAGCTGTTGTTGTTGTTTGTTGTTTCTGTTTTGTTGCAAATTAAATTTGCATACCACCCTTCATCTGTAGATCTCAAAGCGGGTCGCAGCATAAAAATACGAGGTAAAAAACACAAAATATATAATAAAAGCAAGAACATGCTGCAGTGATTGAAACTTTGATAAAGGAAATTTTGTCTCGTTTTAATCAATAAAAATGATAGCTGTCTTCGGTTCCTTACTTTAAAAGTTTAAGTTTTTGAGGAACAGAAAATACAGAACCTGATTTCAGAGCTGGATCTTACACTGTTTTTAAATTGGTTGATAGATTACGGTCGGTAGCAACACTTTCTACGGCATGTTGAAGTTTTCATTTATTTATTGCAGGCCATCCACAAAATGAAGAGACAGGTACGTATTGCCTTGCACCCAGGTGTCTTTGAAAGGTCTCGGGTTTTGAAGAAATACTGTAAATATATCCCTCAAAACTGTAACATCTGGACATTGTCAGATATGTGCTAATAAAAGGGAGGGAGGCTTAAACAGCTTTTGCTTGTACAAAATGCTTGAAGTCAGTCAGAAAGCCATTATTATGACCTTGTGCTGACCACATACTATGAAGTGTTACATGAGCAGGGACAGGGAAGTTGCTTAATGGAAGTTATATAGTAGTTAGATGTATCCTTGTCACACTTCATCTAAACTGATACATTGCAATGGTCCACACTGCTCAGACCTGGCAATTACTGTCCAATTCCAATCTATTCCACACTGCCACTATAATGAAAAATAATTAGGAGCCTGAAAATGAGTTTTCACATGAAATGGTTTCAGTGCTTGGACACAATTGCCTTTGGCAGATGGCTTTGGGTTTGCTTTAATATAATAAAGACAGTTAATCATCTCTAAAGAGTGCACAGAATGAATAAACCTTTAACACTACTTTGTCCACTGAAATCCTTCTATTGATCAAATATATCGTGGTGATGAAGTCACAGCTTTCCAGTCAAGTGTTTTGAAAAAATGCCTACCAAACCTCCCAAGCATGCACTGGCATGTACAGAGAAATTAATAATCCAGAAACAACAGAGTTTCATACTAAAACAAAGCTGTGTTTTCTGTGTTGTTGTTGTTGTTTTAAAAAATATTTTCTATGACATAGCATTAATAAATACAAAGGCTCTGAGAAATGAAAGGAAAGATATTGGGACATGAACCAAGACAAGGAAATGGAGCCTTTCAGTGACTAGTTGTAACTGCCGAAGATAACCCGGCCAATAATGCTATTAATTAAGGTTCCAGTCCTGTGAACAATTGTGCTCATGCCATTTCTGTTGCCATCAATGGTACTTACCTCATTATAACAATGCTCAAGACTGCAGACTACTTTGTTAGGGAAAATAGAGATGAGTGTGCAAAGAAGTCTCACATTTCAAATAATTTGATTTTCTTTTTCTTTTTAATGATTACAGAATTGATTCAGACCTGACATTTTCACATAGGCAGCAGCTTTCCAAAGCACTGGTTCTTAAACTGTGATTTGGGAACCTTCAGTCATCTCTGATATAATTGTAGATGTTCTCTGTGAGCATGAGGAAAATAACAGGTTATGAGTGTGGGGTTTTTCCATGTACCTCAGGATTCCTTATGGAAGAAGAAGAGGAGGAGGAGGAGGAGGAGGAGGAGGAGGAGGAGGAGGAGGAGGAGGAGGAGGAGTTTGGATTTGATATCCCAACTTTCACTCCCCTTAAGGAGTCTCAAAGCAGCTAACAATCTCCTTTCCCTTCCTTCCCCACAACAAACACTTTGTGAGGTGAGTGAGGCTGAGAGACTTCAGAGAAGTGTGACTAGCCCAAGGTCACCCAGCAGCTGCATGTGGAGGAGCAAGGAAGCGAACCCGGTTCACCAGATTACAAGTCCACCATGCCATGTGGGCCTAGTGGGCACATGAACTTCAAGGAAAGACCAGCATGCATGGACCTTTTCTCCCACCCCCCAGTTAATAGGCAGGTGGGTGAACATCACCATGGGAATAACATTGACTACATTTAATAGTTCCTTCTCTGTTAAACCAAATGACTTCCCAGCTAGTACATGTTGTCCACTTGAAATTGTTTTATGTCTGGACCTTTTTCGTTAATTCAAAAAAATATTATCACGTCAATTTCTAAAAGAGAGCTTCAGGTTGACACTGTATTAATAAAGCTACTGGACTGAGAAATACACACAGACACACACACACAAACTTTTTTTTAAAAAAAGAAATCTTCTAAATGGTTTAAAGTTTGCATCCATCTGTAGTAGATCTCTTGCTTCTGTCTCAGAATCGTTGAAATGTAGACATTCTGTTTTACAGCTGTTCTCCTTTTTGGCTAATGGGCTTCATATGTCTAGTGCCTTCATCCTTTCACTTCATTGAGAGTAGCTGTAGAGGTTCTGCCCCACCCCATCCCTGCATCTTGATTTGATATTGCTGATTGGAGTGCTGGCTTGTAAACCACCACCGTTATGACTGGAACTCTTTATCTAAATCATTGAGTGGGTTTGAAACCCCCATAAATATCTATTTAATTTAGGTTTTCAGTGATTTATTGATTCATTCTGCCTTTATCTTCTCCGATTCACTTGTATGTCAAATAATTGCAAGAACTCTGATCCCCCCCCCTACATATATAGAAAGTTTTAGGCTAGTGAAGAGATTATCTACATATAAAAGACAATTATATTCTGGTTTTTCAAATGGCTGTGTACTGAGAACCGCTCCTAGAAACTGAAACTGAAACATATTGTTCTCTGTTAATTTGATGCAATTCTATTGAATTTTCTTCAGAGTTGCTTTTGATTTTATATAAGTGAAAGATAACATTTTCATGATGTTGTCCTAGAGCATAGCCAGTAGGCTGAACAAATGTAGATTGAATCTTTCAATCAAAGAGTGCCTCTTCCCATTTTAGAGCAAATTTGTGTCATGAATGATGCCAGCAAAGGGCTTTCAAAGTCACACACAGAAACAAAATGCTGCAGCACCTCTGTCACATACGCAGAGTGACTGAAGCAGCTGGAACTGTGACAAGGGTGAGTTCAGATGCTATGCTTAATCATAGTTTGTTATAAACCAGACTTTCAAGGAAACCATGTTTGTTTCAAGGCACTATTTCTCTCCAAGTGATAAAATACGTGAGCATTTGTTTCTTTTGTCTCTTGAGGAGAAAAGTTGTTGGAGAAGAAGAATCAAACAACTTTTTTTCTACCCTTCTCCTTTGCCAGTCCTCTACTTAATCCAAAACCACCAACATTTTTCTCAGATAAAATTAAGTTTTCAGGAAAAGGAATTGTGGGAAATGTTCTCTTGTGTGTTTCCCACTTCACAAGTAGTAAGAAGATAATAGTTTTGTTTTCCACTAGGGTTTAGTTTCCTCTGGATGAGAAAGCATGTGAGACTTATACAGTGGTACCTCTTGTTGCGAACGGGATCCATTCCGGAGGCCCGATCGCAACATGAAAAGGCCGCTTCCTGAAGCGCTGCATCTGCGCATGCGTATGACGCAATGCGGCACTTCTGCGCATGCACAAAGCGAGATTTAGCGCTTCTGCAGATGGTTACGGACGCACTGAACCCAGAAGTAACCTGTTTCGGGACTTCTGGGTTTGGCACGTCCATAACCTGAAAAGATGCAACCCACAGCGGACGTATCATGAGGTATGACTGTAGTGTCTTTTACATATATTCTTCATCTAAAAATATACAAGCAGAATATTAATGCAGTCCAACCAAGCAGCAGATCCACTACCTAAACTCTAAGAGAGATATACCCTGCATTGTCAAGGTGCTTTCACTCTTTAGCTAACTCTCGACTTTCTCTGCTTCTGTCTCTGTCTCACTTGGCTACACACATACCAGCCACCTGACCTTAGACGTGGGACATGGGGTGTGTCATCTTCTTTGAGTTCTGAAAGGTCTTATTTCCCATTCAGAGAGAATGTCAAACATTAGCTCTCATTAAAGGAACGTCAACCATCCATGGTCTATTAACAAGCAGTATGCCTGACAAAGGGATAGCTAGCCAACTCCAGTGACAATATGTCCTGAGGGACTACTGAAGGCAGCAACAGAAGGTAGGGAAGAATTTTCTCTAAAGTGACATTACAGGTTGTGACCTGTACACGCCAGTGACCAGAGGAGGAATGACTGCTGGAAGGACACAGAGAAAAGAAATGCCATAGTGCATCTGCAGCAGCACAACCAGGCACCTTAAACTTCCCCAGCTGCAACAAAACATATCTCTCCCATATCTGTCTCTACAGCCACAGTAGACACTATAACTCTCTAGAGCAGCTTGACCTCACCCCTAAGAGCACACACTTCCATTGTCTCCTGAGACAGACAGATGCCAGCAACAGTGGGACTAAGGATGAGGGGAGAGATTCAATTCAGTTCACATTTAAAGGCAAATTTACCAAAATCGCCATTTCTGAAACAATACACAAAATGAAACACAGCCATTCCTTGAAATTTGCACTTCACTGAATTTTGCAATGCAGTTCTCCAGCCAAATAATGTTTTCAGAAATGCATATTCTAGGGTAAAGTCTGCATTAAAATGCATGCATTCATGAAAATAGCATATAAAACTATGTTGTGTTAGGGAAAATTGCTTTGGGGGAAAATGTATATATTAGGAGAGATTCACACAAACAGTGCTCATGAATTTTCATGCAGATTCTTTTTTGTTTGTGTGAAAAGAAATCAGACATATGGGGAATATGGTGAACTTAAATATTGAACTTGGGGTTGTAAAAATGAGAAACTGAAATTGGCAGATTCCCCCATTCCTACTTTGGACACAGGCATCCATACCTATCTCCCTTTGCATAGTTTGTTTACTGAAGCCATTGTAGGCTTTTATTTGAGAGAAGCATATATTTAGAATGCTTATGGTGACAAAGTTAGGTTCCCACCTTTTAGCTATTACTTACATCCCACTGGAACAGTATGACTAGTGAAGGACAATTTTATTTCTCTTTGGTCCTGCAAACATTTAAAATGTATAGATGTTTCATTTAACAGCCATGTTAAGCTTTAACCCATGGGTGGGAAATAGGATTCTGCCAGTTGACTTCCCCACACCCAGCAGGCCTCTTTGACATCCTAGTTTATCAAGAGTGTGAGAATTCCTTCCCTCCAATTCACTTAACTGACTTATGCAAGCAAGAGGTAACGAAAAGGAAAGGAAGGAAGATTTTTCTCACCCCTAGAGCTTCTAGTTGCACAACTTTATAGATGCAGATACAGTAATGAATGCTTACTTTTTATCCTCCAGTGTGATTTGCAAAAATCATCTGCTCTATCCTTACTATTTATTTGCAGTAGGGGTGTCACACACATTATGGGATAGACAACCAAAATTCTGTTACAAGGACCACATTTAAATATGTTCATTTCAGTATTACACTCTCCATCAAATAGCTTCACCTCAGCTCATGCCCAATTCCATTCACGACTCCTTCCTCATGTCCCAGAGCTTATTTCTGTGTTACCAAAAGCAAAGGTTAACAAGGCTCATTGGTAAAACACTTCTTTTGTTGTACAATATTATCAGTAACTTGTGTGCCATGCCACATATTTAGATGTTCTAATCCCCCACGGGGGGGGGGCATTGACAAAACATGCTAGTCCCATATCTCTACTACCATCCTCATTGGCCTCCATAAATTGGAGGTTCATTATGTGATTTAGATAGCTGGAAGGTTGGGTACTAAATGTTCTAGAGCAGGGGTGGCCAACTCCCAAGAGACTGTGATCTACTCACAGAGTTAAAAACTGGCAGTGATCTACCATCTTTTTTGGGGTTCGGGTCAAAGTTGTTGAGTTTTTTCAGGGAGAAGGTAAAATGTTGAGCTTTTTAAGGAGAGCCACAGTTGTTCAGCTTCTTTGGGGGGAGCTAATTATCTACCAGTGATCTACCGCAGATGTCCAGTGATCTACTGGTAGATCACGATCTACCTGTTGGACATGCCTGTTCTAGAGAGCCTACATTTCAGAAGTTGTCTCTCCAACTTGTAGAGAGGGCTGGGGATGAGGGGCAGAGGGCTAACACACTTGTCTTCATAGTGTGGGGTGTTAGAAGGATGGAAGAGATTACATGTCTTTTTGATTATGTCTAAAAGATACAATTTTCAAAGGGCTACTTGAAGTTTTTTTTGTTTTTGTTTTTTTGTTTTTTTGAAAATTTAGGATTTGGTTTTCTTTGCAGTGTAAGCAAAATATTACGGTCAAATGCCATGACTGCTTTCATGGTCATTTTGCCCTTGAAATCTATGAACTTGGGATTATGTGACATTTCCAACAAAGCACAGTAGCACTTTCTTGGTTTTGTTAGAACTGCCTTTTTTTTCGCACTGTTACAAAATGTATTGTGAGAAAGCCAGAAGAAAATAACTCTGGCAAGAAATATTAGCAAGGCTCCTTGTTCATGTCAATCTATGCATAGCCTCCTTTCTTTAAAATGTAATACACAGCTATTTTCGATTTTTTTAAAAAAACTGAATAATAAACTCATCAAATCTTAACTACACCCACTACTTTCAGGCAAGTTAGATTTTCCAGTGAGAATTTTCCTTCTGTGACTGAGAGACAGGTCTGACCTTTAAGGAAGGAAAAAATTGCTTGCCTGTCTAGTTTACCAGCAATAATGGATGTTTTAGAATACTGACAAATGATAAGGAAAGTGATATCGACTGTTCTATAATAAACACATAATTGTGAGGCCTTCCTTCCTAGAGCTTAGTATGTGGAAAGTGGAAAGACAAGTGAGCTTCCCTTTTGGCCATTGTGCACAAGGGTGGGAGGGGAGAAGAAGAGAAGAAAAAGAGAAGATAAGGCCCTGACCATCATCAGAAAGCCCCTACTGTAACAAAATGATAATGAATAGAGTAATATTCCCATTCACTTTGAATTAAGGAGCTTTCCTTGGAAAGATCCCACAGCTGATGCTGATTCCTGCCAGGCGCTGCTCTTCCGTTGCATTGTGTGCAAGTGCCAGCTTTCAGATTTCCTAATGACTGCCTCAAACAGCTTCAAGACGATATTAAAAAGCACTGGAGACCCGAGGGACTGCACAGCACAGCTAGGGAGCCAGCAAACAGTCACTCAAAGTTCACTCTCTGCAAATGAGCCTGCAGGTAGCAACAGAACCACTGAAGTACAGTGCCACAAATTCCCACTCCACAGAGCTGGCCCACGAGGACACTATGGCTCATTGCAGCAAAAGCTGCTGTTTAACATTTAATAAATATTAATAAAATAAAAGCTTCTGTGTGATGAAGTAGCATCAACAGGTCACAACCCACCCACCCCCTTTTTTAAAACAAAGGCCATTATTCAGGGCAACCAAGGCTGATTCAGTCCTAAATCCAGGCCTGAAGCCAGACTGAAATGGGTCACAGCAATGCATTTTGTTGTGCCGCCACTACTTATTCATCCACCTTGCTCAAGAAAAGAGTATTGGTGACTGGCTGGTAATTGTCCAATATGCATTGTTGTCTTCTTTAGGGGTGGTTTTTTTAGAGCCACTTGTGGTAGCATCCACTTTTTGCTGACCATCCTGCTAACTGTAACCCTCGCACAACTGCTCAGAGCTGCTTCTAAGTGTTAGGAGACCTTCTAGAGAGACACCCCCCCCCCCGAGAGCTGTAACAGGTAGCGAGGATCACCAAAAATTGAACACCCCTGCCTTACATCAGCAGATGGCAACGGTGAAATCCCTTTCTTTGCAATTTATAGAAATAGGTTTAGAAAAGTAGTACTGGAAAAATAACATACTTTATAGAAAAAATGTTCCTCCAGTGTCTACAGTTGCATTCACAATGTAACATATGAGCTGGAAGCAGACAACTTCCCAAACTGAAACTATGTGGTACCTCTAGGAGTTGCCCCACCCAAAGGGACATGTTTGCTGGTGTGCTTTTGGGTGATCTCTCTTCCTTTATTGGGCCACAAATAATATGTCAGCTTTGTCAAGAATGCTGATGAAGTTAGTTTTTGAATCTATCCTCCCGGTGTACCCTGCTCTGTTCTATGGCATTCTTTACAAGCAGAATCTCTTTCCAATCTCTGGGCTAATTGGAGCAAGCCCCATTGTATTCAATGGGAATAACCTCTGAGTAAGCATGCATTGGATTGAATAATTTGTATTTCTCTCTCTCCAATAGGATGCATTTTAAACCTTTGGCTCTGGTTTCAATTAAAGCATATTTGGAGTGTTACTAGACATTCGAATATATTTATTCAAAAAGGAACTCAAACTTCTTCTTCTTTTATGGCTACATCCCCAAAATATAGTGGAAATAAACAGCTAATTTCAGGGGGGTCTGGAAATTCTGAGAAACGGTCCTTGCCAATTTAGTGCAGCTTTTTCATGGTTCAGTGTTTCGGTTTGTTCATCCATTTTTTGTTTGTTTGTTTTATGTTTCCGCTTTGGCAACTTACAGACAACTCAGTTTTGCTCATGAATGGAAATTTTGTTCTCTTTATTTTAAATTGCCAACTATGAGATCTTCTCTCAGCAGTTTAGTCACTGAGTGAAGAGATGATCAGTCAAGTACGAGGAAAAATAATGGTGAAGATAGCGCAACAAAAGAAACACAAACAGCTTTAAGTCTTCTTTAACAAGCTGTTTGGCTTCTGCAACAGCAAACCACCCTCATGGGATCAGGGAGCACGATTGCTTCTCTTCATTGCCACTATTTTGGTTTCACGGGAACATACCATGAGTGCAAAGCTTGCCATTGGTGTCCCCCCCCCCATTTTCGCATGCTACAACAACCTATTGAACTATGAAATTCTCTCATTGCTGCATATGGTAGCATAGCTGCCAAGTTCTCCCCTTTTTTAAGGGAAATTCCCTTATGCTGAATAGGCTTCCTCGCGAGAAAAGAGAAAACTTGGCAGCTATGTATGGTAGGCAGAAGAAATGAGTAGCCATGTTTTTAAATACACAGACAATTCTTACCCAAACACAAATACTTATACCCAAACCTCACTACTTGCATGGCTGATTTAGATATCTGAACAATCTGAGTTTGCCCGCTGCCTTACTTGTTTGTGCTTTGCTGGTTGGCTGCAGCCATTTTAGGAAGAAACCATGGCAGGAGGGTGGGGAGAGATAACAGGTTAGATATGTCCAAAGAAAAGAATGGAAATTGTCGGCTCGTTATGTAACCCTTTACTTAATGCCTTCCTTTGTAATGTTTTATTCTGAAATCTTTAAGATAATCTTTTAGTTTCCTATCAATTATGTTGCTTGAATGTATACTTTATATTTGACTGCCTTCAATAATCTGGATTGATAGTCTGGATTGTTTTTATTTGATGTTTTAATGTAGGTTGTAAACTGCTTTGAGTTCTTTTCTTGAAAATTTAAAGCAGTATAAAAATGAAATGAATGGTAATAATGAATGGTTTCCTGTGAACACATTGTGTTCTGTAAGCAGGACCTGCGTGTATAGCTTTATCAGCATGGAAACAATGCTAATCGGTTCTGCACCTATCTGAGTATACTGCTGCCCATATTAACAATAAACGCAGCACTACCATCATGTTTTATGCAGTGCCCTCTTGTGGGCTGTCTCCTACATCAATCCATCTTCCCAGTTCCATGGGCTTTCAGGTGAAGGTAGGGTAACTCCAATGGACCTGCCAATTAAATCTCCTGTAATATCCCTGATGTAGAAGTCAGGGTAGGGAACTAGACAACTTATCACACCTGCCCCAAGATGGTCACGCACCTGTTAACCTCCTGAGGTCGCAATGATGTCAAGTGACCCATTTCCCTTTGCTTGAGCTGTTTGATTGTCAGTGCTTGTGATGCCCTGTGCTTTTGCAAGTGCATATGATCATAGTAGAGTTAATCCATCATGGTAGAGTTAATTCAAAACTACTTCCCATGCTTTACAAACTTTTCAGCAGTATGAAAAACTGCATGGTGATTTTTCAGCCCATGTTCCAAAAAATAAAAGTTCATTTATTCATTTATGTTGCTTTCACGCCCTCAGTGTTAGCATTATGTATCCAATTCATTTTGACTATGTAGCATTATGATGTCATCCTTGAACAGCATGATCCCTGATTGGATAGTTTCAAAATAAAGTAACTTTCAGCAATCCCATGAAGTGGTCAAAAGGCTGTTTTTTAGATTTTTAAAAAATATCTTTTTTATAAATCTTTTTAAAAAACTTCTTGGAGCTTCCACAAAGTATAGCAGCTGACATATGAATTGAAACTGGGCTAAAATGCCCCTGTGAGGGCTGATATATGATGACCGGCTATTCCTTACCACGGTATTAAATGCTGGGGTGGCTGCACCATGATATATGCTGGATGCAGAGTCCCACACTGTTGAGAGCAGGCCAGTGGTTTTCTCCCTCAGATGTGAAGCCCCTTCATGAGGAATCGATGAAGACTTTCACCAAAGCCCAAGTCAATGTAGGGAGCAAAGCAGCTAAAGAAAGTCATTTCAAGGATCAGAGAAAGTTAGTTCAAGGATCAAGAACATAGCCTATATTCATGTGAATATTTTAATATTTTTGAGGCTGCGATGCAAAGCAAAAATTAATTTAGCAATAATTTCTATTGTAATCAGTGGAACTTCCTTCCATGTAATTGGGTTTGGAATTACAGTGCACTTGTAGATTTTAATTTTAAGTGATTGTAAATCACCCTGAAGCTATTTACAAATTTCCTTGGAAACAGTAAACAATATGGTGCATTTTGAGCGGATATTAGAAATCTCAGAGGTTCAGAAAGAAAAGGTGACAAACAAGTTTCTGGCACTTGGAGAATATTGTCATGCTTTAATAGAGCTGTATTTTGTACTGTATGGTGGCAAAACTCCCCTATGGTGGAAGTCGCTTAGTTCTGAAGGATTAACATAATTTGTTTGGTCTTTTATGACAATAGGTTTGCACTGCATTGTTTAATGGAGTTTGAGGAAGACAGAGTGAATTCCACGGACAGTTTATACAGGGCAGGCGAAATCAATGTGGATTTCCGAAAAGGAAGTCAGGCGTACATAACTTGATTAACTTCAGAGTCAGGGACAATGGCAAAGGGCAGGTTGACACATTAGACATAAACTGTTTGGAACCCAAGAAGCCTTTTGATCAGCATAGCATAAAAGACGTTTTGAATGTGGCGGGCCTTGGTGGAGGGCCTAGCTTTTGTCACAGTATTAGAATCTGAAAGATGTTTGACAAGATGTTTAGATCTCCAGATTAAATTATTTTTTTAAAGGAGGGCCAATCCCATATAAAAGAGAAGAATTATTGAAATGGAAGGAACTGCTCTTTAATGTACGAAAACAAGACTCTCAAGTAATGAGGGAAGCGGCGGAATGGGGGGAAACTGCTCAGGGATTATGCCTTAAATGGCCACAAAGCTCCAAAACACTGATTAGAAAGATAGTATCAAATGTCTGGTGAAGATGCAGGAGAATAAAAGGAGGCTATTTAAACAACTCAAGGAGTTATAGAGTAACTAAATCTCATCCCAGCTATTCATTGCTAATAAATTATCTGGAAAGTTCCAACTTTTTCCCATTCAAACATCCAGCTCAACTTTACCATCAAAGGAACAGGTAGTACAAGGTTCTCTCAGTTGCGATAACAGACAGCTGAAATGAAAACTTTCCAAGCTTTAATAGTCAAAGGGCATATCAGTGCAAGATGGATAAACCAATCAGAGTAAAATAATAGGGTGGCTAATGTTTAAACACAATGCTTTTGCAGAGGATATAAAACTATTCTTATAGTGAGGCACTTAGCCTGACATAACACATACAAAGATGTTCCTGTTTTATTTTAGCAACTACAGTCAACTCTAAGCGGTGTTTTTAATATGTCGTTGATTGTTGATATTGTGAGAATAGAAATGTGGTTAACCAGTGTACTTTTATTAAGTGTTTGGTGGAGGTTCAACTCCCTCTCATCTTCTTCTTTGCATCTCTCTTTCAACTTTAGTATCATATTGTAACATGGGAATAGTATTTATAAGTGTCCTCCTGCTCTAGTCAGAGAAGTTTGGTGCAAATGTTGGCTTCTTTGTCTACCTTCAAAGCAGAGGCACCGCCACATCATAATGGCCACCCAGAGTCCTCTGAACTGACCAAAATTGTCAGCTAGCATCCTATGGCTTAGTCTGTCGGTCTCTATGTGTGTTTTTTAAAACTCCCTTAGCATTTCCCCTCCCTAAAAATCATTGTACTTCTTTTTTTAAACCCTGGGGTTCCTCAAGCCCGTCCTTTATTCAGTTTAGGCATGGGCTGGTTGCATTTTGGCGACCAATTGGATTTATTTATTTTTGCCTGACACCTGATGGCCTTGATAGCTTCTGCCTCGCCCCCCCCCCCAACTTTTTCTCTGCTGGTTTTGTGGAGGGTGTCCTTAGCAGGTGGCTGCTTTTATATGGGTGAATTGACCACATTCGCAGGTAGGTGCAGGAAGTTGTCAGGTAGTTAAGGTTCATTAATGAGCCTTAGACACCTTTAATGGTGGAAGGTGCTGTCCCCAGACATGCCTTCAGCGCTGTGATAGCCCCTGGAATGGAAAAGAGTATCTTTGAGGCCAACCTGTGACACTTGCTCAGAGTTGTGGGGCCCTAGAAGGGGGAGAAGCAGTAAAGCCTCTCTGTTCACCTGCAAGGTGGGGCTTAAGGGAAGGGATAGGTGAAGCACTGCTTCTTACTCTTGGTGAGGTTTGGTCACCTGGTCTCTTACATGCAAACCCTCGTTTTCCTCTGCTGATCCATGGTGTTAAATTAATGGTTCCTTATTTTCCTATGTGGTTGTAGAATGGCTTTGATTCCTAATGCACCTGATCTTTATGAATTGGAAAAAATTGTATTCCCAGCCAGATAATTATAACCTTTAGAGACATTATGATTGTAATACATAATGTATTGTAAACATTTTTATTGCATTTTTACATTCTTAGCTGTACATCAAATTACGTTTATAGGATACATAATATAAAAGCTGAAACAATTGTACAAGAAATGATTAAAAAAATGTGATGGGTGTTTTTTTTTAATCAAACCTCAGGGTATACAAAAGCAATCAGTAAGTTAGGGAGGGGGAGGAAGGGCCCTTTAGAGTTTATTCTTGAAGGAAAGTTGTTGGATGTCTTTCAAATTATTATGCCAGGCCAGATATTTTTTGCATAATGAGAACATCTTTCATGTGTCAGAACAGGTTTTGACTATAACTAAATAAGCCAAAGCACGGATATGCTGATAAGGTGACCTTTAATGTAAAGTTTGGGCTGAGTTATCTAAAAGTATTTTCTAAAACAGAGCCACATCTGCCTGATGATAGAGAGGCACATAAAACAAAAGGCATTTGTAACTCAAGATATGAGAAGAAGAATACGGTTATATTGGTGCTGACAAAACAACAAACAAAAACATGTCCTACTTCATCCCTATCTGCATTATACATTTAAAGTGCTATCATACCACTTTAAATAGGCATTGCTTCCCCTGAAGAACCCTGCAAACTGTAGTTTTTAGAATATTTGTTTATTTATAGTCCATCTTTTCCTGAGACAGGGATTCAAGGCAGCTGACAGATAAAATAGAACAGCTTAAAAACAAAGGCGGTAAAAATAATAATTAAAAAGCAATTCAGCGCTAATAGAATATATAAAATATATGCATATCCGATTTAAAATAACAGATAATTATTTGTAAACATCAAACAGTTGATTGCTGAGTGTTATTATCAGATCCTCTTCCTCTCACAGAGCTACAATTTCCATAGTTGCCTGGGAAGATGGATTGACTGTTAAACCACTCTGAGAATTGTAGCTCTGTGGGGGGAAGGAGGTTCTCCCAGCAACTCTCAGCACCCTTAACAAACTACACCCCCCAGAATTCTTTAGGGGAAGCTAGGACTGATTAAAGTGGTGTGGTAATGATTTAAACATATAGTGAAGAAGGGGCCTTAGTGATATGCTATTGGCAATATCCACAGTATTAAAAATGAACATGGAAGTTATCACTATTTATTTACAGCCCAGCAAGCCTGCTCCTCAACTTGTGGCGTTTTAGTGTAAGTCCATAATAGTTTTCATATATCTGGAATTATGTGAAGATGGTACATCCTGAAATATGGAATGTGGTGGAGCAAAGTTTAGAGATGGAAGGCAAAAGGAGAAAGCTTTGTCAGAGGCCGCATGCGAGGGAACACTTGATTGATTTAAAGAGCTAACACAAGATGATCCTGGTTGGTGGGGAATCTGTTGTACTGAATACTATTTCCATCAGAAATTGAGAAGGTGTTGCAGCATTCCCCTAACTGAAGAGTAAGGCACCACAGCTTAAAGGAGGGAAAGAGTTGTGTGTGAAGAAACAGCAGTTTGTGGGGTGTTGGATGAGACAGGGGCAGAGAAAAGGCAGCAAAAATTGGGAGAGTTTCTGAAGGCATCTTGGGGGTGTAGGACCTCCCTCAGAATCCAATGTGGGTAGCAAAGCTGCTGGTTTGTAAAACTGCCTCCTTGCTCTGTTTTTGCAGATAAAGTCACTCAGATTCGGGCACAGATAGACTCCACCATGGGAGCAGGGCCAGGGTGGGGAAGTGCTAGAGTCCTGTCTAGTCAAGTTGTGTGGGATCAATTCCAATTTGTTACCTCTGAGGATGAGGACAGGCTGCTTGGATGAGTGAAACCAACCACTTGTCTCCTTGATCCTTGCCCATCCTGGCTTATAAAAGCTAGCCGGGAAGGGCTGGGCGGTGGGCTCTGCGGGGTGGTGAATACTTCTCTCTGTGAGGGAGCCTTCCCAGACCCACGGAAAGAGGCTGTTATCAAACTGCTTCTTAAGAAACCATCTTTAGATGCGGCCAATATGGCCAACTATCGCCCAGTCTCAAATCTTCCATTCTTGGGCAAGGTGATTGAGCGAGGGGTTGCTGAACAACTCCAGGCATGCCTGGAAGAAGTGAACCATTTGAATCCCTTCCAGTCGGGATTCAAGCCTCATCATGGGACTGAAACTGCCTTGGTCGCACTGGTCAATGATATCTGGCGGGCCAGGGACAAAGGTGAGAGCTGTTTCCTAGTTCTGCTGGATCTCTCATCGGCTTTTGATACCATCAACCATAACATCCTTCTGGACCATCTAGAGGGGCTGGAAGCTGGGGGCACTGTTATACAGTGGTTCCGCTCCTTCCTCCTGGGCCATGTTCAGAAAGTGGTGGTGGGATGAGTGTTCAGAACCCTGGGCTCTCACTTGTGGGGTGCCTCGGTGCTCTGTCCTCTCCCCCATGCTTTTCAACATCTACATGCAGCCGCTGGGCTGGGTGTTCATCAGTATGCGGATGATACCCAGCTCTAGCTCTCTTTCCAATCAGAAACAGTAAAGGCGGTGAAGGTCCTGTGTGAATATCTGGAGGCGGTTGGAGGATGGATGGCAGATAACAGATTGCGGTTGAATCCTGACAGGAGGCGGGCAGGTGTGGAGGACTCCCTGGTCCTCAATGGGGTAAGTGTGCCCCTGAAGGACCAGGTGCATAGCCTGGGAGTCATTTTCGACTCACAGCTGTCCATGGAGGCACAGAATTCTGTGTCCAGGGCAGCTGTTTACCAGCTCCATCTGGTATGCAGGCTGAGACCCTATCTGCCTGCAGACTGTCTCACCAGAGTGATACATGCTCTAGTTATCTCTCGCTTGGACTACTGCAATGCGCTCTATGTGGATTGTAGGTGACCCGGAAACTACAACTAATCCAGAATGCGGCAGCTAGACTGGTGACTGGGAACGGCTGCCGAGACCACATAACACCGGTCTTGAAAGACCTACGCTGGCTCCCAGTGTGTTTCCGAGCACAATTCAAAGTGTTGGTGCTGACCTTTAAAGCCCTGAATGGCCTCAGTCCAGTATACCTGAAGGAGTGTCTCCACCCCCATCGTTCTGCCCAGACACTGAGGTCCAGTGCCGAGGGCCTTCTGGTGGTTCCCACGCTGTAAGAAGCCAAGTTACAGGGAACCAGGCAGAGGGCCTTCTCAGTAGTGGCACCTTCCCCTGTGCAACACCCTCCCACCAGATGTCAAAGAGAAAAACAACTACCAGACCTTTAGAAGACATCTGAAGGCAGCCTGTTTAGGAAAGCTTTTAATGTTTGACAGAGTATTGTATTTTAATATTTTGTTGGAATGTGACCAGAGTGGCTGGGGAAGCCCGGCCAGATGGGTGGGGTATAAATAATATATTAGCGGTATTATTATTATTATTATTATTATTATTATTATTATTATTATTATTTATTTATTTATTAAAACACTCATGCCCTACTTGTATCTTTGTAAAGTAAATATTGCAAACATGTGGTTAAGTTTTTGCAATGAACTACCAAAGGATGTTAAGCCAAATGCTTGGAGATGTGCAGAGTTTATAACATGTTTGTACCTTTCTTCCTTATAGTTGCTAGTTCAGCTTTTGTGAAGTTTCACCAAGTGATAAGGCAAATACTCTTACCATCTGATCATGCATTCCTCCATAAGGTTAGATTACCATAATACTCTGTGCAAATGCTTGAGATGATTCAGCAAGTTCAGGACTCACAGAGGGGTACATTGCAAAGGGCACACACTAGCCATGCTTCTCTATCTCATAGGACTGCAAGTTATTGAGACAGAAGAAATCATTCAGGGCCTCAAGCAACTTCCCAGTATATGAGCAGACTGGAAATTAAACTGATAGAAATTCAGTATTTAAAATGTAATGAATATAATGTAATGTAATGTAACAAAGCTGCACAATTCAGTTTGGCTGCAGTTGGGTAAGCCCCATAGAACTCAGTGGGATCGACTTCAGAATAAACAAGCCTAGGTTTGCTCTGTGTCCATGTGATTTAGCCTATCCTTCTGATGAAATCTGGTCCTTGAAGAACGAAGGCCTGATATCCCTCACCCTTTGGAAAAGCAGAGTCCCTCTTCCTGTCTTTTAGCAAAGCAACGCTCCTGTGCTTCACCTATCTTACCTGCGCTATCATGTTGACCATCTTATTTTCTCCTCTAGTTATTTATGCCACATTTTATTCAGGCTCTGGCATAAGTTACTTTCTTCCACCGCCTTTGTCTCCAGTCCACATAGATGGCTGATGCTATCTCACTTAGAAATTGAATAGTCTGGGAGATTTTATTTCTGGTTCTAATCATTTACTTACAGCTCTGTGGATGGTGGCGTTTGGCAAACATCAATTCTTCTTGTTTTCTCTTGTGTTTGAATGAAAGTAATTATGTTTACAACAAATTAAGCATCATATTCCCCCCCTCCTCCTCTTGGTGCTCAGTGGAGCCTGATTCATCTTCAGCAAGCACTTAGACTTTCTGGCTTTCATTCGGGCATCAGGCAGAAAATATGTTAAAAAGGAAAGAGAGAGAAAGGAATCCTGGTGTGGTCCTAGTTAGGAGTTATATCCCAGGCTTTTGAACCGATCCATTTGGAATGGCTATTCAGGGCCCTAGTGCCCTAAAGACATCAAACATATTTTGCATGTAGAAAGTTTGGGGTTCCTGCCTTTCCCACCAAAAGAATGCCTCTCACATAGCAGAGTTGAAAAAGACCTTGGCTTGAGGCACTGGATAGTTGCTGACATTTGAAGCAAACTGTATTGTGCTAAATGATTCAACTATTCCATGGTTCAGCAGTTCAATCACATATTTGTCCCTTGTTTTCACTTCATTTCCCTCACCTTCATCTGCTGTTTCCTTCTGTCTCTTTTCAGATTGTTAGTCCCTTGGGGTCAGAAAATGTCAAACCTGTACATACTTGTATTTAGACGGGTCATCATAATCAGACTAAGGTAGAAGGTAAAGAAGGTCACCCACAGGAATGTAAACAGGGTTAAGATGTGTGTGTGTGTGTGTGTGTGGTTACAACCAAAGGAAAGCTGACTTTTGATTCACACGGATCCTAAACAAATTATTACACCTCATCACTTATATCTCAAACATCAAGTAACAGGGCCAACAGAAATAAAGTATTTCTGAAACCCTACTTCATCCTTTAATGATCTCAACCCCTAAACCACAGAGCCTAGGGCTTGCTGATCAGATGGTCGGCAGTTCAAATCCCCGCGACGGGGTGAGCTCCTGTTGCTCGGTCCCTGCTCCTGCCCACCTAGCAGTTCTAAAGCACATCAAAGTAGATAAATAGGTACCACTCTGGAGGGAAGGTAAACTGTATTTCCGTGTGCTGCTCTGGTTCACCAGAAGCACACTTAGCTGTACGCCGCTCCCTCAGCCAGTAAAGCAAGATGAACACCACAACCCCAGAGTTGTTCGTGACTGGACCTAACGGTGAGGGGTCCCTTTACCTTTACCTACTTCATCCTTTAATGATCTCACTGTGGGTCATGATCCCATATTTTGGGACAACTTGAGCATTGACAGTTTACGGTTATTTAGGTAGACCTATAAATAGTCATACAGTTGTAAATGCATTGCATCAGTCTCCCAACATTGTTTAGGGCTGGGCCAAATGCAAGAGCCTGAGGACCCCTCTGCCCAATCCAAGCCTTTCACAAGACTGATGCAAAGTGGGGAGGATGGGGTGGGGAAAACATGGATTGCTCTGTTAGTAAGGCTATCTTTGGATAATACAAAGGTTTGATGCACAGCTTGGCTTGCAATTCAATACATACTTATTTGGGAATATGACCCACTGAACCCACTTATTTCTGGGTGGGCATCCAGTTTCTTTGCTGCTATGCACTAGATGAATGAGCTACAGTACCTGACCAAAAGTGATCGAGGTAGATCTATTGTATTTCTTCTTCAAAACCTTCATGTGCCTTTTTTTTTAGTGTTTTATGATCTGAAGTGCAACTTATCAATTTACAACTGTATTTAATGAGGAAGAGGCCATTGCAAATTGCTTTTCGGTTACCACTGAGATCAGTCCCTTGGTCAGTGCCAGCTGCCTGACTTAATTTCTTACAGACTCTGGTTCCCTCCTCTATAAACCTTCCAGGAGAAGGTTTTCTGTGCCAGGAGAAAGCAAATCCATTTCCCTGCTTCACTGGTGTTTCCAGATGTTCTTCTTGTGGCCACATATGGACAGTGCTTTTCTATCCCATTAAATTGTAGAAAGATGCATATTCTTCAAAACCAAAAGCAAAGAACGAAAGAAATGATGGAATGTTTCCAATGGTTTTTATACTGTAGATTAAAGTTATGTAAATGAGCTTTTTTTTAAATAAAAAAAAGGCCAAAGCCAAATTCAGAACTGTTGTACAATGTGATGGTATTACCCACTGTAAATTTGAGAGCTGAGTTTGAGGAATTGGCATAAAGGCAGCAGGGCTCTGCGCCTGATTTGGCTGAGGCCTGAGCCATATGAGGCCCATTTGTAAGAATTGGAGTATCAGAAGAAGAAGAAGAAGAAGAAGAAGAAGAAGAAGAAGAAGAGGAGGAGGAGGAGTTTGGATTTGATATCCCGCTTTATCACTACCCGAAGGAGTCTCAAAGTGGCCAACAATCTCCTTTTCCCCTCCTCCCCCACAACAGAAACACTGTGAGGTTGGTGGGGCTGAGAGACTTCAGAGAAGTGTGACTAGCCCAAGGTCACCCAGCAGCTGCATGTGGAGGAGCAGAGACACGAACCTGGTTCCCCAGATTACAAGTCTACCGCTCTTAACCACTACACCACACTGGCAGAGGCAAGTTGAAACAACCATGGAATGCTGCAGGACTTGCATCTACATAAACACTGAAAATATGTTCGACCGGGGGGGGGGGTGTTTTTAGAGCAATGGAGACAATGGGCACTTCCAGTCAGAAGGATGTTGAAGCTCCTATAAATCAATAAATTTTCAACACATTGCCACACAAGTTCCTAGAGTCTTCAAGGAGTCACCTCTCTGGGGCACACAATTGTGTTTTAGACTTCAGACCCCTATACTCTTCATCTACTGCTGGCCTAACAGTGGCTAATATCACTCTTTGCTACACAGTGAGCTCCATTGCTGATTTTAAACATAATCTCTCAGGTTCTAATCTACGTAATATCCCTCCACCTTATTCCACATCTGAGCCAAGCTTGTTTCTAAGAAGTGATTAAACAGATTGTTTAAGTGCCCGCTGTTTTGTTTTGTTTTGCAAAGGAGGAGGACGGGGGAGAGAACCAGAACAGGATAGGTGGAAGATAACTTCTCTCTCAAAAGAGAACGACTATGAAAGCAGGGACCCCCTTCTGAATCAAAGTAATACATTTTTCAATTTATTTGGGTGCTAACTTTTTGCAAAACTGCAATGCCTAAATGTCAACAGTATTTTTGCAAGGGAGGAGGATCAGGGGTAAACCAAAACAAGTTGGCCACACCCCTGTGACCTATTCTTGGTCACACACCCAGAGCTGTTTAGAGAGATCAACTGTAGATAGTGATATGTACAACCACACATACATGCACACTCATAAGCAGTGCATATATATATATATATATATATATATATATATATATATATATATAGCAGAACTCTCATTTTCCTACTCATATTGAAATACTGCCCCTCAATGAGGCCAAACTTAGATTCACAAAATGTTTAGGGGTATGTGTACCCCTGCATGCCCCCAGAAAAAAAGCACTGCTCATATGTACATTTTGGTTATAATTTACCTAAGCTATTCATGTTTAAGAATATGCCCTGAATGTAGAGTTGCAGTTTTGTGGGCCTGCTTTCATGTTCCATGCCGCACCAAACATTGTAGTGGAACACTTCCCAAACCAGTCAATAAAGAAAAATCTGCATTTCCAGCTGACAATAAGTGGTCCACCATGTCCTCAATAAGGGTGCTGTGGTCTAAACCACAGAGCCTAGGGCTTGCCAATTAGAAGGTCGGCGGTTTGAATCCCTGAGACGGGGTGAGCTCTTGTTGCTCGGTCCCTGCTCCTGGCAACCTAGCAGTTTGAAAGCACCTCAGAGTGCAAGTAGATAAATAGATACCGCTACAGCGGGAAGGTAAATGGTGTTTCCTTGTGCTGCTCTGGTTTGCCAGATGTGGCTTAGTCATGCTGGGCACATGACCCAGAAGCTGTACGCCGGCTCCCTCAGCCAATAAAGCAAGATGAGCACCGCAACCCTAGAGTCATCCGCGACTGGACCTAACGGTCAGGGGTCCCTTTACCTTTTGTGCCCTCAATGGCCTAAGTTATTTCAAAGTGGGGACATATAAAGGAAGTAAGATGGGGTAATAAAGGGAATCATTTCATGTTCAAGAATGGAAAGTGAAACTGGGTGCCAAATGAAGAGTAAAAGACAGCAATTAATTATGGTAGTTCTCTTTATCTGTCCCAACACATGGCATTGATAGAACTGTAATAGTTAACTCATGGGGTTATATTGATTTGACTCATATACAGTGGTACCTCTGGTTACGAACGTAATTCGTTCCGGAGATCTGTTCTTAACCTGAAGCACCACTTTAGCTAATGGGGCCTCCCACTGCCGCCGCGCCACCAGAGCATGATTTCTGTTCTCATCCTGAGGTAAAGTTCTTAACCTGAGGTACTAATTCTAGGTTAGCGAAGTCTGTAACCCGAGGTGTTTGTAACCCGAGGTACCACTGTAAGTGATCTGCATTGCTCTTTAAGCTATTTCCTGCTTAGGGGAATGTTTCTTTGCATGCAGTTGCCATGCCAAATGTCATTATGGACATGGTAGTAAAACTATGGGGATTAAGCCAAACACTTTGCATGAACCAGTTGTTTTGGCACTTGTATTCAAATGACAATTTTGGGAGACAGACAAGTTATTTGGCAAAGTTAATATATTTTTATGGTTTGATACTTGCTGAAATGTCTGTTTGTTTATTATACACCAGTTCTTATTACACTGCTACTCATTAAAAGACTGTCATGCATCAGGGTAGTAATCTTTTAAACTGCTTGTGTGAGAGAATGATTCAGAAAACTGGAAACACTCACAATTAAACCATTTAATTGTGGGGCAAATGTGCTGAGTATTCGTTTGAGTCTGATAAGAGATACAGATAAACCCAACTCCTAAACCAGTTAATGTATAGAACACTAATTAAATTTGATTTGTTACCTATTAATTTATTGGGAGAAAACAACAACAAATTGTTGTTGTTGCTTACTTGTGTAGACGAAATGTGTGACCTGTGTTATCAAAGTATTATTGTTGTTTAGTCGTTTAGTTGTGTCCGACTCTTCGTGACCCCATGGACCATAGCACGCCAGGCACTCCTGTCTTCCACTGCCTCCCGCAGTTTGGTCAAACTCATGTTCGTAGCTTCAAGAACACTGTCCAGCCATCTCGTCTTCTGTCGTCCCCTTCTCTTTCCCAACATCAGGGTCTTTTCCAGGGAGTCTTCTCTTCTCATGAGGTGGCCAAAGTATTGGAGTCTCAGCTTCATGATCTGTCCTTCCAGTGAGCATTCAGGGCTGATTTCCTTAAGAATGGATAGGTTTGATCTTCTTGCAGTCCATGGGACTCTCAAGAGTCTCCTCCAGCACCAAAATTCAAAAGCATCAATTCTTCAGCGATCAGCCTTCTTTATGGTCCAGCTCTCACTTCCATACATCACTACTGGGAAAGCCATAGCTTTAACTATACGGACCTTTGTTGGCAAGGTGATGTCTCTGCTTTTTAAGATGTTGTCTACTATCAAAGTATGGTTGACAGTAATTTTAGTAACTGTTGTGGCCAGGAGAAAAGCTGGTGTGTACATTTTATGTGTGAAGCGGATCTGCCACTAATTTGCCCTAGATTTGGTTATAGTACCACAATATTGGTCAAAGTTAAGAGGCTAATTTTGCTGATAACATAAAATATAAAACTGTTGCTGACATAACATTTCCCCCAATTTCAACTTAACCGTGTTGAACAAGCTGGGAGTAAACATACAAGCTCTTTCACAATAAATTCTCAGCTTTCCCCTGACCCTCTTAATGTGGCTTAACAAGTTAACCATGGCTAACCTTTCTAGATTTCTTTTTAATTAGGGTTTGCAAAACCGTTCCAAATTGTGGTTTCAAATCCTGGTTAAAAATGCAAAGCCTTATAAAGTAAGTATGATTTGGTTCTGTATAGACACAGTTCTTAACCATGGCCAAACCTACAAATCCTTTAACCATATTAATTTATTTCCTCTTGTTTAATTAAGAAATCAGGACTGCTACATATGATGCTTACTTTGTCCTGAATGCATAGATTTTCATAATACTTTATAAAGCGGTATGCAGACACTTCTGAAAAGGGTTGTGAGGGGTGAAGTTTATTTCCTCTTTTTGAATGCTTAAGAAAACATGTTTTGCAGTCAGTTGTAGTTCATGTGCTACAGCAAGAGCAAATTGCGGTGTTCTCAGATGCTTAATGCCATTGCAGAAAACTCCTTATCCCACCAGCTGGACCTTTTTTTAATACAGTACTGTTTGATGGCTGCCCCTCATGAACAAAGATGAATGCTTAATGAAGTTTTGTTATGGACGAAAGTGCCATAATATTGATAAATTACCCCTTGGGGAAATATCTACATATTCTTCAAAACATGGCTAATGATATGTCAGATTCATTGACCTCTGTGATGAGAAGCCAAATTGATGAAAAAGATGTTGGCTTATCCAGCCCCTACAGATGAAAGCACAATTCTTGGAGCATTTTCAACTTGTGGTACACTTGACTGATTCTGCAACATTTTGTAGCTCTTTATGAAAGACCAAATAATCATGTGGCCCAGGATGTCATTTCAGTTTATAGCCATGGTTTTGTGGGTTTGATATGTTTGTAGAAGCACATATGGATGCTCAAGACATTTGTGCTAAATAGAAATGAGGGAGAAATTTGGTTCAGTTTGCATTTGAATATGACCCTTCCTATTTTGTACTTCCCGAAGTAATAGAAAATGTCCAACCAATGGCTGCCCAGCCTCTGCTTAAAGACCTCCAGTGATGGTGAGCCAACCAGCCCAGCGACTTTGTTCCACTGTTCAATTGATTCCACCATTAGGAAATTTCTTCTAATGTCGATCAAAAGCTACCTTCCTGTGACACATGCCTTTTAGACCTAGGCCTGCCCTTTGGGGCAGCTAAAAATGAATGTTCCACCCTCTTGTTTGCAGTGCCCTTCAGACACTTGAACATAAGGCTGCTATTGTGTTGCCCTTCAGTCTTCTCTTCTTCAGGATAAAATACTCAGTTCCTACAACCTTTCATCAATGGACTTGTTTTCTGCAAGATGGACTTCCATTGGGCAGAGTGAAGTTTTTCTGTAATGTAAGATGCTTAGGAGAAGCAGTGAGATGTTGGGGGGACAGGGCTGTTTGTGGTATGCAGTGGTACCTCTACTTACAGATGTGATCCATTCCGGGGTGCCGTTCGCACCCCAAAAAGCCCGTAAATAGAGCACTGCTTCTGCGCATGTGTGTGGTGCAATAGAGCATTCCTGCGCATGCATGCAGCGTGCAGAATGCTTTTGTGCATGCGCACGCGGTGAAACCCAGAAGTATATACTTCCGCGTTTGTCGCATCCACAACCTGAAAATCCGCAACATGAACCTAACACAACTAGAGGTATGTCTGTATGTTCTTTCTTACACCATCTTAAGCTAGCTTGTTGTTCTCAGGTACACTGGAGTCCATTGCCCCATCACCAATATTGACATAAAATTCACCCACCAGTCAGCTTCTCTCTCTCTCTCTCTCTCTCTCTCTCTCTCTCTCTCTCTCTCTCTCTCTCTCTCTCTGTGTGTGTGTGTGTGTGTGTGTGTGTGTTCCATCTTGTCCTTAAACTCAAGCAGTGAAATGTATGGGACCAGCCCTGGCTTTCCATACACTCAACCACCTTCATTGCTGTCCTCTATAGCCCATTCGAGTTCGGTCATATCCTTAAAAGTTTGGAATCACAAACTCGGCACAGTACTCCAGGTAACATCTGACAAGCTTATAATAAAGTGGGACTATTTTGTTTGTGACTTCAAAACATTTTCTAAATATGAAAGTGTCAACAAATGCTAAACAGTAATACTATCCCCAATTTATAGCTGTTGAGGCTAGAATTAGGCATCATGGCTAAGATAATGTTGCTTCTGAAATCACTGCTTCCCATTTCAGTCTTTCTCTCTCTCTCTCTCTCTCTCTCTCTCTCTCTCTCTCTCTCTCTCTCTCAAAACATCTAAAGATACCATGTGTCATGTGATGTCATGTGACAGCACTGTGAGTCTTATCCCAGTGAGAGGCCAATGAAGAGGTACTGGGCTGAAAAAAATTACAGCATGAACCATCACAAATTTTGTATTGCTGGACATTATGTGGGAGAGAAGAAGAGACACAACATATTCATTCATTTATTTGCCACAATCTTTCATACCATCCAGTTCAACCCTGAAAGCTGAAATGGCGGGTGATCTTGGTGTGATCACTGAGCATACCTAATTATGCTGGATTTATTTCCTTGCTCCTCTCTAAGCACTTATTTTGAATGAGCTTAGGTGATATCCTTTTGTTAGGCAAGATTGAAATATTCATAAGAGGTGCAAAATGAAACCTGGACACATACTGTTTTTCTCATTTTACATATTTCAAATAATGTAGAACACATGTCTACTGCCTTGTCAATGTCCTACCTTAGCACCAGCAGTTCAGCCCTGGTCAGCCCAAGTCAAAATGTTATTTACTCTGTTTAGCATCTTTCTCCTTCTGACATGGACATCAAAGTCTGGCGGATTTGGCAAAAAATAAACAACAAAACCTCCCAAAGTCTCAGTGGACATTTGCTTGTTTTAATTTGCCAATGAAACTTAAGCTGCCCGAATAGCTTGAAAGCCGAGAAGCTGTCAAGGAGATCAGAAATAACTGATTTTGATTGGCAACTTAGTGTTGTTTCTCCTGCAAATGCAAGACACCCCAATTTGATTGTAAATTGATTTTACAGCTAACCTTCTTGGGTGAATCAAGGAAATCAAGGAATTATTGATTGCAGTATGAACCTACTCACTGTACCTGATTTGTCTCTCACTTAAATGGGCTTTAAGCTGGCCTGATTACAGTGGCTTGATTGGAAATATTCTTCATTTACACCAATGTCAGTGGCAGCCCCTCACCCCATTACCTGTGATATATTCATAGAGTGAGAAGGAGCTGATATTTGCCAACTGCTACCAGGTCTGAGTATCTCTTAGTGTGCTCAGTGTGTCTTCTCCACAACATAGGCTGCAAACAGACATCACTTTTTTCCGGTTTCCTGATGTGTCTTTACCTGATCTTATCTGTGTTTTATGTGGTCTTGCACACAACGTAAAAACCACTTCTGGAATCCTGGTGGAATCTAGTGGAAGTTTAGTGCTAATTTCCATGTTAGAGAAAGTCTGTTTGCAACCCTGTTAAAAATTCATGGGAGTTTTGCATTGTCGTGTCACAAAATCTGGTATACCATTCTTTCCTGCCATTTAAGAGTTAGCGCAGCATGGTGGCCTGCCCATCAAGAAGCCACAGTTCCATATCAAAACAGATACTGTAATACAAAAGAAACATTAGAAATCAGAACAGTAGCATGAACATTTTAACCATTGTTCAGCTCTGAAGGTCTTCTGGCAGTTCCCTCACTGCAAGAAGTGAGATTACCAAGAGGCAGAGGGCCTTCTTGGTAGTGGTGTCTGCTGTGTTGAACGCCCTACCACCAGATGTCAAGAAAATAAAAAACTATCTGACTTTTAGAAGGCATCTGAAGGCAGCCCTGTACCGTGAATTTTTTTATGTCTGATGCTTTCCAATTTTTTATATATATGCTGTAAGCTGCCCAGAATGGCTGGGGAAACCCAGCCAGATGAGTGGGGTGTAAATAAATAAAAATGTTATTATTATCTGTAAAACTAGCACAATAAATTCCACATCTGAATGCAGCACACACACACACTCACACAATTTAAAGTCTGTCGTATTTGGACAGACCTTACTATTTCTTGCTAAAAAGCAGAAGTTGACAACAGTTTCTACAAGTTTGTTATTATTAGAATGTATATTCCACCCTTCCTCCCAAAGGAACCTGGGACGGCTTTGAAACTGAATGGTGAGAAGAACAGCATAGATTTGATTTGGATCATTTTTGTGCATAGAGAGAAGGAACTGGTAAATTAAAAATGTCAAAAGTGCATGTGTGTGTGTGTTAAAAGTCAAAAGAGGAAATCGTCTAAGATCAGATTGAATCAGATTGCTCAGGTTGATGGGTCTGCTATTTGCTTGCATTTCGTACAATTATCTTAGCATTATATGCTTTCTAAGAGCAGACTCGCTAATATTGTCAAATGAATATGAGTTGAAAACAGGAATGCATACATTTCAAAGGACTTTGTTGGTATTGTGATAGTCTTCTTTCGATGTATTTTTTTACACTCTAGAGGAGGATGTTAATCAGACTTAGGTTTTAGCATTCTAGAAGATTTCAGAGTTACCATGAAGGCCTAAGGAGGGCTAGTTTGGGCTCTGGGGCCATCTTCATGAATTAAAGTTAAAGCAAGCTCTGTCCCAAACAGGTGTATCTGACCTATACAGATAACATGCCCTGATTCAGAAGCCATCTCAGCTTTATAGTGCTGCATAATGCTAGGTTATCTTTTATCTGAGAGCTTTCTGTTTCTTCCACTAACTTTTTTGGGGGTCTTTTCTTTTTAATTTTAACTTCTTTCAGATTCTTATCAGAGACCAGTAAAATGTGCCAATTGCATCAACAAGGAGCATGGAGTAAATTAGATTTTCATTTTTCTTGACTTAATTTAGTCCCCTATAAGCTCTCCATCTGCACATCCCAAGATATTTCTTTTCCACAAGTTATCACACTATTTATATTGAGATCTCTCTTGACCTCCACTGTTGGCTGGATCACACATGAGGCCCGTCACAGATGCTGTAGTGTAGCAAAGATTCCCAGAAAAGGCAGATTTAAAGCCTGCTTGACATCATTCCATGCTTTCCCCTGAAATGTAACCTCTGTCCTTGTTGCCCCATCTACATCTGTTTAAATCGTTATTTTCCTGGATGATACTCATTTTGAATTTTTCATCCAAGTAATTATTCCATATTATCGTCAAACACATTTTCCCACATTATTTCCCTTTGCATTCTGTGAATAATATTTATTTGTGAATTCTGACTTTCTTTTTTACACATGGCAATAATCCACACTAGAGTTTGATTATCTGGCTCCTGCACTTCTTGAAATCTTCTTCTACATCCAGCATGAACTCCTTAGCCTTTTTTTTAAACTGCCCACAGTCTTGTCCTCCCTGATCTCTCTGCTCTTATTTCCCCATATACCTCTGTCAGTGACCCTGATCCTTCAGCTCCACCATTTCCCCTACATGAAGGGTCATAGATCAATGGTGGAACAGATACTGGAGATCCCTATTCAATCATTCACATCTCCAGGTAAGATCTTTAAAACCTTGGAGGCAAAGTCGCTGTCAGTCACTACAGACACTTCAGAGTTAGATGACTTGGCATCAGGTAACTTCCTGTGTTCCGCCATCCTGAAGTCTTCTGCTCTTGTACAGAGCCCCTCCCACTCTCTTGTACTACACGTTATACTGATAAACTCCTCTTTTAAAAGTTGGGTGATGTCAGACTTATTTCTTTTTTTCCTTTAAAACCATTATCATAAGCCATAAGTCCCACCGGGGAAAAGGTGGGTTATAAATACAGTAAATTTAGAAAGATGATGATGACAACAACCCTACTTTTTCCATAGTCACTTTGCTTGGCTTTACACAACTGAAACGAAGCCCAATACTTCAGTTTCTCCAGCTGAGGACCTTTAGGAGATGGAAGAAGACCCACTATATTCTATTCTACCATCTATTCTATTCTAGAAGCTATTCTACCATCACAAAAGACACCCTAGTACAGGCATGTCAAGCTTGCGGCCCTCCAGATGTTTTGGACTACAATTCCCATCTTCCCCAACCACTGGTTCTGCTAGCTAGGGATCATGGGAGTTGTAGGCCAAAACATCTGGAGGGCCGCAAGTTTGACATGCCTGCCCTAGTAGAACAGCTCAGAGATGTTAGTAGAACATTTCACCAGTGCAACCATTGTGCCAGCACAGATACAGTATACCCAATGGAGGCAGGTCAGTTGGGGCAAATTGGGCACTGCCCTACCAATCTGTCCTCAGCCAACCCCCACCTGTCTGTCTTCTCACTTGTGTCCAGTCCGGGGAATGGCTCGGCTTGTCACATCTAAGGGTTTCCCTTGCAAAACTCAGCAGGAAGGAGGATGGGGACAAAACTAGAATTAATGGGCTCTGCCTGTCATTGGCTCTGGCTCCACGTACTGTTGGCCTCTCTGCCTTCTGTCCCATTGGTCCCAATGGATATGCCGGTGGCATGGCCATTGATATAATGGCTCTCCCGCCTACTACTATTTCTTATGATTCATACAGCTCCTTCTCTGTGTGGGGCACTTTACAAAGTGCATAAGAGCAGCCCCCGTTCTGAGGAGCTTACTATCAACACATGTGCTGTCTAAAACCAGTTATGTCACTGAGCACTATATATAAAAATAACATAAGTTTATGTACCCGTAGCTGCAGCTAAATAGGGAACCATGTATACAAATAGCTGGTTCTTCTCTGTGATCCAACAGCTGGGGATTTATGCAGAAAGTTTTTTCATATAGGTTAAAATTCTGACACTTAGCTATTTGAGAGAGAGTATGGAACCCTCCAACCTAACCCCTTTCTCTGCCAAACAGCTGATTGACAGAAAGGGGTTGAAAAGGGGTCAAAACGCACACTCTGGGTTCCTCTGTTCATGCTGCTTTAGATCAAAGCATTCATACTTTTTGCATGTTTAGAGTTACAATTTTACATCTAATAAACTAATATATATTAGCTTTTTATACCTTTCTGAATTAACAAAGGTAAGGACTGCCTTTCTTTTTTAATAATGGGATCCTGTTCTTTATTGAATATTCTAGGTACTATGTTAACATAAATTTTAAAATAATAAAATGAAAGCAGAGTTTAGAGTGTACTAAGCAGAACTTAATGCGAAGTAGCAGTGGCAAAATAATATTGCAAAAGTACGATATAGCCATTATAAACAGCCAGGAACTTAATGCAGATGGTGTTATCAGACAACTGGAATTCCCACCTGGTTCAATGGGAGCTTAACACATATGGAAAATCCCAAGAACACTTAGAATAAAGAAAAAATACAATATTATAGGTTTGATAAAAACTCTCTATTTTAAAATTTATTTTATTTGCAGTCTTTATGGTTGCTTTTCCCTAAAATTTCACCTCCAATACTTTGAAGCCAGATTCCAGGACACCATCTTCCCAGATGCCACCTTCCCATTTTTTATTGTGAAAGCACAGCAGCCATTTTGGTTTCTATGATCCTGCGGGATTTCGCACAATGACCCCCCTCCCCCCCAAAAAAACTTTTTCAGACATGGTACCCAAAATCATGCATTTTGGGGCACCATGCAGATCCTCAGGCCTGAAAAAGCACCTCATATGAAGCAGTGCTGCAAAATTGTGAGAGCACAGTAACCAAAATGGCTGCTGTTCTCTTGTGAGAGAACAAATGGGATGCCCCAATTTTTCTGGTGTATCAAACTTCAGAATTGATTTTTTTCTGATTAACAGTGTGTTCAAGTACAATGAGCATATAATTCATGCTAGTTCTTCACTTAGTTTTGTGTCTGCATTTTCTTTTCACATAAAATGAACAATTTTTCATTAAATATTATACACAGCAGGTGCAAAAATGTGTACCAGCTACCCGAAAAAGTTCAGCAAATCAAGTTCACCTTGGAATTCACAAAGATCAAATTTCTCAAGAATCTCTAGAAAATCGCTGAAGTGGAATCTATGCAGTCTCAAATTTACCTTCAAATAGTGATGGGAAAACTGATCCTTTCATAATTTGTCATTTACTCACTGAATTATGAATCCAAGCTGTACAACAATATGTTATCACATATCACAAACTTTGCACCATTTATGGGGTATTTCCACACTTCCTAGATTCTCAGAGAGGCTCCCTCCTCTTTAAGCAAGTTAAATAAAAGAAAAAAGGAAATTATTTAAAAGCTGTTGGGCCACCTTTGATTACCGTAATTTTACTAAGAATCCACCATCACTATGTGGACCACACAGGAGTATAAAATAATTTATATATTATATAACTCCTGATAATTCTTTGATAGAATTATAAAAAGAAATTAAATCTGTTGTGTCAAAGAGAGAGCTAATTATTATGAACCTACTAGATTAAAATTAACTGACTGTAATTTTGAGCTGCAGCAGCAGCAGCAGCAGCTGAGTTATTCCCAAAGGGCTGAGTTTCCTTTGAAAGGAGAGTGTGGCCCACTGCTGGTCTCCAGCCTAACATCTGAGAAATTAGATTAGATTAGATTAGATTGATGGGAATATTCTGACCATTTATAAGGTGTAAAGAATATTCTTGCACTTGAACTGTCACCTTTCTAAGCACCTTATATATTGTATAAGATTCCTACAGACACTGTTAACAGGGCCGTCTTAAGGGTACCCAGCGCCCTGGCGCAAAAAACATTTCACCCCCCCCTTCCCTCCGGCCTGCACGGCTCCCGGCTCCGAGTCATTCACCTCTGGTGGCTCCGGATGCTCTCCACCTGGCAGCGCTGCTCGGCGGCGCTCAGCTCCGGGCGCAACATTGCTCAGGTATAAGATTGCTCCATAAGAAAGTGACACAAATAAGTGATTTTTACAAAGCATTTCTTGACAAAAGTACTGCTAATACATGTTATAGATTTTTTGTTTATTTGTTTTTTCTTATTAAGTGCTAATCTTTTAGGCCATTTCAGAGTGAACCTTCAGTGCTGATTGCCTGGAGCAAGATTTAAAGATATAGAAGGGGTCCAGTGTTCTCTAGATCTATTAGTCTTTTTAAGTATCTCTGCAAGATGCTAGGGAAGCATCAGATTTGTTGGGCTCAGGTAAGATACATAATAGGTAGAGATCTAGGAGGCTACTCCATAGGTGGTTGTCCTATGAACCCTTTGCTACATATAAAATTACATTTTAAACAAAATATATGGTGTACTTCCTGTGGAAATCTTTTGTGAATCAGTGGTGAACAACATAAGATGGGCCTCTTAAACTACATCCCTGAGATAGCTCAGTTGGATAAGATTCTTAACCTCAGGGTTGTAGGTTCGAGCCCCATGTTGGGGGGAAAGATTCCAGCATTGCAGAGGGTTGGACTAGATAACCTCGTGGTCCCTGCCAACTCTACAATTCTATGAGTCTATGATCTAGATAACTTGTGAGGGACTGCCATTAGAGCAGAAGATGTTTTCTTTATCACTCTGTATCTTGAATGATCCATTATCCTAAAGAGAAGATATAAGGCTAAAATGAAAAAGTCATGGTCAAACAACACACTGCAATGATCCAGCTGAAAATGTAAGCACATGGGTAATCTGAAAATTAGTTGCAAAGATGATCCGAGAAACTATACAGATAGATTATAGCAAGTACCCTTATTGGCATTTTTGTGCCCTTTGGGCGAAATTCTAAAAGAAAGAAAAAATCAATACTTATTAGCAAAAAAAAAAAAAAAATCACTCCCCAAGATCACTAGCACCTTGGGACAGCATTAATCCTAGCTTAATGAAAGGCGAGGGGAGAGGGTCTGAAGTGTAAGCAAGATGGATTAACAGTGCTGCACTTTTGCATGCATATCTTAATAGACATAAAAATAGATTGAAAAATACAGATGCCACAAACACTCCTTGGAGCAGGAAGCAAAATTTCATTTTGCCACCTCTCTGGGTGGCAGCCAACACCAGCCCTACACATTGAACTTAATGGACACAACTAATGTAGGGTTATTAATTTCAATTTGTTTTACTCTGACTTGGGCTAAATTGAATGCAAACCTGTGTGTCTAAATTTGGGTTTTCTTTTAAAATCTATCCTATTAATAACAGGAAAGATAATTTCCTTTGAACCTATGGGTCCAAAAACAAACTTCCATTGGCATGGCGAAACATAGATAATTTTTCATTTGCTAATTTAACATAGAATAAACAATGCAGAAACACAAGTCAAAGAGACTCAGTTTGACTAAAGATTCACTGAAAGAGAAATGACAAGCATCTCCACATCTAAAGAGATTCATTTTGTCTGCCCAGAAATGGTTGCAAATAGACTGCCTGGATGCAATTATGCGGAGCCCTGAAATAATGTCATCCATCCATCCTTTCTTTCCAATTTTTCCTGATGTTCATTATAACATTTGTACATATAAATATAATCTTCCAAGTGGCTGACAATATTAACAAAATAGGAATATGCTCAGTGGTTTATATGGCTTGTCATATCAGGACTTCAAAAACATAATTCTTCTTTCATTCTAACAAGGGAGAAAAGATAGAAGATTGCATTTCTTTCTCCCCCTAAAGCATACGAATCTTCACTTAACTCCATTTGTGGTATATTGCAAAAGACTTTGCACACCAATTTTTTACAATTACTGCAGGTGAAAATTAGCTTTCAATGAAAAGCCTAAAAACTGAACTAAGGACTGATGTTTTGTTGTATTTTCACAGGAATGTATACCTGCTCATGGGTATAAGGAAGCTTACCTTGCAAAACTGTAGTGTTTAAAAGAAAATTCCATATGTTGTTTATGCCACAATAACAAGAAATATAGGTATGCCTAGACACTATTTATATATGGTCTGAAATGCAGAAACCAACGAGACCACACTCCTGTGTCCTTCGTAAATGGTGTTCCTGTGTGGAGAGAGGAAAAAAAGGAGAGAGAGAAAAAATCACTGAAACATAAAACATCAAATAACGTATTAAGTACTTTACCCTTTAATTTTGCTGATAAGAGAAGTTCCCGTGCATAATTCCCATGATAATAACTAGAGTTATTACAAATCTAATTATCTATTAAGGGTGGTTGTGTGTGTGTGTTTAGTAAAGAAATTGTGTGACACGAAACTGCAAACATTTAAGATAAATTATCATTTAGTAAGAGGAAATTGTGTTCAGTAAGTGAGAAGAGGCCACATCTACAAACCAAACTAGCTAAATCAGAAATCTGGAAGCTCATCAAATGTAATATTTTTGAATTAAATTTAATAATCAGTCTGAAATCCTCTTGTGAAATCCTTCCCAATCCTGGGTCACCACAGAAGGATCACAGAGAGTAAAACTGGAACACACAGAGAGGGGGAGAGGGGGAGGGAGGGAGGGAGGGAGAGAGAGAGAGAGAGAGAGAGAATCTTCATAAAGATGCTGACTAGAATGAAGTAAGAAGCTCCATCAATATGGCTTTAAAATCAAAATAGAAGCCACAAGGATCAAACAGTGTGTCACTCATCAGAGAATTATATCGGTTAACATAATTATGTGCTTCTACAGCTTCAAACTGAGTAGTCATAAAGTAAAGAGAACACCAATTCAAATTGGCTTTTGTATGAAAGCTCAAACATCTACTGAAGAGTTATTTATCCCAGTGCAAATCAATCAATCTTTATTGTGGTCAAAGACCAGACAGCAAAGTTAACAACAACAACATATGCCACATCCACACAAAGAAGTGGATGTAATTAAAAAATTCAGGATTAACTTATTTACATTTTTTTAAAAAAAAAACACACCAGTGCAAATGAAGTTTACTTCCTGAGCCATCTGAGCCACCTTATATTCCTGAGCCACCTTATATCCAGGTGAACACTAGTATTAAACTGAAATATGGTCTGTCATCTAAAACAGTTGCCATTTTCAACCTGTCCCTCAGCCTACATATAATAATAATAATAATAATAATAATAATAATTTATTATTTATACCCCGCCCATCTGGCCGGGTTCCTTTGTAAACAAAGGATGGGAAAGCAATTTCAGCTTGAGGATCACATTCCTTTATGAGCAGATTCCTTCAATGCATGCATGCCACTAGTGCCAAGGCAAGCCAGCAAGAAAAATGAATGATCACAGTTCAAGGACACATGCCAACCAGACAAAAGCATTCAACAATGGTGCATAGATAAGAAGGAGAGTGGTTGAGAGAGGGCAATTTGTCCTAGGGGGAGTCCCAAGGGCCAGACAGAAAGAGTTGGAGGCCAAAGAGCCACTTCTGCTGTAGACATGCTTGTAAGGTTCTTCTCTGCATTCTCCCTCTTTCCACCACTTATCCAATGTCAAAATTTAATGAAATGATTGATAGCATTAGTAGCATGAATCACTGTGTTGTTGTTGTTTCCTTCTGCTTCTTATAGAAAATAGAAATAGCAGACAATTGGCACTATCTGCTGAATGTCACCTTCATGCAACACCTATTAAGATTAGGGGGGAATAAAGAACTAGGGGTTGATGATCTTTTAATGCTGTTAAGGAAAATCTGGTGCTTCCCTATCTTGCACCTGCAGGACTTGTAATTAGTGTTTGAAGGTCACTGACCTGGCAACTGGCCAAGTAGGTCACTGTGATCTTGCAAGCAGCCAAGGGTGTGGTCATTCTTGGGTATATACATTGCCTCTTTGCTTCGCTGCAAGGAAGCTCTGCCAGATTGATACGGAACTCTGTGCTGTATGTATGCTGTGAGTTGTACTTGCTTTGCATTTGAAGCCTTCACCTTCTACGAAGGATCTAGTGGAAGCCTGTATATGCAGTGGTACCTCGACTTATGAACACTCGACAACCAAATTTTTCGACTTACAAATGGGGAGAATTTCTCGACATCCGCAAATGTCCGAATGTCTCGGCATCCGGGGAGAAACCGTGGCAGTTTTAGATAGGGATTTTTTGTCTTACGAATTTTTAGATAGGGTTGCTTCGACTTACAAATTTTTCCGTTTTCAATGCATTCCTATGGGAAATTGCATTTCCAATGGCGTTTTTCGACTTACGAATTTTTCGACTTGCGAAGGTGCCTTCGGAATGGATTAAATTCGTAAGTCGAGGCACCACTGTAGTTTATACAGTGGAACCTCGGTTGTTGAAAACTTCGGAAGCAGAACAATTCGGAACCTGAATGCTGCCAACCTGGAAGTGAATGCTTCTATTTTTGAACGCGCCTCTGAGGCATGCTTCTCCAGTTTTTCAATGGATTTTGCCAACTGTCTATTGAACCTTACTTGTTGAACATTTCAGAAGTTGAACGGTCTTCTGGAATGGATTATGTTCGACAACCAAGGTTCCGCTGTATAGTGAAACTGCCTTAATGCTTCGGACCTGTCAGTAAAGGACTGAAATCATTGCAGAGTTGGAGTCTGACTGAATTTCTTCCAGCACGAAACTGCACTGCCACGACCCTACATGCTTAGCGAGCTGCATACATTTGGCACATGGCATAGGCCAACACTAGGACTTAATTGATGGCACCTGATAGTAATAAGCATTTGTTAATAAGTCAAAAATCCTTCTGGGCAACAGTGATCAAAGCTACTTTCCTCTCTCTTTTAAAATGCTGAATTAAATACATGGAACTTTGGGAGGGAACCACCCCCTGCACACACAATAAACATTGTCCCATGGCAAGGCAGTTCTTTAAACACTTGTTTGTATGAGCTACCTACCTCATACCTTGGTTTCAGCTGATAAATGCAATATGAAAGCTGTTTTTAGTTTGCATGTGTTTGTATAGACCAGCCTGCTCCAACCTCATTCCCCTCAGGTGTTTTGGACTATAATTAATATCACCCTCAGGCAGCATGGCCAAAGATCAAGGATGGTGAAGTTGTGGTCCAAAACACCTGGAGGGCACCATGCAGGTTGAAAAAGGCTGCTATATATATATACACTGTTCAGGAAACTCTTTTCTGAGAGCTGCCCCGAGACCTCCGAGTATAGGGCGGTATATAAATTCAATTAAAAAAAAAACTTTAGGCTTGTTCTTTTATTTCACTGGGTCTGTTCTGAGTAAAATGTATTTGACTACCACCTTTGGGGATTGGAAGGTGTGACATTGAATTCCACCCATGGTTTGTTTCTTACCAAAGCAACCATGAGCAGAAATCAAGTACAGTGGAACCTCGGTTTACAAGCGCAATCCGTTCCACGGAGGCATTCGTAAGCGGAGGCATTTGCTCCCCGAAGGCACGCTTTTGCGCATGCGCAAAGCGCTGATAGATCACTTCTGCGCATGCACACCCTGCGCAGATCACTTCTGCACATGCGCAAGCTGCACAGAGGTGATCTGCACATCCCACGCCACGGAACCCGGATGTTCATAAACCCGCGGCGTTCGTAAATGGAGGCGTTCATAAACAGAGGTAGTTGTAAACCAAGGTTCCACTTTACAGTACTAATTTGCAAGTAAGTTGAAGCCAGCTTGTGGCTGTTTACTCCCTGATGTGCCCATAGCAGGAGTACATAAAAGCAGGAGCTTTTGAGCAGCTTCTTCACTTTGAAAAATAGCTTATTTTTAACGATGGTTTAACACAACATCAAAACTGGGCCAATAAGTGCAGAAACAGCTGGCACATTCACTCTCAAGTCTTCTTTCATATATTTCTCTCTCTCCTCCTTTTCTTTGGCTATTTCCCATGTTACTTTAAAGATGCACATGAATTACGATCATCACTAATTTTTGCAGAAGAGATGGGAACTTCTGGTATTGAAGCTACCAGTAGAAAAATACTGATATATGAAGCTATAGGGCTGAACGTGTAACCTTGTTCTGACCTCTTCCCAGCACTAGCACAACCAACATCACCACACCCACCCACTTCACTTCTTGTTTAAACACACTGAAAGGGAGTCACTTCACATTTTAGCATATTATCTTTTTGTAATAATAATCAGTTGTTTAGTGCCACTAAAATTAGACATAATTAAAACACTTAAAATGGAACTGAAACACTGGTGAGATTACCTATTGGGTGCTCCTGAAGCTGCAACAATAGAAAAGAGAAGCTTCGGTATACAATGCTTTGCCATTTAGTGCATAAATCAAGATACTGCAGACTTGGCTCTCTGACACACAGAATATGAGATAGCTGTAATAAGAATGTTTTTGTTACTTCAAATGCTATTTCAGATTGTTGTCAATTGCTGTGATAAGTGGTTGAATTAATCCTCCTAACCTACAATATATTTTCAGAAACCTGGATATTATGAAGCATCTGAGCCTCTGGATGTTTTTATAAACCCATGTAGAAAAACCTATTATATTTTGTTCATCAGTGACACATGGAGCACATTAAAATGAAACATTTTTATATTGTTTTACTTTTTGCAAATTGAAAAGCTAGATCTTATCTCTGTGGAAATGGCTCTGCTTACAAGCCTCTGCAGCGAACAGTTATTTTCAATTTCAACATCCCTTTCAACTTTTGCTCGCTCCTGACCACAAGAAGCCCACGCACAAAACATGACCCTCTTTAGAGATGGAGACATTAAAAAATATATATGATAAAAATGGGGATCTGCTAGAAAGCAGGCCAGCACAACTTCAGATGCAACCAAACTGAACATAGCCCATCAGGCAGACCTGTGCAGAGCTTTTCTGAGGCCTGGCGCAGGAGTCTTGCCCATGAAATGTGACACCATGATGCTGGCACCTAACCTGATCTGAAGTTACATGCCAGTATGCAGTGGTGCAGGTCCAGATTTTACTATTGAAGCCTTGCAGTGTATACAGACATGTTACCCATTAAGTTACCGGCTGGCTGGGAGGCACATGGCACTCTTGACATAACAGTGTAAGTGTAGGGATGGTGTTCGCAGCATACCTGCCAAGTTCCAGCCTGAGAAATAAGGGACTGGACCGGAAGTAGCAGGCTGGAAGTAGCGCTGCCACCATTTTGGAACTGGGCGGAGCATGCTCAGAAGCGACTTTTGATGCTGCTCTGCCCTGTTCCAAAATGGCTGCCGCGCCAGAATAAACTGGGGAAAAACAAAAAAAAATCAGTTTTTTTGGCTGGGGACAGCTGGAAAAACGGGGGTTTCCTGGGGAATACGGGAGACTTGGCAGCTATGGTTCGCAGGGTGTGGATCACAACAAACACACCCGCAGCGTAAGATGCACTGCAGCTTGTCTAGCCGCCATGCCCTATCTTTGACCTTTTGTCTCCTCGGCAGTGCGCCGTGCCCCGTCTTTGACCTTTGTCTCCTTTGCAAAAGGGCTGCTCAGTTTCCCCTCTGACAGGAACATGATGTGGTGGAACGGGTTGCGCAAATAACAGGGCAACACCCAGAGGGCTCGGGATTGGAGAAAGGGCAGAAGTCCTGACTGTGTCGGGGGGATTTTGCATATTCTTGCTAATAAAAAGAGCTCTGCGAAGCTCCTGAGGGTGGTTCGCACAGCCCACCTGCATCAGCACCTCCTGTCTCGTCTCAATTCCTTCAGTAAGTTCAGCAGGTCCCTGGTGGGGCCTCCTGTCAGCTTAGGCCGCTGAGGCCCAGGGCAAGTGTACCCGGCTTCCCCCTCTCTGTACAGGTCTGCCAACATGTTTTGTGGCCTGCCAGTGGCTGCCTAACAACTGGAGGGGATAAATCTGTCAATTGCAGCTTCTCTCCATTCCCCCCCCCCAATCTGTAAATTCCAGTTTTATGGAAGCTGGCTTGTGAAGGCTTTGCTCGGAATGGCACCCCTGAAATGTCAAAATAAACAAATAAAGGATTAGTGGTTGGTTGAAAGTCCCTGTAGAACTGCTTCTCAATGGCAAATGGCACAAAAGGCATAGCTTCCTTCTTGGAATTACGAATTCATTCATCCATTCATTAATTTAAAATTGAAACCAAACTGGTTAGGGAAATACTATGTGCTCGCTTGGGTAGGGGAGAGATAGGGGAATCTTTCATTTTGATAGACAGGTCTAGGTTTTAATCACAGTGATTATTTTCCCAGGGCATTCCCATCACACTGATTTAGGGGAGGGGTGCTTGTATCCTTCACAATCACTTTCTATTACTTGGAAAGCAAGGGGAAGTTAAGCAATTTCTATTTAACTCACCCTCAAATGGTAACATCTTCCCTTGTGGGACAACTGCTTACACCTATTGTTCTGTAAGATGACATGCTTCATCACCTCAGAAGGTACAGCCATGCTTGCAAACTTCATCAATTCCAATTAGTGACTTGCTTTTTGTTTATTTGAAAATAATATTCAAGGTTTCCTGCAAAAACTCACCTGGATTAATCTACCTGCAACTTGGCAGGGTAAACCCACTGTGAATGGACTCCTTTGCTTGCAAATTCTATCCACTTCTGTGCAAAGGGGGGGGGGGAGAGATGGCACAGCCTGTTTTAAATTCCCCATTATAGTCAGTAGTGGTGGTAGGAATAGAGCTTTGAATTTAACATATTGGAATGAAACCTAAACAAGGCAAATCGGAAAGACAGAGCAGATCAGGTTGCTTCCAGTGCTACAATATAACATGCATTTTGTGATTAGTGTGCAGCCCTAATATATACTTAATGCAGCTGTACCTCATATTTTATTTGTACAGATATGTATGCTTACATTTCACATTAACGTTATTTATATTTAAAGGATTTTTATGTTATACATATAATAAAAGTAGGAAATCTCTGTTATGGAACTGGTGCAACATTAAATCCAATTACATTAAGTAAAACATCGGGGTTCTTTTTGGCAAGCTTGCATCTGACCAGGGCATTGAAGTTTATTTGCCCTCTGCCTTTTCTGGATATATGCATGTTGCCAGAGATGAAGCTTGTGGATCTGTATATTTGCCAAACAAACTGAACCTCTGCACACTTCTATATATGGGCACTACCTCTGCAACTTCTGTAGGCTTCTGTCTGAGAGCTTAATCTCGAACAGGTGTCCTTAGCATATCTCTGCCAGTTTAGCATGAGATGTACAGAAGAGCAGATTATTTTAATAGCCGTCATCATTTAAGGTGCAAATCTCCATGTTAAAAAGGATAAAGTAGAAAGAGCCCATTGTGAAATGAAGATATGATGGCCAGGAAACCATCCTCTTACATGTGAACCTGCCCAAGCCCTTTGTGCTTATAGGGACTTGCAAAAATTCATTAGGAATGGACCTCTTCTGAAGCTTCTGTGTTACAGCACAGTAACAGCCTGAGAAACAGATAAAAATATATTTAAAACTGTGTGTGCACACATACAAAACACAGTAAGAAATGCATATTTTGAATATATACGTGTGCATGAATATAGATACAGATATATGCAGGTATATATAGGCAGGTAGAAGTAACTATGCCAGTGCTCATTCAGACCCTTCAACAAACAAACATGTAAATGCACATTTTTGCACTAAAAGGATTGCAACTGAACGTGTAGCACAATTGCAGGTAATGTTCATTATGATGGACTTACAGTGCAGTTCTGTGCATCAGCATTATATAAGTAAAATTTCTATTCTACCCTTCCTCTCAAAGGAGCCCAGGGTGGCAAACAGCAAAAGGGTAAAACAGCAGAATTAAAAATAAAACAAATAACATTTTAAAAATCACCCTAAAAACACTAAGACCATCTAAAAACATATGAAACTGTCAAAATACCTTCATAGCTACTAATTTCAAAGTTGCCAAGAAGCATCTCTTCCATGCGTCAAATGCTTGCGTGAACAGGAATGTGTTTATGTGTCCTTAAAGTTAATAATGAGGGAAACAGATGCATTTCACCCGGGGGGGGGGAGTGTTTCACAAATTGGTAGCTACCACCAAGAAGGCCTTGCCGCCAGGGGTCAACTCCAGTTGGGCACCACTCTGAATTAAGCCTCATTGAATTTAGTGGGGTCTGTTCCCAAGAAAGTGAGTACAGGATTGCATTCTTAACCTTGAATCATTACAGATCTGTGGAAGGAGATGGCAAAATCCCACTTCCCAATTTTATATTGCTTCCCCCACCCTTAACCCCCTCACTTATTTGAAACTCTCAGTAATGAAAAGCATATTTGCCTGTTTTTCAGGAGGTGCAGACTGTGGAGGGGAAGTGACCTTATTTCACAAAGTCTGATGCCAACCTGCCCAGTAGCATTAGGAAAATTGATATTAAAACAACAGCATTTAATGATCTAATTAAAGAAATGCTTCAATAGAACCACCATAATGCAGTGGTTCTTTACATGCTTGGAAGTGTTGCTGTGCCAAGAAAATAATTGATGGTCTTAAAAAGAAGTGTTTACCAATATTCTAATTTTGAAAATTATAGCTATACCCAGGGGATACCCTTTAAAATGCTGCCTTCATTATTCCTTGAAGAAGGAAGTTGTTAATCCTGTTCAGTGATGAGTGAATTGTGTTGAACTCGTGTGTTCTGTTTGTTTATTTACTCTCAATTAAATTAATGCAAGTAGGTTTCCTTGCTTGTATTTCTAAGTGGTTGGTCACATTTAATTTGAAAATGGATACACTGAGAGAAATGGTAACCTTTTGAAATAGACATCTGTGGTATTTTATAAGTGTGGTCTACATAGAATAGAAGTGGGAAACTTGCTGAGCAGTGAGAACCACATAAGAAATGCATATTGTGTCCAAGAGAGCATTACAAAGAAATGCACATTTTTATGAAGATGATAGATATAAAACTGGTGCGTAAATGGTACTTAACCTATTTCTGAATGTATTACTCATAACCGTGAATCAGTCCTTGAGAAAATGTATTAAAAACAGACAATGGTTCTTGAGAATGTTTAAAACAGTGGTGGGAAGCTTATGGCTCTCCAGATATTGCTGGACTCCAACTCCCATAATTACCAGCCTGAATGGCCAATGCTCGGGGGGGGGGGGTGCTGTAGACCAGCAACATCTGGAAGTTCTCAGGTTCTCCATTTTCTCTATCTTGATTGGCATGACACCCTCCCCTACAAGATATGAGGTAGCTGTGTCCCATCACCTGCCCCCATTTTAGCACATTTTGGGCAGATATTGAAGTTTGGACCCTATACATGAAAGCATGTTCTTGGTCTCTGAACATGCCACTGTCCTGTTACGATTGTGTGACAGGAGATGTGGTTGGTTTTATGTTCAATTTATTTTCTCTCTCTCTCTAACAGGCTTGCCCATATGTTACATTGAACACAAACTGTCTCTACACATGTACAAGTGTTTTGGGGGAAAGAGTGCACACCTGTTGACTTGCACACCATTTCATCTGTTGAATTGTACCCTTGTTGAATGAACTCCCCTCTGTTATCATCCTTGAACAAACAGGTTAAGAGGTTTTGAAATTCTTGAAGTGCTACAAAACTGTACAATCGAACGCTTGTTCGTGAGAAAGAATAGCTGAACGAGCATACCTCAGGCATTGGGTCTTTTCCAGGTCCCTTTCAAGCAGATGGGGGAAAAAAAATCCATTTCCTGCCTCAAGCCTTAGGAAAGAGTTTGAAATGTAATAAATGGAGGCTTCTTTTCTTACTCATCGGTTTGTTTATAACCAGTTTGCCCTACATGCAAGACCACCTAGTAGTGAGTCAATGGAAGAAACATGGATTTAAATCTAGTCTTGGATGAATTGTTCTCAATGGCTGGGAGGGATTTTTATAACCAGTTTCAGCAGCTGTGGCTGCTGGATCATACGACATCCAGGACCCCAGGTTTGTTTGGGATTTTCAAGTGCATGACGCTCCAATCCCCACTTACTTGTGTGTAGGCACTACTGAGTTCAATAGGAGTTCCTTCTGAGTAGGCATAGTTATGATTTTACTGTAAACTGGTACAGCAGGATAGGAAAGGTGGCAGGGTTGTGGGACACACCAACTGACTAGGATTCATTACCTTCCTTTTCCAGCACTAACTAGTACTGAAACGTTGAGAATTGTAGCCTATGCCCCGAGACAAGCGGGTTCCCCCATCGCTAACAATTATCTGCTATCAGGAATGTTCATAAACTACCAGCAAAAAGCCTAAACGTTTATACTTGTTTGTGTTTGTTTTGATTGAATTTGATTTCTATCCTGCACTTCCCACATGAGGAGGATTACAGATTGCAAGTGATTAAAAGATGTTAAGATTGGAATATGCACAACACATTTGGCAAGTGATTTCAATAGATGGCAGGGGAATACATGGAGACCAATATTTATTTTAAAACTGGCCTCCCACGGTGGCTAACAACATCAAAAATAATACATGGAATACAGGATGATTCAATGTTTAAACCGCAAAAACAGCTAGGCAAAATAGAATGATAGCACCCAGCAGAGCCAATAGAACTATCCGTTAAACCAGCTGAGACAACATGCTGAGAGATCTGAGTAAATACAAAGGAATTTGCTCACCGCCATAAGGACATCAGATCTGGCAACTTCAGAAGGGCATTCCACACAGAAGGCACCAGAACTGAGAAAGAATTCCAGCACAATCCACCTCACTTGAGAAGGCAGGAGTTGGATGACAGCCTTTTATAATGATTGCAAATTTTAGTCAGATTTACGTGGAAGAAGGTGGCCTTTGAGGAAGCCATTTGGAGCCTTTGAATTGAGCTATGTTTCTTGTAGCAGTCCTAGGTGTGTTTTTAACTATCTGAAGCTTCTGATAAGTCTTCAAAGGCAGTCCCATGTACAATGCATTGGAGCAGTCTAATTTGTTGTTGTTGTTGTTGTTGTTGTTATAGATTTATTCATATCCTGCTTTTTTCCCTGGCGAAGAATCAAGGTGGCTCACAGATAAAAATAAGAACCACTCAAAACACAGAAAAAACAATCAATAAACATTGATAAAATTGAAACGATATACAAATATAAAATCTATTAAAACTATACCGGAAATTACAATAAAAACAGCATGGCACTAATCCTTTCATTAAAAGCAGTCAGGTCCCAAAAGCCTGTTGGAACAGGAAAGTCTTCACCTGCTGTTAGAAGAATAAGGAAGAAGAAGAAGAGTTTGGATTTGATATCCTGCTTTATCATTACCCAAAGGAGTCTCAAAGCGGCTAACAATCTCTTTTCCCCTCCTCCCCCACAACAGACACCCTGTGAGGTGGGTGGGGCTGAGAGACTTCAAAGAAGTGTGACTAGCCCAAGGTCACCCAGCAGCTGCATGTGGAGGAGCGGAGACGCGAACCCGGTTCCCCAGATTACGAGTCTACCGCTCTTAACCACTACACCACACTGGCTAGTCTAGTTTCTCTATGATTCTAAGGCAGAGTTTCAAAGTGTGGGAGGAGCTACTGAGTAGGCCCTCTCCTGCATCCCTACCAAGTGTGCCTGTGAGGGTGGTGGGACGAAGTCAAGGTCCTCCCACAAAGGTCTCAAAAACTCAGGCAGTTTCATATGCAGGATAATGATATTTAAGATAGCTTGGACCTAAGCCATGTAGGGTTTTATAGGTCATAACCAGAACTTTGAATTGTGCTTGGAAACAGAAACAGGTAGCCGGTGGAGTTGTTCCAGCAAGGGAGTCATATGCACCCTATAACCAGCCCCAGTCAACAATGTGGCTGCAGCTCTTTGAACCAGCTGAAGCTTCTGAGCACATAGAGTGTGTAAGAGTAATCCAAATGTGATATTACTAAGGCATATGCCACTAATCTCAAGAGAACCAGGGCAGGGCATTGATAATTGTATGTTCAGGCTAGCTATGCCTGTTCTGTGTATTGGGAAAGAACAGCAAAGACAATATCGGAGGTAATCTTCCTTCTTTGCAAAAAAACAATCTATTTAATAAATGATGAACTGAATATGTTTTCTTGTGCATGCCCATTAAAAAAAAGGCAAATAATGGTCAATATATCATTGCTTAATTAGAAGCAAAACATACACTCTATATAGTGAAGTAATATGATAAATAGAAATCCTTTGAACTTTACATGTTTTTTGCTGCCTTCAACACTTTTTTGTGTGAATTCGGCAAATTCTAAAACAAATGGCTGATGAAAAAAAATGTAACAAGCTCTCTCTCTCTCTCTCTCTCTCTCTCTCTCTCTCTGGGATAGGAGGGCAAACAGTGGTGTATTGAAATTTCTCATCAATATTTTAATTGAGTAATAATTCAAAGCAACAAGAAGTGCAGAGGGGCAGTTTGTCAACAGCTTCCAGGTCATGTGGCCAGCATGACAAAGCCGCTTCTGGCGAACCAGAGCAGCACACAGAAACGCTGTTTACCTTCCCGCTGTAGCGATACCTATTTATCTATTTATCTATTTGCACTTTGACGTGCTTTTGAACTGCTAGGTTGGCAGGAGCTGGGACCGAGCAACGGGAGCTCACCCCGTCACGGGGATTCGAACCGCCAACCTTCTGACTGGCAAGCCCAAGAGGCTCAATGGTTTAGACCAACCCCATTTTATCCTCAAGAGCCTTGTGAGATACGTTAGGCTGAGAGACGCATCCTTGTTCATGCATTGTTTGTTTGTAGGGCATTGCCATATTTAATTCGGAGTGGGCTCACACTTCTACCAATGTCACATCTCCTTCCATCAACTGTGTCTGCAAAGATGCCCAGTGTTACTGGAAAATGCATACAACACAGTGTAAAAGATAGGTAGGTATGGTTAAATCGTGTGCATGGCTAAAAGAATTCCATACATTAAAATGAAAACAATGTGGAATTTGTAACAGTGCCTTGTATTTTAGCAGAGGCCATTTGTATCTGCTTCCAAAGCTCCTGCTTAAATACTGAGTCACATCTAATATAGCATCCCGAACCAGATACCTAACAAATGTCACACCAGGAGTTTTACTGTTCTTACAACACAAAGCCTCCTGAGGCTTTTTTAATTAGAGTTGCAGTGAACCTTTTCACCAGTGTTGCAAACACTGATAAACAATCCCCTCAGAACTTTTAAGCTTTAGATATGGGTAGGGCCCTCTTCACGGTGAGCTTGAACGCATTCCCTCAGGCACTACAGAGAGGCCTGAGCCTAAAACATTCTGAAAATTGCACCAAGCCGGTGGGAAATTTATTCTGCTCCAAGTGTTCGAACCAATTGAGCTTCTGAACTGTCAGGCAGCTGGCAGAGCGAGAGCACTATGTTAAGTTGTTAACGGTATCAGTCTACATGCATTCATTAGAGAGGGGTTTTAAAAACAGGCCAGAGGTTGCACCAGGACTTACTGAGGAAAGAAAATAAAGACAAGTGAGAGGAGTTAAGTATAGCTGGGTCTGTCTGAAGCTTTAAGGATCATAACCTTTAAAGGAAAAAAAAATTAAACTGCCTGCCTAATTCTTGGGACATTCAGTGCAAGAGCTGCTTGCTGTGAGGAGATGACTTTAAGGAGTGGGCAATGCACCCTAAACTCACGGCTGGAAGGAAATGACACTCTCTGATTTAATTAGGGAGCTATGAATACAACAATAATAATTGATTCTCTGAATCCACTGGAGTGCAAAAAAAGCGGGAGAGTATACCTTCAACTGCAGCTGCAGTGAGTGTCTTAAAACCTCAAGGGGCCATTTAAATATGAATATTTTAAGACCCAAACACAACAAAAACTAGGCTGAGAAGGGAGCGAAGAAATGGAGGTTTATTGTGTTGAACAATAAAATGCCCACATAAAATATTGAATAATTTCAGGGTTGAGTCAGGTTTGGTAAATGCTGATATATTGCTTTCTGTTTGTCTCTTTTTTCTTCCTTGAAATTAGATTCACTTTTGCAAGATGAAAAAAATAATAATACTCATGATTCTAGTTAAAGTAAAAGTATTTTCTACCTCAAACTACAGAATTTTGGTGCATCCGTAAATCATTTTATTCTGAGAGGTAATCTGGGACTTGAACTGGGAATCTCATAGCATGATGCTAGCAACTAGCCTACAACCTAGTTGCCTCAGGGTCCTTTTCAGCAAAATAAAGGAATAGGGTGATGCAGCAGCCCTTGCAATTGGTAGGCAGTATACTTTGAACTGTCCTGGTTCGGTATACTACATTATAATAGCAAGGGTTTTCCATCTGGCCTAGTCAACAGAGCAGCAGCTTCTTCTGCACTTAAGGCTTTTGGTTCCTTACCAGGAAAATGGAGAACTCGCATGCCAGATCAGGATGTAAATATGCCTGCCCAGAGCCTTGGTCTAAATCTGACCTTATTAGGCCTGGAAGATGATTAGCCTGAAACAGCTACTTACTTAAGACCATCCAGCAAGCATAAAAGCTGGTTAGGGATTGTAATCACATCTATCCTCTAACCACTGCACACAGCCAACTCATTAAACATCCTTGTTGACATTTGCTTGAATTAATGCGGAATGAAGCTGAATGTTGGAAGATTTGGGACAGAAAAAAAGGAAACACTTGTTCACACAGCACATATGAAACTCTCTCCCTAAGGAGGCAGTGATGGCCACCAACTTGGATGCTTTTAAAAGAGGATTAGACAAAAGAGGAAGGACAAGGCTATCAGTGGCTACTAGACATGACAGCTATGGTGTACCGCTACTGTTAGAGGCAGAATGCCTCTGAATACCAGCTGCTAGAAATTACCGGTGGGCAGTGCTGTTGCTGTCAATTCCAGCTTGTGGCCTTCCAACAGGAATCTCACTGTGAGAACACTGACCCAGCAGGCTCTTCTTCTGTTCTTAGGTTGTCATTTAAAGGCTCTTCTGCCACATTCAAAACCCATTCAGCTGAATCTGCTGGAGATGAAATGCCCACATCACATATTTCTTTTCTCCTGCAAATAGCCTTTCAATTTCTTAAAACAAGCATGCAAGTAAATAATAAAAAAAGAATGCATCTCTTAGGTGGTCTCAGGCCTTGATCTGCATGCAATGGTTAAGTGAAGAAAATGTATAAATGGTTTCTGTTCCTTGTTTATCATTCTTATGCCTACCGTAACTATTTGGATGAGACTATGAAAGATACATGCGTAAATGCATAATGGAAAGACCCGGCATTTAAACATTTTAACACTAAATACACAACAGTAAATCCTTTCCCTATGATATGCCTTTCTTCTCGATAACCACCATGTAATAAGAAAGACTCAATACCACATCCTCACAGAACATGCTTTGCTCAGACCAAACACAGTGGTTAAGAAAAATGTGCAACAATTACTCTCATCTTTCTTGGCCCTGGGGAAGTTTGGAATTTACATCAGAATGAAATGTCACATAGCAGATGGGGGAAAAAAATAGATGGACAGATTTTGCCAAAGAATGACTTTTCCCAGATACAAACTCAGTACAGCATGTTCTAATGTACTTGCAAAATGTAGCTGGCTGGTCTGCAATGAATGCAGACACCTAGCGCATATCTGCCTTTTGATTTGTGGAGTACCTTTAGGAGTGTAACAAGTGAATGAAGGAATTAAGAAGTGCATGGGAAAGGTGTCATAGCTTCAGGTAGTGACAATGGATGTAACCTTTTCCCTCTCTTTCTGCATCTCCCTTAGGAATGTCAAATTTCTGTCTCATGAGATAATTCAAAGTACATCAAGTGAGGATATCAGCTAGAATCCCTGCCGCTGTGAGTTTGTAGAGTGTGCATTTCACATTGGTGTTACACTACAGGGGAAGCTGGCTACATCTGCCACATTTAATAATAATATATGAGGGAGGGGAGTGAAAGAAATGTGCCATTTTGTCTGGGTTTCCTGCTCAGCATTTTCCAATTTCACTCTTTTGTCTTCTTCCTGCACATCTAATTCTTACCTCTTGACTTTAATTACCTGCCTTCCCAACATGCGCTTCCACTGTCTTACCTTAACAAATAAGTGACCATTCTAAGTCCATTCTAAGTGAAGTGACCTAAAAGGATTTACCTAATATGAATTTGCCTGGACCCTCCAAGTGTCCCTATTTTCTAGGGACACTCCTGATTTAGGTGTGTCCCCGTTTCTGATTTGATACCGGGATGTCCCACTTTTCCTTAGGATGTCCCCATTTTCAGTGGAGAAATGTTGGAGGGTATGGAGTTATCCAACCCCTGAGCCATCTGAAGGCAATCATGAATAGGGAAGGGTTGTTGTTTTTTTATAAAAAAATGTTTAATGTTTTATTATGTTTTTATATGTTGGAAGCTTCCCAGAGTGGCTGGGCAGCAAGTTGTGTGGGATATAAATAGCAACATTATAATTATGGAATGGGACATCCCTATTTTCATTGGAGAAATGTTGGAGGGTCTGCTTGCCCATCATTTAAGGTCTGCAGCTGAGGCCCTGAGAGTTGCATGGGTGGCTAATGGGGAACAGACTTTATTGGTTATGGTTCCTTGGCTTTGAGTAACTATTTACACAGGGATGTTAATTACTTGTATCTGTTAATGTTATTTTCCTGTGGTTTTCCTGTGCTTTTAACTTAGATTTTACTGCAGCTTTTCTACCCACTTCTCTCTTTTTTTGGCACTGGGGTTCTGTGCTGCTGTTATATCTTAGTTTATTTTATTTTATTTGTTTTTTAAAAATAATTTTCATTAAATTTTCATTTTCCCCCAAAATTTCATTATTGACTGCTCCCCACATAAAATGGGCACATTTTTTGTGGCCACGCGCTGCCCCCTTGACCCCAAAAGGCAACTCCCTGGAAGTTCGGATCTGGCACCACCTCGCCAGGCAGGATGCAGGGGGGCTCCGCCTACCCCAGCCAACTGCCCAATCCTGCCTGGGGGAGGTGTTTGCCAGGGGTCTGGCCAGGTAAGGGGAGGGTCTTACAGCTCACACAATAGAAGTTGAATCCTACTTAGAGGCACCAGTCTGCTCTGGAGCTTCTCCCACCCTCCACGCCCTCATTGACCACTTTGTTGCAGTTCACTGACTTTCTGTTGCAGATTAAACCCCTTTTTTCCCACAGGCACTGCTACGTCAAGGTCGCTGTTGAAGGGCCGGAAATGAACTTTCCTGCATTGGCAGGTCTGGCCTTTCCCGAAGCAATACGTCACAACTTTGGAGGTGTCAGGCCTTGGGCAGAATTCTTTTGGCTATCTTCCTGATGGGAGGGGCATGAGGCGGTGACCTCACCCCCTTTGCAGCGACATGATCGGGGTCCCCCCCCCCTTAAGGGGCATTGTCCATGCCAATAAGTTGACATTGCTCCCCCCCTTCCAGCGGCGGCGAACGGGGGGTGGGCTCTCTCTGCTTGAACATATGTTCTCCAGAGCCAGCCCTACCACCATACATAACCCTGAAGCCTCCCAGAACCCCAGCTGGGGCATTTGTAAACCGAAAATTCGTAAACCGAGGTGTTCATAAACTGAGGTTCCACTGTATATACATTTTGTTACTTGTAAATGTCTACTCAAACTTGCTAATGAGTTCAGTTCTTTGCATTGTTTCTATAGACAGTTTATTTTGTTTTCTGTTCAGCATGTGTTTATATTTGTTTTGTTTTATTTCCACCATTTATAGACTGCTTTTCACCATAGACCAGGGGTCCCCAGACTTACCGGCGTTTGGGCCGGTTCCCACCGCGCCGATCGCGCGGGGGGCCGGAGGACGGGGGAGCGCGCGCCTGTGCGGGCCGGCGGGCGGGGGAGTGCGCGCCCGTGCGCATGCGCACGGGCACTTACTGGCGCGTTGGCGCGCTTCCAGGGTGGAAAAAGCGCGGAAAATCCGTTGTGTGCATGCGTATGGGCCTCCCCCGACCCGGAAGTGCACCAGAAATGACCTCTTCAGGGTCGGGAGAGGCCCATACGCATGCGCACAAAGGATTTTCGGCGCTTTTTTCCCGACCCGGAAGAGCGCTGCCGCGCTGCACGCCGTAACAGCAGGCGGCGGCGGGCGGCGGGGATCGTCGCGGGCCGGATTGGCAGGCAAATTGGGCCGCATCCGGCCCCCGGGCCGTAGTCTGGGGACCCCTGCCATAGACAGTGATAAAGCAATCCATACAACAATCAAGAAACAATACATAATACATTTTTTTTACAATTAAAAAACTACAGGTAGAAACAGAAGTTCAAAAAATAGTCACAATACAGCTTACTGAAAGTGCCTGCTGAAATAGGGAGGTCCTTGTCAAGTGCCTGGAGTTCAGTAGGGAGGGGGCCTGTCTGATCTCAGCTGAGAGTGAGTTCTACGCAACTGGGCTGTGTGTTTATTTTTCATAATTTCATTGTGAGTTGCCTTGTAGAGTCCTCAAATGGAAAGGCAAGGTAAAAATCCTGGAGATAAGCAAAGAAACAAACAAATGCATGGAACAAAGACCAGAACTATGGGAGGTGAAAATTTAACTGTCCTGCCACAATTAGCCATTACTTTATTCAGTCGTGAGTGTACACAGAATGGAAGATGGTAGGCTCTCCATGGATGTGAAAAGCTGGTTTCAGATACCAAGTCTGTTGGCAGACCAACTCTGCATTATCAAAATGTCTGCAAGTGTGACGGCAAGGCTGGAAACATTAGCCCTGCTATGTGGGAACCCCTTGCAGAGGACCACGGTGCTGGGAGACAGACAGTCAGGTTGTTTATCCACAGCAGAGACTAGAGGAGAATTGTCCACTGGAGGAGCACATAAATGCCATGGTACATCAGTAACAGAGAAACCGGATGCCTTCATCCACCCCAGCTGTAATAAAACATGCCTCTCTCCTATTGATCTCTACAACCACAGCAAGCACTGCAACTCTCCATTGTCTCCAAAGACAGGTGGATGCCAGCAACGAGTGAGGTGTTTCTCATAGCTGAATTTAAGAGACCAATATTTAAGAGAGGGATTCTTATTGAGGTGTTCTACAGCAATAAATTGCTAAGCTTCAGATCACACTGTGGGGGAAATAAATTATCACAATCTACAATCTGTAAGGTTGTATGAGGATTTTTGTATTTGTATTCAGTTTGAATAGAGATTATATCTTCTATTTTTTAATCAAATGATTTTTATCAACCTGAATTGTAATCTTGGTTTCTTTGGACATGAAGAATCAGTGTTTGTTCTTGACTGACATGAGAAACAGGCCTGGCATTCAGATATTCATTATAGTCCCCCACCATTTCACCTAAATTGGAATAACTGACGTCGTTCAGCTACAAGCGATTAGAAAGCCATTAATTATCTTTATAGTTAATCCTCTCTCTAGACATATAGAACTATAAAGTATCTATATAACTAAAAGTAGGTTTGCCCTCCATTAATTTCCCACAAAACGCTAGAAAATATGATGAACACTAATGAGAAAATATAATATTGGTAGCCTAAAATAATATGGCTTGGAATATGCAATGGATTCTGACCCAATGTCAATGCCCCTGTCCCATTGATTGAGGTGTGGATTCTGGTGTAATATTGAATCTCAAAGATAAATACATCCTGTGTCTCCTCCATCCACTCCCCTCTCTCTCTTACACACACACACACACACACACACACACACACACACACACACCTCTGAATCTAATGTACCGGTATAGTAAATGTAAATATTGTTTCTGGTAATAGCAATAGGTCTTTCTGAGAATATGGAATTAATTGAGGAAATGGTAAAGCTACATTGGATGTCACACATTTTATGACTTTTATCTTACCCCCCATATTACAGGGGATAGGATTGGCCTCTCCTAGAAGTCAAGCATTTAGTGTTGCCAGTCCCATGCTGTAGATGGGATTCAACAGCAGAGATTCAACAGGCAGCCTCACTCTTGACTTTCAGGCATCTCTGGAAGACCTTTTCTAGGCTGACAGCTCTTTGCAGCTGTTTAAATTTGTGATGAGCCAGTCACCTTGAAGATTGTTCTGTATTGATTTAGAAAGCTTGTTTAGGTTGCTGTACACTACCCCAATGTTTTGCAAGAGGGCATTCTGTAAATGCTTTCACAGGTAAATTTAAATAAATAAATAGTCCACTCTAACCAAATTTTCTCCTTTGTCACAACTTTTTCTATCCCTGATCCACCCCTGGAAGGAGATTAGATAGATAGATAGATAGATAGATAGATAGATAGAGATGAAAGATATGATATATAGGTGTATATTCTAATAAATGAAAATCATAGATCCTTTGAGCAGAGTTAACAAGTGAAAGAAACGGAGGCAATGGTCCTTTCTAAGTAAAGTACAGCGGTACCTCTAGTTATGAACTCAATTCGTTCCGGAGGTCCGTTCTTAACCTGAAACAGTTCTTAACCAGAGGTGTGCTTTCACTAATGGGGGCCTCTTGCTGCCACTGCACTGCCAGCACATGATTTCCGTTCTCATCCTGGGGCAAAGTTCTCAACTCGAGGTAACTCTTCCACGTTAGTGGAGTTTGTAACCTGAAGCGTTTGTAACCTGAGGCATTTGTAACTTGAGGTACCACTGTATGATTAATGTTGATTGGCTCCTTATTAAACTCTGCCCAAGACTTGGTGCTCAGCAAGTAATACTTTGCCCTAATGTGTCACACTTCTCAGAAGCAGCTTTTTCATCCATGCTGTGATGGGAAAAATTCTCTTTTCAGAATCAGTTCAGTGATCATGACCTATCCTGGTGAGCCGTACCAGTGTGTTTGTGCTTTATCACATCTATTGAACCTAGGGATTGGAGGAGAAATTTGATTCAGTTCACATTTAAAAGCAAACCAATTTGCATTTTCTTAAACAATACAAGAACTGAAACTCAGCCATTCTTTAAAACCCACTAGATGACCTTGGGCTAGTCACAGTAAACCTGATCTACCTCAGTGTTTTGAGTAAAAATGCAGGGGAGGGACTACACTGAAAACCACATTGAACTTGAATTCTAAATAAATAAAACTAATGACATGCAATTGCAAGACAAAAGAACAGAGCAACACACCGGCAGCTCCTAAGGGAGCTGTTTAGGCAGGATCATGGCCAGTGATTCACATGCAACAGTCACCAAGTGTGTGGCCTTTGTACCTGTGTAAAGGTGCACAAATCTACAAGTGTATCCTGTATCAGACAAACCTATGTGCAAGTATAGAGACAGTTTGCATCTGCATTCAGTGTAGTGTGGACAAGGCTACTCCGATACCTGGATGAGTGAAGAAGCCAGAGGAAAGGAAGGTCAAAGAAAGGGACTGAAATGTCAGGAGATGCCAAGAGACAGTGCACAAGCAAAGAAACTACAGTGGTGCCTCGACTTACGAATTTAATCCATTCCGAAGGCACCTTCATAGGTCGAAAAATTCGTAAATCGAAAAGCGCCATTGGAAATGTGATTTCCCATAGGAATGCATTGGAAACGGAAAAATTCATAAGTCGAAAAACCGCCGCGGTTTCCATTCGGATGTCGAGAAATTCGTAAGTGTGCAGCCATTTGCCCCACTCGTAAGTCGAAAAATTCGGTTGTCGAGTCGTTCATAAATCGAGGTACCACTGTATAATTTAAAAGGTTTAATGCTGTGATAATGAAGGAAAGTTTGGCCATGCCTTACGATGTGGCACACAGGAAGAGGAAGAGATGCTCCCCATGGATTCCACTTGGCCCATGTTATGAGTCCCTCCACACTGAAGCTGTGCCATACCTTTGAGCCCTCTTAATGACGGGTGTCTATGCAAGGGACCCGTGGCCATTTATACTTAACTCAGATGTCAGGATGGCTACTTCTTAATCGTCTTCATCGTTTTCTTCTGATGTTTTCTGGTTTGTCTTCCTATACTTTATATTAGATCATATGTGTGAGGGTTGCTTCATGATTTTGTACCAAAACACTTTGCAAAGATTTAGCTTCTGCCTCTCTCAAATGTGTTGCTGATGCTGCCGGCTGTGTTGGTGTTAACCGTGTCGCTTTAAATAAAATGTCAGAAATAACTGAAGTGGCAGATGGAGACATTTATAGGCTGCTCTGTAAATTACAATAAATAAAGATTCAGTTTTGTGAGCAAATGCTGTGTATATAGTAACTGCAAACTCTTCATAAACATGAAACTCTCTTGTCTAAGTTGATTCCTTCCCCTACAGTTTCCCTAAATCACAGCCATATTAATTCTCTTTTACTGTATAATATAGGATGCAATTTCGAGAGACATTTAGCCAGTTTTTCTGCACAACCGGATGCAGAGCAGAAGAAGAGAAATTTTATTTTGGCACAAACGCTTTTAATCCCCTTTTATTCATGGAAGTTTTTAAAAGCGATGCTGCAAGTGGATTTAAAGCATTTGAACTGTAATTACGATCATTGCAGCTGCACCATCTGCATCTTTCAGGAACCAGCAAATTGAACTAATCACCAATAATTGTTTCCAAGATATTTAGCATATCTTATATTTAAACATCAATGCATAACAAAAGTTTATATTTGGCCATTCATCACCACTCTTTGCTTTTTCCAGCATCCAAAGTCTCCACTAGGGGGCTAGTTTGAAACAGGAAGATAATCTTATCCAGTACAGCAGGCCTCCTTTGAAATACTGTTTTGATTTGCTTGTTTTTAAAACTGTTTGAAAGTCTCGTGTCTTGACTTTCCCTATAACCATCTACAGTGTAAAATCATCACATAGCACGGTGAGTGTTTTACACTAATCATTCTCAGAACACGACATGAGAAAGGGAAGTATTTTCTAAATAAAAGAAAATTCCCTCCCTTATCAGCTCTAAAGCAGTTAAAGAAGAATGGGAACACTTTATTGCTTCAAAGTTCCACCACACCTGATGCAGAAACCAAAAGATAGGACCCCGTTTTTAGCATAATGTTCGTCACACACAGCTTGGTTCCATAGCTGCCAAGTTCTCCCTTTTTTAAGGGAAATTCCCTTATGCTGAATAGGCTTCCTCGCGAGAAAAGGGAAAACTTGGCAGCTATGCTTGGTTCTGGTGTTTAAGAGCCTGAGTTCTAGGAGATGGAAGAGAAATTTGCTTGTGTTTTAATGACAAAATGCATTGTATTATGCGAAATTGCTTGCACACAAAATGTCTGTATTAGGGGAAATTTGCCCGTGAATTTCCGTGAGGATTTTTTTAAATGGCAAATTGCTGTGGAATATGGAGATCTGAAGAGTAGAGGTGTTAGATGCATTTTAGATGTTCTTCCAGATGTTCAGAATCCCATTATCTTTGGACAGCTTCCATTCGTCTTGGAGAATGTTTACATTACCCAGGCACAAGTGAGATTAATTCATAGCTGCCAAGTTTTCCCTTTTCTCACGAGGAAGCCTATTCAGCATAAGGGAATTTCCCTTAAAAAAAGGGATAACTTGGCAGCTATGGATTAATTACGTGGCTCTTGCCCACAGAATCAGCACCCCTTGGTGTTCTCCTGATCCTATGAGGAAGGTCCATGTGACTGCCAACCTTATTGATCATGGACGTGAATTCCTAGGCCAGCCTTTTCTAATCTGGAATCCTTCCAGTTGATGTTGACTACAACTCACATCATAATTGTTCATGCTGGCTGCATCTGATGGGATCAACAAAAGATGGAAGGCCCCAATTTATAACAGCAGTTGCTCACATCTAAGTGTCTATCACACAACTAGCTACGCAGTCCTACCCAGATACGGCATAGACACAGCTCATTGTTGTCAGATGTTACCTGTAGCGGTAGCTGGATTTTACGAACCAAAGGCATTCATAATAACTCCTATCTTTAGGTTTGGAAGGGGAAAAAATTATCATAATCTCCAACTAAAGAAAGCAACAAAACCCCTTTCTTCATTCAGGATAAGCCTACTTAATTCATAGGCACTGATAAGGTTATTTATAAAACCCTTTTAATACAAAAATTCTTTTAACAAAGCCACTGCCTTTAATTTGATATTTTAATAAAAAATATATAAGCTAACTTGGGTTAATACTCTCCCAGGTAGGATTTTCTATTGAAATCTGACTTGTGCTCTGTGCCTCCTTTGACCATACATGGGAAAAATCTGTCAAGCATGACCTCAAATTATAAAGTACTGATTTTGTCAATGCATAGCAGGGAAAAAGAGTTGCCTGAATCTATCATTAAACATCACCATGTGATGTAACAAACAAACAAACATGATTGCCCCATCGCATCTACTTTGGCCCTAAAAAAGAGAGGCAAATATTAGAATTGCTCATATCACAATTATGCCAAACAAGGATCAGTTATATGCACAAATACAGGATGTCATAGGTCAAAGCTGTGTTGGTTAAGACCTATTATGTTGACAAAGTTATCCTGTGCTTTAATATAACTCAGCTTTTCTCGGTGCTATTTTTCTAGAAAAAGAGGTGCCAGAACTCACCACCAATGGCAATGGTGCCTACTTGAGAGGTGCCAGAATTGTGTTCCTGCAAGTTCTGGCTTTTCTGAAGAAGGAATAAGAACTATGATTTTATCATTCGTGTAGATTTTATTTATTTATTTTTTAAACACCTTGGCATGACAAGATCTGCTTTCCAAAATGGAAGCAAACTTCCATTTTGTGACTTAGCTTTACATTTTCTGGGTTAAATTTGCTTTGCAGTTTAGTTTTGTTTCTTTTATGAACACATTCCTTCCTTTGACATTCTCATTCAGGTTTCCAATGTTCACCAACTGACCTGATGATGTGTACCAATTGGAGGCGTATCTATTGTTGGTGAAAAATCACTTCTTGTTCCTTAGATGAAAATCTTTGGTTCCCACCCCCTGCCCACCCCCAGCTTCTCTACCAGACACACTCCAGATGAATCTCTTATCTGATTGCCTTTGGCTGCACATTCCACACACTTTGCATAATGTAACTTTCTCCTGATGTACCAGACAATGCCTTAATAGTTGCATTGATTTATCACGGACTTAGACAATGGTAGGAAAGGGTGTGAGACAAGGAGAGTAAATTTATTGCATGGTTTGTAAACTGTTCATCCCTGACCCAAGACATTAGTGTTTAATTCATGCTCTACATTATCGGCATTGTCTAAAGTAGTATGACTCAGTGTTTCAGAAACATATGTTTAAAAATTCTTTGAAACATATGCAAGATGTCTTTCAGAGTTGTCCTGTGAAAGGGTTGGAAAACCTGTGGACCTTCAGATGTTGCTAGATTGTCACTGCCACCAGCACTTGGCAGCCAGGCCAGTGGTTAGGAATTATAGGAGCTGCAGTCCAGCAATTTCTGAAGGGCTCCAGTTTACCCACCTCCTATCCTACAAAGGCCCAAAGGGTCAGAGAAGGGTGAGGGTTTATTGTAGCTTCATGAGCATCTCTTCCTCTGAACACTTCTACTGGTTAAGATCAATGACATGATTTGGGTGCTGATCCTTATTGATATTAACTTGCCATCCAAAGCAGGTACATTTCTTTGGTGGTGTCCGTCCCAGTAATGGGATACTCTTCCTAGGGAAGTCTGTCAGGCTAGCAATTCGTGGAGATTTAGAAGGCTGGAGATATATACACACACAATTCTGATTACTTCACTTGGCCTTTGGTGCTGTCTGATCTTATTATATTGGTTGCGTCATGTTCCCCCCCCCTCTCCTTTTTAATTCTTTTACCTGCTGCTGCTGTTATTAATTAGTGGTAGATTGAGATTTGTTGTTATGGTTTCAACTGTTTTTAATTGGATTACTTTGTTCTAAACTGCTTTGAGTGCCTATGGCGGAAAAGTGACTCATAAATATTTTAAGTGAATAAAGGGGGAAATTGGCTTTCCACAATTCTTTCCTATTCAAGTAGAGGATTCCTTAATCACTGATCAACAATACAGTATATAAGCACGGTGTAAGAATAAGGCTCTTAAATTCGATTGAATATTCTGCACAAAGTATCATAAAGTAGTGGGGTATCTTTTCTGAGGAGCCTTTTACAATGGTAATAACATTAGAAGTGAACCACCAGCTTGAACTGCATTGAACTCTAAAATTATGTGTTCCATGTCCTGTGCAGAAATGCAGCTGAACTTGTGAGGGCATAAATTGTGTAGGGAGCAAGTGTGCTGAGCCCATCCCCAATGCTCCTGTCCTCATCTGCTCCACCCTCAGCTTTTTCTTATTGAGTGGGAAGGCCTGAAGGACGCTTCTAAACACGACTGTGCATAGAAACCACCCCATGGTCAGGAACTTTCTGTTAGCAAGGTTGCTGATCATGGGGAATATTCAAAGTGCCTCTGTTAGGCCTTTCCATTCAATGTGGGAAAGTTGCAGTTGAACAGAAGGGAGCAGCATGCCTAGGGATGTTGGGGCGGAGCCGGCACATGGCTCCTCTGCTCAATCACCACATGTTTAGCTGAACATCTAAAGAGGGCTTATTTCTTTATTGCACAGGGGGAATGAGAGATGCCTAAGCATGTTCCATGTTCATCTGTGCACATTTCCATGCTAGGTTTAGGCTGATTGAGTTAGTACATCATGGAATAAGTCCTGAAGCAATTTACAACCAAAGTAAATAAAATAAAGGGAAATAAAACATATTCAAACCAGCAGCGTTTGGCCGTGTATATGGGGCTGTGTTGCTGACCTGCCTTTCTAATGCTGCATGTCACTCCCACTTATGAAGAGGGTGAGAGGCAAGGCAGCAGGAGCTTAGCATAGTGTGGGCACAACAGCCGAGCCAATCCACTGCTCTCACTGCTACACCCCTCACTGCTACACTCAGTCTGCACCACACTGAGTTCCCACTGGCTTGCCCTTCCCTCCTCTCTTGGCAAGGGGCAGTCACCCATGGTGTTGCGAAGGCAGGTCAGCCACAAAGCTCAACCTGCAGTACCCTGCTAGCTACTACTGGATTTTGTAATATAGTGTATCATTGGCACTATCCAAATGCCCAACAAAACAAAATCAACTTTGATCACAAGGTTGGCACCAGGTGGGCCTCCCTGGCGACAACCTTCCATAAATGGAAGGGTACTACAGAAAAGGCATATTCTATCACATTCTTCCTCAGGAACGGAATATTTGCAACTGACCTATACTTGTTTAAATCCTCTGACTTTAAGGATGGTTTCTTAAAGAGTGGTCTCACTGCTGTCTCTATCACAGTGTTTCTCAACCAGTGTGCCTCCAGATGTTTTGGGACTACAACTCCCATCATCCCTAGCTAGCAAGACCAGTGGTCAGGAATGATGGGAGTTGTAGTCCCAAAACATCTGGAGGCACACTGGTTGAGAAACATTGCTCTATCAGATGGTCTGGAACCACTCTGTCTCTGAGAGAGGCATCCATTATCTCCTTGGTTCACCTAGAAGTCATCTCCCTGCCAGATGTCCTTGACCACGAGGGTCAAGAACAAAAGTGGCCATGTACCTGTCCAGGAACCTATGTAACATATGGAAGATTGTGTTGCCTATGTAGATCCCGTGTGGTTATTTTCCAACCTCAATTATATCCTAACTTCTACTGAAGCCTGCTTTTGTGTCTTTTGACAGTTTTCGCCTCTGCTACCCAAACAGAAAGTTGCTCATATGGGAATGATTTATGGTAATGTCTGAGTAAGCTTCAGAGCATGTATATTGAAAATGGGTTGTTTCCACAAGCCTTGGCACAGGCACGGCTAAGCTTTGTGATCCTGCTGTTAGTTCTTTGTCTTATCTCAAAACAAGTTTTGACACTTCAGGTCTACAACTCTCATGGGAGAAAATCTTAGAAATCTGTAAGTAAGTTGTTGCCCCCATGATAACCACCAAGGAAGGGTAGGACGCACACACAAAATGTTAAACATTTCTGAATCTTCTTAGAACATTTCATTCTTGGTTCTTTCTTTCTTTTTCTTCAGAATCTTCCAGTCTCAGATCTTTGCTCATGTTACCTTTTGAATCCCATTATGGGCTTGACCTATAGCCCTTATATGGACAAGCATTTCCATTAAGAGTCGTGTTAACATAAAGGAAATTTGAAGTTCTGCACCTGTAGCCCACCTGTTAGTAGCTAGAATTAGTAGCTTTGATTTTAAGAGGAAATACTGTTATGCGTGTGTGCGTGCACACACACACACACACACACACACACACACACACACACACAGCCTCCTATCCCCTCAAATGCCTATTTACTTACTTACTTACTTACTTACTTACTTACTTAGTTGAATCATGACTGATGAAACTTTTTTAAAAGTATTATAGAATAGGTAATGGGAAAGAATTTCAGAAAAAGCCAGCTTTTGCCACCCAAACTTTTGTACTTCAGCCATAACCTCTTGGACATGCCCCCAACCCAGAAGGGTAGACCATGGGCCAATGTGATCCTTGGCCTGGGAAATATTTTCCAAATGCCATTACTGCATTTATTTCTGACATTTATTTCTGACACTGTGGCAGACAGCAACACTTATTGTTATTTGAATTCTTTCTTGCACACCAGGCTGTGAGAGTGGATCATGCACTCTTTATAACTTTCTCTTTCGGTCTCAGTTGATGAAGACTTTAACTGTTACGTCTGACATCATAGAAAATCATCTGAATTTCGCACCGTTACAAAGGAAGCATGGCGCTTCTATGATCTGCTTTAAAAAACTAATGCATTTACTATAAACTTTAATTCCAGAAATGCTTGACTGACTCACAGATGTGGGGAGTATGAACATTTTTTTTAATTATTCCTTGATGTGGATTATTTGGTCCTTTCAACAACAACAAAATAAATAGAAAAAGCAGAAGAATTCCCTTTTGTGCACCTCTAATGATTTTCTACATGAAATATATACATTTCAAAAATCACTACACATATATATCTAAAAATCATTACTTTTAATCCATAAGTGCCGGTGGGTATTTAAAGAAAACAAAATAAATGTAGAACAGCAGAAACACTAGGGTTTTAAAACAGCTGCAGGGCATAAGCAATAACTGCTGTTCACTAGGCACTGTGACACACGTTTAATAGCCATTTAGCTTATGAAATTCAGATTAAAAACAAACACAGTTGGGTTTTTTAATTTTAAAAAACACAACTGTCAATTATTACCAGAGGCCAGTGACTCTTTCAAAACATGGCAGGAAAGGGTCTCGGCACTGCCTGCATTCCAAGCCTTTGCAGAGTAGATGAAAATATCAGATGACTTTTTCACAAATTCAGCTAATGAATGCTTATTTGGATACAGGGCTGCATACACACTGAACATTTAAAACAAAACACATGGCTTTCCCCTCAGAATCCCGGGAGCTGTAGTTTTCCCCCAACAGAGCTATAATTTCCAGCACCCTTACTTAACAACCTACAGTTCCCAGGAATATCTGGGAATCTCATGTGCTTTAAATATATGGTGTTTATGCAGCCTAAGTCTACTGCAGGGGCATTGCTCCCTGGTAAGCATGCCTAGGATTGCATCCTTAGAAGAGATTTTACTTTCTTATTAGTATCATCCCTTGGTTTATTTTGTCCCCGTTTAAGGTCTGCCTTGTATGGAATAAAATGTTCGCAAAAGTCATATTGTGACATTTGTATGTGTCATTGTGACATACAAACCACAGCATGTTTGAAAGTGAGCAGGGATGAACAGACATTGAGTAATAGCTTTTTAAAAATAAAGAAAGAAAGAAAGAAAGAAAGAAAGAAAGAAAGAAAGAAAGAAAGAAAGAAAGAAAGAAGAAGAAAACTAATTGTTGTTGTTGTTTAGTCATTTAGTCGTGTCTGACTCTTCGTGACCCCATGGACCAGAGCACGCCAGGCACTCCTGTCTTCCACTGCCTCCCGCAGTTTGGTCAGTTTTAAAAAGCAGAGATGGGTACAACTCAGAAGCTAACTCCTAAAAGCTAATACTCTGAGTCTTTCCCGACTCTTTACTCACTCTACTCCTATCTCTGCCTTTGTTTAAAATTGTCACTTTCCTCCCTCTCAGTGTCTCTCCATCCCTGATTTATTGAAACCTCAGCCATTGCTTAAGATGTCCACTTTTGCCCTCTCAGTGAAGCACCGTTTCTGCTTTACTCAAACCTCTGCCATTTTTTAAAATCACAGTTTTCCTCTCAATTTTTCCCATCCCTGCTTTACTCAAACTTCTGCCATTGTTTTAAACCACTACTTCTCACCTCTCAGTGTTTCTCCTTTGTCATGGCCACTGCTGTTGTGCAGCCTGCCCTCACTTTTGCTCCCCTCCCCTTAATGCAAACCCAGGATTGTGACATGGCACAGCAAGTCCTCCAATGGGGGTTGCTTAATGACATCCTTACATGTTTCATATACAGTCATACCTCGGTTTAAGTACGCTCCGGTTTGAGTACTTTCAGTTTAAGTACTCTGCGGACCCGTCCGGAACAGATTAATCCACTTTCCATTACTTTCAATGGGAAAGTTCGCTTCAGGTTAAGTACGGACTTCCAGAACCAATTACACTCATACTTCAGGTTAAGTACGCTTCAGGTTGAGTACTGCGCGGACCCGTCTGGAATGGATTAATCCACTTTCCATTACTTTCAATGGGAAAGTTCGCTTCAGGTTAAGTACAGAATTCCGGAACCAATTGTGTACTTAAACAAAGGTACCACTTATAGGTGACCATGACCATTATGTTTAATTAAACTCTCTTTCTTTCTTTACTATCCTATATGCAAATAGAGAACTCATTTCCCAATCACAGATCCTTATGTGGCTAAAACGGCGCCATCCAATCATCAGAGTGAAATACCAGTGGGGTTTACAGAAGTACAAAAAAAAACCCTCTTGGGGAAAAATCCTAATGGGGGATCCCAAAGCACCCCAATAATGATTGAGTATAATAAGTGACCACAAAATGCTGAGTGAGAAGAATGAACAAACAAGTGGAGGGGAAATGGAATGAAGCATCCTGGAAAATGCAAGGCTGTTTGGCTGCAACCCAGAATGGAAGCACTCTACCCTGCAGCATTTTGTCGCAGGTCTTACTTATAAAATTTGTGCACCAAAGCCGTGGCATGGTGTGGTGGGGCACAGGGTTGGTTGCCCTGGGCTCAAGATTGTTAGGGGCACAAAATTTCAATAGCCAGTGCTACCTTAATACATCTGTGCGCTTCTATCACTGGGCTCCAATGAAACAACTTCTTCATGTGAACCAGGAAGTGACCTTTCCAGACAATGGAATGACTCTTCTTATCTCTGCAGCTGCAATCTCCTGGGTGATGCATGCATACTCTGTCCGTTTCCCTTCCTCCCACCCTCCTCCATGTGGCCCTGAGCTCTGGCAACCCATGCTATGCCACTGCACCAAAGCAGGAAAGACAGAAAGCGAAAACAGGAAGACATTCTCATTGACTTACTCTCATTCCAGAGTTTCTCTACAATGGAGATTTACCAAAGACTCAGCTAATTTGTCTTCTGAAAGTGGTGTGCAGACATTATTATCCATAATAGGGACCATGAACAGGGTATATAATAGGTAGTATATTCTTGTTACCTGCCTTGGGTGCTTTTGATGGGAAGGACTGGGCATAAGCCCAAAGAAAGAAATAATTTGCTGTTGCTCCTCTTCTTTCTATGCACCATTCCCGCCCCCGCCCCCGCATTGGTTTTAAGTGTGTTGACAAACATTTTATTTTAAGCCCTTTGTCAATATATGTGCACAGGAAGCCAAGATACCATTGTGTTATCCCTCCTGAGCTTTCCAAATCACTTTCTGACTCAGGGAATTAAACTGGGGAAATCAGTCAGTCGTTTGAGAGGTTGCAGATGTTAGAAAGATAAAGGATGTAATGCCACCTACCTGTGTACCACAATGCAAAGCCCCTGGACACCCTGCTGATATTGCCACGTTATAATGACTTACTAAGATCAATAGTGCAGTATAGCTGCATCAGTCCTCTATATCAGTAAAGCAAAAGTAGGTGATCACTACATAACTGAAGCTTTTTTTAAAAGCAAGTTCTGTATAATAAGTTTGGCTAAAGCCATGGTTCTAACATTACAGCTGATTTTTAAAAAACAACAACACAGCATTCTAAGTTCAAAGGTATAGAACATTTTCAAAAATGTGAAATATGAATAATCTATAACAGCTTGCCCTCATGCTGGAGAGAGGCAAAGAAGGCTATTGGTGGCTAAGAAAGATTAAGGTGGTGGAATCACATAGAATAATAGAATTGCATAGTTGGAAGGTACCTCAAGGATCATCTAGTCCAACCCCCTGCAATACAGGAACAGCTGACTAAAGTTGGTAATGTTGGTATAGCTCCCTGCTGGAACACATGCTTTTCATACAGAAGGCCTCTGAGAAAATATTCATACTCTTAACTACATTATTTTCCCTCCACCACAAACTTATTTCAGTGAAGCAGTAACCTCCAAATTCAGTTCAAAATACTGTTTTGATCAAAATTCAGAGATCCCACTGCCAAGGAATTGCACCAGCTTTGCTTAACTCAAAACCCCTTGGTTATTTTGCCTGAACTGGAGTCTCCAAATCTGCCTTGAAATTTTGCTGGAGGTGAAATTCAGGGGCAGTTCTATTGAAGAAGAAGAAGAAGAAGAAGAAGAAGAAGAAGAAGAAGAAGAAGAAGAAGAAGAAGAAGAAGAAGATGATGATTGGATTTGATATCCCGCTTTATCACTACCCGAAGGAGTCTCAAAGCGGCTAACAATCTCCTTTCCCCTCCTCCCCCACAACAGACACCCTATGAGGTGGGTGGAGCTGAGAGACTTCAGAGAAGTGTGACTAGCCCAAGGTCACCCAGCAGCTGCATGTGGAGGAACGGAGACGCGAACCCGGTTCCCCAGATTACGAGTCTACCGCTCTTAACCACTACACCACACTGGCTCTTAAGGTTACCCGATTTTTTCTCCCAATGAATCCATGGACACTTTTCAACTTCAATGGATTTTGTATGGGGGTTGATTCGTAAATCCAGGGACTATCCCCGTGAAACGGGGACGTCTGGTAACCTTAATTTAACTGGCTGTAAACCACATGAAAATGTTCCACCAGGGTGTTCCTTTCATTTGTGGCTGTGATGGGGGTGAATGGGTGTGCTCCTCCTGGAGGAAGAGGGGCAAAATAATTTGCACCAATTCCCTATATAGTCCCCTGCGCCACCTCGTACACTGTTCAGGACGGTCCCCCAACCATCTAGAACTATTTTTTTAATGGTGTACAGGGGGCAGAAACAAGAGGCATCAATAGATGAGTATCACCTCCCCACCATCCTCCATTCCATAAGCAGAATTCAACTCATGGGGACTCTGATCCAAGTCACTGGTGGAGGAACGGGGGGCAGGGGGAGCGCACTGCCCCCGGCACCATCAGGGAGTGGTTTACCATTGCAGCCGCCCCCCCGACAAACGCCACACACCCCCTCGCGCCAGGAGCCACACTCCTGCGGTCGACGCACCATGCCCCCAGGATGCACGCCACGCCCCCGGGACACACATCATGCCCCACGGGGCAGCGTGCCACACCCCAGGGATGCGCACCAGCCACGCCCCCGCCTGCTCTCCGCCCCCAGTGCCAGACCCTGCAGTTTCACCACTGATCCAAGCATCTCTAGATTCGCAACAAATGTTGAGCCAGTTCAATCCAATACGATACCTTCTACACTTTATCAGGGCATGAGATCATTGTAAGGTGTCGCAAACATAATCTAAAAGGATAGCAATTGGGATGGGATTATTGGATGAAATGGTCTCTAGGAATTGCACAGGGTTTCGTGGGTGGGTTTTTATTTTTATATTTATGCTGTTGTTAATCCCATATGTGTGCATTATGTAAAAATATTCCTCCCCCTGTCACCGATGTATCCTTTTAACAGGCTTCACTTGTAACAACAACAATGAAACCATATGGATGGAATAAACAAGTGCTCCTATTGAGTTCCCCAGTGGGCAATTCACATCAGCCTCTGTTTCTAAATGACATAAAATAAAATTCAGATGCTTGAAATGTATAGGCAAAGGCAGCCAAGGAAGAAAGAAGGAGGCACTGATAAAATATATAAGAAAGAAGATGCTTATAACTACTCCATGCAGTGTCTGTTGCTGACACTTTATAAAACTACTGTAAGTGGGCAAACAGCAACCTCATTCTGTTTCTTAGGACTATAATGTTTGGAAAATAGGCTGTGTTGCAAGGCATGCTTTGGTACAAAATCCATATGAATTCTGCCATGCAGTAGTGTAGAATACAGCTATCAAGCATAGCTTTAGAGCGGGGGATAATTAAAAGGTTAGCCCTAGAATTCTGTTCTCAGCTTTCAAGTTTAAAATCACACATGCACTAGACTTCCAGGTAGAAAGTAGACCTCAGTGTTTGCTTTTAGATTGTTGGGGTTCATGGGACCTGCACTCCAGATCATCTGAAAGGCACCAGGCTAGGGAAGGCTTATCTAAACTATCAACACTCTGAAGGTTTACAGATGCTTCTTTTGGGGGTAAAAAAATCACACAGAATATAAAAGGATGAATGAGGGGGGCAGGCAATTCCAAGCATACATTCCGGTTGTCCACAAAGAAATTCCAGGATATCTACCTTTTGTCTACTAAGTCACAAGACATCTGTAATCATTAAGCGTTTGCCTCTTTTAATGAATCATCAAAGAAAAGCCATAACAAAGAAAGGAAAATATACAAAGGCGTATTAAACAGGGGGCTTTGCAGATGTAATTATAGAGTAGGTCGTGGCCTTCATACTGAAGCATCAGGCCAAGTTACCCTTCTGGCTTCTTAAACTCAGACAGAGAACTTTGACCTCTGCGGACCAGCACAAGAGCTTAGCTTACTTATTAGAAGCAAAGAATAATTTTTGTGCATTTAATGTGAACAATATATAAAGTACAGGCCCAGAAATACATTCTAAGCACTGTTACGATTAGCCTGTGTCAAGTAGTTGTCCTTTATTATGCTCTATAATAGTAATTAAGTAATAGTTTTTTGGAGTTTAAACTGTTTCAGAGTTTATTACTATGCTCCAAAGCCAATTACAATCTTATGGTATTTCCTGTATAAATAGGGTAGCAGTGCTGCACATACATTAAATATATAATTGCTTTACATTTTGTAACATACAAATATTTTATTACAGCAACTAATATCCTCCTCCTATTCTTGCTATTACCATTTAGAAATTATTTAGTGCCGGCATTGCGCAAGAGGCTCTTAAGTGATGCAGTTCCTCTTCAGGGGGCTTTCAAGCTGCAGGTGATTGACAATACAAAATAGCCAGTTTCCTTTACAGTACAAATCAGCCAAATAAGTTCTATTCTATTTCATAACTGCAGAGCAGGTTAGCACATTCCCAGGACCAGGATAACTATTATAGTTAAACATTTCCTTATAATTTATTGTTACCAATACCATCATACAAATGGGGTGTCCTCAAAATTGAAGAGGCCCTTCGAAAACCAGCAGAGGATCTTCTTAGGACATCAGGTATTAATTGTTGATGGTGTCATTTGAGATATTGGAATATTCACCCACTGAGCAGAACCCAGATTAGTGAGCTTTATATGAGTAGCCACTCAGAGGCAGAACTCTCAAAGAAGCCCCCCCCCTCCCCATATCTTGGAGGTTTGGGTGAAGGTAAGCTACTTGGGTGGGAGGGATTTGAAGGCATAATTCACCTTCTCCTATGGATGTAAGAGTATGTCCATTTCAGTTTTTCCCCTTTCTTGTTTTTCCAGCCTTAAGTTCAGTTTTCCAGCCTTAAGTTCAGCTTGTGATTTTTTTTAAAGTGCTCGTGAAAAATTATCACTGTTTTAATGTGAATATCTCCTAATGCACACATTTTTCTATGAACTTTTGCCTGATACTGTATAACATTTTCCCAAGCTAATTTCCCCTAACATCGTGCATTTTTGCAAGTTATTTTTACCCGTATATGCACTTAAATGCACACTTTACCCTACACATTACTTGTCTGGAGAAGTGCATTACAAAAGGATGAGAAATGCAAATTTTGAAGGATGGCTGTGCTTCATGTATTGCATTGGATAGTGTGATTCAGGTAGGTTTGCCTTCAAACGTGAACTGAATCAAATTTCTGTCTGATCCCTACCTTCTGCCAAGGACGTTCTTATTTCAGCTGCTGCTTTTTGATTCTCTGCCACTGGAGCTACCAGTCAGGACGGGAAGAGCAGAATGGAGCAGAGGCTGCCTTCCTGCCAGGTCCTTCTTCCTCCACAGCAGCATCTGTCACCTGCAAGTGGGAAATTCCAGCACTTGCCAACAGCTCAATCAAATATTGACACAGCAGCTCTCTCTACTCTACCATATCCCTTTCTCTCTAGCAGTTACCCAAGACTCCTGTCGCTAATCTTTTCCTGCAGCTGCCCACATATGCCTAAAATGTGGCCTGCGTTGACCTCCGTTAGACATGGCTCTTTTCCCAAAATGCTAAAGCCTATCAAGAAGCTTTCATATGGATCATTGTTAAAATTGAGAGAATGGTGAACTCTGCCAAATATATAACCCTGAGAAATACCCAGGTTACACTAATAAGAAGCAGGAGGCAAAGGATTTGCTATGAAAGAGAACATACAGTTTATTCTGTCTAACTTCAGGTCCTTACAATATTCGTGGGGGGGGGATGCAAGATCTGCAACCCAAATGTATGAATGTGCTTACTCAGAAATAAAGTCAGTTTAAAAAACTCACCAGCAGTAAAGGAATGCAAGTATAAAAACAGGAGGGTGAAGGTGGTAGGCTAGCAGCAGTAAAATATCTTCACAAATCAAGGGTAGAAAAAAATTAAATAGCTTTTGCCTCTTCCCCAAAGACAACAAAGCATTCACAGGCAAAATTCACCAAGGAGGGGCAGTTCTTTAATTTGGATTCTTCCTTTTATATCTCCCTTTCTCTCAAAATCCTCACCCATGCAACCCACTGGGCCACATCTGTTTAATCTCAACAAGAGCTGTTTCTTCATACGGTAATAGGGTAATTTACACAGGGGTTGTGTTCCAGGGATCACACCGAAAGCCAAAATTGTGTATAGTCAAAACACATCAGGTGCAATGGGTGGATGAGATTGCCAGAGTCTTTTTTCATGGCTGCCCAGCCCCTTTCCGCCCCTCTTTTTTGCTATTTTGCCAGGTGCGTAGGGCTGAATGCGCACAAGTTAAATGTGTGCAAGTGGCGGGCTTACTGTAGTCTCTGCATACCAGGGGTTCGCAGCCTGAGCTGCTCTGGATGTTGTCCGGCTGCAACTTTCCTCAACTCTGACCTCAAGCCATGCTGGTTGGGGCTGGTGACTTGGAGTTCAGAACATAGGGAGAGGCACAGGTTCCCCACTGTCCAAAAGTGCATACTGTTCCCTGCAGATATTGTTCGAGCCATGGCAGTCCTCACCAGCATGGCCAATGGATAGGGATAATGGGAATTTTAGTCAAACAACATCTGGAAGGCACAACTTTGGCTTTTAAATAAAGGCAATTGTTCTAGGGATTCTAAAAGGCTTTCCTGGACAGGAACCCCATTTCTGCACTTTGGAAATGACATCAATGGGAAATTTAAGTTCTCCACAGGAAGGAGTACTCAATCCACTTTCTTTCAGTACTCACCAGACAAGCAAGAGTTACAAATCTGGGGAAGATTTCCAAGAGATAGAAGGGCAGAACTACCATATTTTTACAGGCATATAATGGCAAAGAGCAGGAAATGTGAAACAGAAATTGAAATGCCATTGCGCCCCCCCCCCCATATTATGGCTCAACAAAGTGATGTGCTACTGATCTGCAGAGTGCTTGCAATCAAGTTCCTTCATTATATCGCTATATAGTAAAATATAGTAGCTGGGGATCAATTTTATAAAAAAAGTGACAAAGATACAAGGTTGCCAACTTGATTTTTACTGATCAGGTTCCTGAACCCTTTACAAAATATAATCATTAAATAACAGCACCTGACATGCTGAAATGAGCTGGTGAGGTGTCCTGATTGATAAACAGCAGGCTGGGTGATTGGATTGGAGATTTAATACAGAGCTTCTTTTGGGTATCTCTTTCATATCATGCTCTTTTCTGACATTGCCCAAAATGATCAGTTTGCAGTGCTGATCTCTGGGAAATCAGTACCCAGAAGCAATCATTAGCAGATCATCTGTACCATGCAGTTAGTACAGCATAAAGTGGAGATTGATATAGTGACAGTGTAATCCTATACAACAAAGACTAGAAATAGTGCTCCGGATACGGTTGGACTACAACTCCCATCATCTCTGATCATTAGCCATGCTGGAGGGCTGCAGGTTCCCCAGTCCAGCTACATGCCTACTGAGAAGTAAATTCCAGGTAAGTATGTACAGAATGTCCGTGCGCTGCTCTAGTTTGCCAGAAGTGGCTTTGTCATGCTGGCCACATGACCTGGAAGCTGTACCAATAACGCGAGATGAGCTCCGCAACCCCAGAGTCGGTCACGACTGGACCTAATGGTCAGAGGTCCCTTTACCTTCATGTACAGAATTGCAGCCAGAGCCCCTCAGAGATAAATCAACTTCATAAAAAATTATTGTTGATCCCAAAGCATCAATCCCTTTTCCTTTGATTTCTTCCCCCCTGTTTTCAATTTTTGCATATGGGAGTCTTTTCCATAGGTGTTCTATAGTCACACTGGTTTGCAGACAGATGCTTGAATTTATTGATTTACATGTGTTACATATAGGAAAACCAGCGCACAGTGATGAGGAAATGGTTCTTACAGTATCACAGCTGGTTGATTCATACTGTAACCAAAGCATTATAGAGTGCATAATTCTGTTCCTTATCCATATATGTGACTAGATCTATTTCATGCACATATCATTTTGAAAAGATACAAGTCAATGACAAGGGAATATTTTTTCAGCCTAATTGCACACAATCTAAACCTTTGTTGCTGGGAAAATCATGATCATTGCAATCCATTTCAATATAAGGAGACACGGTTTGAATTGATTTTATGGTAGGAGGTGGGTTTTTATTACTAAAAACAGTTGGGCAGTGAAATTCTATTTTCTAATTTAACTAATGTTTGTGCATCGGCTGGTTTGTCTACAGTGATGAGGCTGCTGATTAGTATGGGATTGCTGTCTTACCACTGCTATCCTGGGTAGTGGGGTAAAAAGAAGAAGAAAGGTGAGGTTTTTTGGTCAAGTCCACCATAGCTGTGACAGCCTGGTTGGGGATAAATAGATTTCTGCAAAGTACAATACCTGTTTCTGGCTACAAGCAACAGTATTATTACAGCAGTTAAGGAATACATTAGTGCATAATTGCAACAACAATCATCATTTTCAAACTTCCAGTTGTGACTTTCACAATAGCACAATTTTCAAAATTGAGAAACAGAAGCATCATTGATAAAATTTAGCTCTTATTTCTACGATGCATCTCTGTGTAGTGTGAAGAACAGTTGTTACTAACACAGCCTGGGGAGTGTAGTTCCTCATATATTTCATATAATTTCTTTATGTAGATAGGTGAAAAGTGGAAATCTGAGAAAACTTACTATAATACTTCCATTTTCATTGGTTATAAGTAAGGATAGATGAATATGCCAGTGTTTGTTTCTCTTGGTGTCTAATTTTTCCGATCGTAAATTCAGTTCTTCACATTTTTGCAACAATTTCTCATTTAAAATTTGCAGCAATTTCTTATTTAAAACAAATCTTCATGAAAAGTACCAGCATTTTAGCGTGAATTTCTTCTAATGTACACATATGACACAACAATTGCTCCAGGAAACAACAACACTCAGTATGATTAAAAAATGAGATGGAGGAATGCAGGGACTAAAAATATCGAGAGAGAAGAAAAAGAAGAAAGGGATGAGTAATTATGGTGATGCCAGCTTTTGAATTAAATCTCTGGTGAGCTTTAATAAAGCAGTTTCAGTTGAGCAGTATGTGGCCCCATAAAGAGTACAGGAAACCTCCTGGTTACACTAATCCTGCCCATTGCCCAATGTTGAATTGTAGGGTATGCTTGTTCAGTTTTTGAGCCTCCCCATTCCCCCCCTCATTTTCTGGCCCCATGAGCTTCATATTCTAATATAAACAGTATCCCTTACTGCAGCTTCATAAACTCATGTTGTCTGCTGTTTAATGGCTCTAATAATGTATAGCAGCCCACATATTTTCCGTTATCTGGCAGAGAGAGACTATCTGCCCCTCGATCAAATTTGCTCAGACAACAACTGTGAATGTTCGCACTCGGAACAGCTTGCTGCCCCATGCTGAAATTGCAATATAGCCTAAAGATGATACAGGTGACAGTTATGATCCTGATTCCCTGGCCCCTGTGGCCATAGCACCAGATAACTTGCTGAGCAGAAAGCTCCGACAGAAAAATTGGAAGTAGCTGAGGTGTGTTGCTGTTTATTAAACATAATGAGCAATGGCAAGTGTTCTGTTCATGTGTGTTTCAGTCACAATCACAACAGAGTCTGAAGAAGCAAAGTTGCTAAGTTACTGGATTCTGTGGTCGAAAAATGGGACTCGATGATGTCCTGAGGCCTCAATCTGGCAGTGGGCTGTAGATTTAGGGTAAAGTAAGAAACATATGGAATCCTAGAATCAGAGCCATCTCAAGCATGTTGGGCACCGTGGTGCGGAGATCGCTCCGGCGCCCCCCGCCCTGGTGCCACCCAGCCTACCCCTAGAGCCGGCCCTGCCTAGAATTCTGGAGTTGGAAGAGAGTTGGAAGGGTCACCTAATCCAAAAGGCTGCAATGCAGGAATCTCAACATGCACACACAGTCCCCAATGCTGCTAAGCTTTGCTAGCAGCTTTATTGCTGCACCACTTATGGTTTAGGAGACAATGCATGTGGAGAATGCATGACAAAGTATGTACTGCAAGTCTGGGAAACCTTTGGGGGCCAGCAGTTCAAATCTCATATCCCCACCACTGGAGGGTGGACAGGGCCACCCACCTGTCGACTACCTGAGGTCATAGTGACATCAGGTGATGCTGTACTTTGAAGACCCAGTTCCTGGGACTTCAAAAGTCAGTGGTGGGGTGTTTGAGAGTCTTTTCGAAAACAACCTCATACTGCTCTTTAAACCTCCAGTGATTCCTGCCCACAGGAACTTAGTGTCCTTGGCTACATTCACCCCATTTAAAGCACTATTATGCTACTTTAGCATAGCTTCTCCCAAAGAATTCTGGGAGCTGTTGTTTGTTAAGGTTGTTGAGAGATATTAGGAGACCCCTACTCCTTATTCCTCTCACAGAGCTACAATTGCCAGAGTTTCCTTTGAAGATGGATTGATTGTTAAACCAGTCTGGAAACAAGGGTCTTCCTATCAGCTCTCAGCAACCTTAACAAACTTCAGCTCCCATAAGTCTTTGGGGGGAGCTTTGACTGTTTAAAGTGATACCACAGGGCTTTAAATTTATGGTGTGAATGTAGCCTCTATGTCAGTAGTGAGGAGGACAAAATGCTCAAAATCGTTGGAAGTAAAGAAATGAGAGGAAGGCACTTAGCAGGTCAAGAGACTACTTTTTCAGCAGGGAAATTTTGAAACAACTACTTGACTTTCTTAAAGCAAGTAGGAAAGAGGAGGGAAAATTAAAGCTGTGGAGCAGAAAACAGCAGACAGAGGCAAAACAGATGAGTAGCCAAGAGGAGACTGGGTTAAGAGAAAAGGTTATTAGTTGGAGTAGTACAAAAGAGACGGCACATCGCGATCAAAGTCTGAAGAAAGGAAGAAGAGGAAAATGAGGGAGGAGTAAGTCTTGGCATGATTTTTGAACTCCATTGATGGGAAAGAGGTGCATATTGATGGTGTTTTAGAACTCAACGTATTTCAAATCATTTTCATCTATTTGAAGTAAAAATAACTTTGAATTAGCTGGTGTAGGCACAGTCCTATCTCAATTATTTTTCTTCTCAGTGAAGGATAATGTTACCTCTACTGATGCACAAAAGGGAAATTATCACTAAATGTGTGTAATACATGAAACTTCAGCACCCTTTACTTCTATAAGGCAGCTGGCTGTGCGCACCATTGATGGATTAGCATTGCACAAAATTTGTTCCTTTCATGTGTAATTCTGTATATGTGTGTGCACAGGCACACACACACACACACTGCATCTATCCTACTGGGATTTATTCCCACCGGGGGGGGGGGATACGTGTCTTATCCCAGTGGGGAGGGGAGTGATTACCTGCAGTAAATTGGCAAGAAGGAAAATGGCAAGTGTTGCAGATTGCAAACCAAAAGAGAAACATTCATTAGGTGGCCTCTGTTCAAAAAGTTCAAAACTAAAAGTTGAGAAGACTTTCTCCCTTTGATAAGCTTTGTCTTTCAAGCCATACTTCCTTTGTATGAAAGGTAAAATGTCCCTAAAAAGAATCACAGAACAACCTATAACATGTCAGTCTCTGCAGTTGAACTATAAGGATATGAACCAGCTGGTCAATATAGTAACTCCTATTGATTTGGGTTCATCCTGCATGTAACCATTGGCCAATAAGTTTTTTTCTTCTATTAATGACTTTATGAGTGTATATTGCACAACTCTTAATTCCATATCTTCCAATTTGGAAGGCATTGCTATTGTTACTACCATACATTTTTGTGAGCAAAGTGCCTTATATGGTTCATCCTCACAACATCTGTGAGATGAAAAAGAATGATTTGAGCAAGACCACCCAATGAGTCCATATCTAATCGAAGGCTCCCAGACTAATTTGCTGATTGGAACATAATTATCCTTTGTATTTTTGCACTTCTCTTATTTTTTATATTTTGGGCTTTACAAATATGCCAAAATGCATTAAAATATGTATTTGGGGATAAAAGATAAAGGACACTTAGAAATGTTTTGTGATATATTTAAATATGAATTTTTATATGTAATTGGAGACTAATGAGAAAATAGGATAGGATGGATTTCATTTGTAAGTCTACTCCATCCCGTTTCTTCATTTTGCACAGAGAAGAACATGCAAAATGGACATGGACCAGAGATAGACTGATACTGCCTTCCTTAAATGAAATTATCCTCCATCCATTACACTTTATTGTCTCAGATGTGGTAGATCCCCAATAGCTGCAGAGTGCAGTGAACTAGATAAAGACCAGATGCTTAGATAAATAAAGGTTCTGCAAGGAAAACTTCTTCAGAGTTCATTTATCTATCAAAAATTATTGTATACCACATTTTCATTAAACACATCAAAGTCATTTACAACAATTATATACACACACAATTAAAACCACATAAGAGCACAATTCAAAGTGTTGGTGTTGACCTTTAAAGCCCTAAATGGCCTCGGTCCGGTATACCTGAAGGAGCGTCTCCACCCCCATCGTTCTGCCCGGACACTGAGGTCCAGCTCCGAGGGCCTTCTGGCGGTTCCCTCATTACGAGAAGCCAAGTTACAGGGAACCAGGCAGAGGGCCTTCTCGGTAGTGGCACCCACCCTGTGGAATGCCCTCCCACTAGAGGTCAAAGAGAACAATTACCAGACCTTTAGAAGGCATCTCAAGGCAGCCCTGTTTAGGGAAGCTTTTAATGTTTGATGGATTTTTGTATTTTAGAATTTCTGTTTTTTTTGGAAGCCGCCCAGAGTGGCTGGGGGAACCCGGCCAGATGGGCGGGGTATAAATAATAAATTATTATTATTATTATTATTATTATTATTAAGATCACTAGCTAACTATTACACTTAATTATGTGTACCTCAAAAGGTGCTGGACTCTCATTCATTGGAGGTTTTTAAATGGTGGTTGGGTGGCCATTGGTCAGGGCATCTTAACTATATTTCTTGTATTGCCGGTGGTTGGACAGGATGGCCTTTGGGTCCCCTTCCAAGCCTACAATTCTATGATTCTATGACTTGGCAGTTATAAATGGATTTGTTTTCCTTTCCTTTTCTTGAGAAGTTCTAAGTATAAATATGAGTTTAATAGCAAACTGTCGGAAATCAGAGAGGCATTTCAGATCCTTCAGATTCCATTAAGTCCATACTTTCCTGGTCAATACAGCCTAGCATTGATAATTCTGCTTTCCTTTGTTGCTCAACAGCTATAATCATTAATTTATGCATGTAAATATATTCAATTCCTATTATTAACCATAATGATGTTTCTCAGTCATAAAATAAAGCAATTAGTATATGTAGTCTATGAATCACTACTTTTTTACAGCATTTTTAGAATTCACGTCTCAAGCATTTTAATCTTAAATAAAGATATCACATTGCAGCTCTCTGAATGGGTCCTAAAAAAAGATCTCATTTGCAAATGCCATCACACTTGTGTTTCAATGTCAGATGTGGTATTTTCCTTAACCATTAGCAATGCAGTCGGCTATATCACAGAGAGGGAGAGAGTTGTGTGTTTTTTATGGTTTAATGAGCATGTCCTCAGAATGTAGCAAGCTTCTGCAATAATGATGGAATGTGCTCCTGTGTTCCTTTCCTTGACTGTTTGTGGAATGAATGAGCAGGGAAGCAACTTTAAACCTGACTTTCTGCCCTGAGACAGAAGCCAGCTGGAAACTTATATGACGAGGAGGAGGAAAGTTGGGGGGTTGGCTGTTTAAGGTTGTGCTCTATCTCCTCTCTTTCAGTCAAACTGGCCTGGCACCTACTCACCCTTGGTAAGATCTTGGTTCTCCACTCTCCACTCCTGCATCACTGTAGGGATAACGTTGGCCCAGGATCTGACAGGACACCTTCAATTATGTCACCATGTCCAGTGTAGGAGGAATTTGTTAGGTAGGCTAGTAGTAAGTGAGTAGTGGCATGTTCAGTGCAGGTTAAAAGTGGGCAGAAGAGAGAGAGAAAATTGTTGAGCACCCCAAGACACCTTGAGGAGGTGAAATGGGAAAGACCTACCCAGGCTCAGGTTTGGGGGCATGAGTTCACTCGAGACCTATCTGACTCCCTCACTGAAAGCTTCAAGGATAATGTAATGGTTATCAGGAGCTAGGAACAGGGAGAGAACTACTTTTGGGACCCAAGTCAAAGGGGGCAACCCTGCATTCCGAAAGCATAAAGGGAACATTCTAGCTGGCACCTCATATGAATAGAGAGTTTGGGATAATGACACTACAGATCCAGTTGAATTATCATTAATACAAGTTGTTGCTCATTTCAATTCCAACAACAACCAATCTTTCATCCCCTCATTTAAAAATGTAAAATATTATGTTGTGCACCTCAATCTAGCAAAAAATCAGGTTCCGTCAATACAAGATAAATGAATACAGAAACTCATCTGGGCACTATCGACATGGCAATATGAGGTGACTTGCCATCTGCCTTCAGGGCTGATAGTTGTTGTGCATTGTTACAGTTGAATCAGTTGGATCCCTAGAGGAATACAAGGAAGAAGCAGTTTTGTCACCCTCCTTAATATAAGAGTTGGTCCAGTTCCAACTTCCTGGGGTGAAATTATAATTTATGTAGTACTAGAGATTCTATGTGTACAAGCTTTTATCAATGTATAGATTACAGTACCTTCTTCATTAATTTATTTTTGAATTGATGTTCCTTATTTATTATTTGCAAATACTGTGAGATGCGGGGAGTTGCTTTTAAAAACACGTTTCTTGGTAAATGGTTACAGACTGCTCTATCAGAACCTAATTATGATTGTGGAGCCGGAGAATAGATTGCATTCCCTGTACATTACTAATGCTCTTCAAATCCTCATTTGTCATGTTCAAGGTTATGTAGAGATGATGTATAAGAAACTCAAATGCTTTTACTGCAATCATCCCCACAGTTCCTGTCTATAACAGACAGCCTTCTTAAACCCCTGGATAATGTCAAAATTAAAGTACCATTCAGATGGGATTATACAGAAGGTATTAAACCTGAAAGAAAAACCCCGAAGATGAAAATGGACTGCCTAACCATAAATAATAATTTAATGAAATGCCTCTTAACTAGATACAAACTAGCAGCATGGGACTATGGAGCAATACCTAACACCAAAGTCTGTATAGTTTTTGGCACACTTGGGAACAGTTCCAACGGAGAAGCTATAGGTCTCTTCAAATATGTACCAGAAACATGCATAGGTCCATTAGACCTCCTCCACCATTTATCTTTGACATGCTTAAATCTAATGCTTGTGTTTTAGCCTTAAGTCACTGGAACTAAAATATATTGAGGTCCTAAAATAGCACTGGGGATTATTCTGTCAATGGTGGTGACACCACCGATAGGGATGAGCAGATCAGCCTATGTCCACTCCAAGTCACTAATGCAAGTGTTCACCCTAATTCCATTCTACCCCATTTCTGAATTAATCTGCATTCAGAACAACAACAACAACAACAACAACAACAGGTACAAATAAATTAAATACAGTGGTACCTCTGGTTAAGAACTTAATTCATTCCGGAGGTCCGTTCTTAACCTGAAACTGTTCTTAACCTGAGGTACCACTTTAGCTAATGGGGCCTCCCACTGCCGCCGTGTGATTTCTGTTCTCATCCTGAAGAAAAATCCTTAACACAAGGTACTACTTCCAGGTTAGTGGAGTCTGTAACCTGAAGCGTTTGTAGCCCGAAGTGTTTGTAACCTGAGGTACTACTGTAAGTATTTTCTCTCAAAACAGATTTTTAAAAGTATTTTTAATTATGTATTTAACAAATTTATATCCTGACCTCCCTCCCAAAGAAGGACAAGGCAGAGATGCGTAGTTTTCCCATCTCCCATCAGTTGGTAGGCGGGGCAAGGGAGGGGAGAGAGAAGCTGCAGCAGAACTAAGACTTGTGATGTTAATTGTATAGCCCTGTACCTGAGATCTTTAATCCAAATCAGAAAGTGCTGAATGCCTTACAGCAGCATCGTGAGGTTCAGTGAATAGTGGGAAAGGTTTGCAAAATTGTAAACAATGTGTTTCATTTTGCTTGCATTTGTCCTGCCCATATACATATACTGCCACTATATTGGAACTCTGGGTTTACTTCACATTTCTGTGTGCCCCTTGCTGGACTTGAGCAAAGGCCTCCATGCTCACAGCAATGGAAGGTGCAGGCTGTGTGTGCACTTATGTGTATATGAACCTCTCTCTCTTGCTTAAGTAACATGGTAAACCTCACTGAAGGAGACGGTGAACCTCCAGCCACCAAACCAGCCTGCCACGTTTGACCCACAACGCCAGTTTGGCAAAGCATAGCACCAAGCATTGGGCTTGTAAAGCCTTTGTTCTGTGCATCTGAAAATGCCTGACAGCCAGCTGGTTGTCATGCAGATTGTCAGAGGCTTTGACAGGTGTCAATCACCTAGTGTGAGTATTACATCAAATGAATGACAGGGGGTTGCCCTTGCCATCTGTCAAAGTTGGCCCATGGTGTGATAGGGATTTGGCCTGCAGAGCCAAAGAGATTTTCCACCCATGCCTTGCTGTGTATGTGAGGTCCGGGGGGGGGGGGGTGTCCATGGGTATATGGTGTAGCTTTTGTATAGAGAATAGTAGAATTGTGCAGAATGTGTAGAATGTGCAGAATTGTACCATACCTTAAAAAGCTGGTCCCTATAAATTAAAACATCATAATTCACCATGTTTTGGTGTTTGGGCTGGGGGACCCTCTGGATCAGATTTTGGAGGTTCATTGGGAGAGAAGGAGGAAGCCATGATATATGCTTGGCAGGGGGTTGGACTGGATGGCCCTTGTGGCCTCTTCCAATTCTATGATTCTATGAGTAGACCCTAGTATGTGACCCTAGACACCCTACTGCCTCTCAGTGTCAGTCCCACATCTAGTACTTTAATGGTTTCATGATATCAAACTTACTTTATAGGGTTGTTGTAAGGGTTCCCGACAGAATGTATGTCAATAAGTTGAAACTCAGTGTATCCAACTAAACTGTACTCAGAGTAGAGCCATTGAAAGCAATGAGCCCAAGTCACTCATGTTCATGAGTAGAACTTAGTTGGATTCATGCTGCAGAAGAGTATGAAAGATTACGTTGATGCTGGTTGGATCAACATCTTGTGTTTTCCTTTACTACTGAAAATTGTTCTTGCTTCAGAAAGGGTTCTTAAAAACCAAAATAAGGAAATGAACCAATGAAACGTAGCCAAAACAAGGATGTAGCAGCAACAAGGATGTAAGCATAATTTGTCACCTTTGCTGGGCAAAACAACAACAGGTAGGGCTATTTCAAGTTCTTTTTGTTGTTGTTAGATTTCCTGCGTTAATTACAAACTTGTGCGATAGAATTAAAAGCCTTTCCTTCACAATAGCTCTGGTTCATTTCTCAGTGCCTCTTGTAGTCTCTGCCTCGCATTACAAAATTATTATGCTGTTCTCATGAATTTCCACATTCATTGGATTTCTCATTGCCCGTGTAAACCTCACCTGCCATTGTAGACGCTAAAGCAATTAAGTGAAAAACCTCAATAGTAAATTAAATGAATTGGAATTTTTAAATCTCTGAAAAGATAAATAGCTATGAAAGGACAGCAAATCAATACAGAAGACACAAAGCTGAGGAGAAATAAATAGGGGGAAAGTCATGGTGTTTTGTATAAGAAAAAGGCTTTCAGTTAAGGGTTTTTTTTGGGGGGGGGGGGTTGTATCACAAAAAAAGATCCCAGCCATGTAATTCAGATGTTTTGCTTGATACTCAGCATTCACTTTTAGTTGCTATGAGCCACAGCTTTTGCCCTCTTCAAGCCTTCTTCCCTCTGTACAATTACCATGGCATGAAGGGTAAAGCGAGGGTGCATTTCCTAATCCTGCCCCCTCCATTGCATCATTGTCCCGGCTCCTACAGTGTGTTGGGAGTTGAACTTCTTCCATGGATACCCTTTCTGACGCATGCAGTGGGTTCCCTGCATGGTTTAAGGCCCTGATACAGCTATCCACTCATGACATATTGGTTATGATACACATTGTTAAGCTATGGGATATGGTCCTACAAGATGCAGTGGTGACCACTAACTTGGATGGCCATTAACAAGGATTAGACACATTCATGGAAGATATGACCATCAATGACTTACTCCCACTGTCAGAGTCAGGAAGTGTCTATACGAGTTGCTGGGAATCATAAGTGTGGGGAGCGCAGTGGTACTTGGGCCCTACTTGTGGGCTTCCCACAGTTATCTGGATGGCCACTGTGGGAACAGGATGCTGGGCTAGATGCATCTGTCACCTGATCCAGCGGGGTGCTTCTTATGTTCCAAAGATAAGAACTTAAGACCTGCCCTGCTTAATCAAACCAAAGGCCCCAAGGAACCCAGAGGAGCATACATGATCCCTAATACTTCAGCGTTGTTCAGCGTTGTCCCTTCTGCCTTCCTTACTCTCTGGCCTACAATAAACCAAACCATGATGACCCATTTAAACAGTAAAAAGTGAGGATAGAATCTAACCATAGCCAACCAGAAACTCAACAACCAAGAAGGACAGAGTAGGCAATAAACAAACAAAAATTCCCTTACAGAATTGATTTAGTAGTGGAAATTTAGGAATGGGAAGTGCTGGCGCAGTGGCAGCTTACCCACCCATTCAGCTTCAAGAGCAGGACAAATTAGTTGCCCATAGAGTTGAGTGACAAGGACTCTGTTTTGTTCCTATTCCTAAATAGTTTGTAAGAAGAAGCCTCCCCCCACTCCCCTTCTCAACTCCATTGAGAAATTATGTCTGGCTATAACAGGACTTCATATTCCTCTAAGGTTTACCTGACATCTAACACACAAGTTGTTGCCCCTGCAGCCTCTTACATTTCCCCCTATGAAATCTAATGGAGCGATGTGACTTCACAACATTGGATATGGCAAGCTGTCCGGAGAAGGATTCAAGGCTTTAAATCTCGACTCTCCTCTTAGATGGGCTTTAATGAGTTACTTTCCAAACCTGACTTGAAAGAACTTTGTTAGCATCTGTTTAGGGTGGGATCCCAGGGTGACAGTAACATAATACTTTTAACTGAATCATCACAAAGTAGCAAGCAAGTGTTTGGGTTCCTTGGAAGTCTTCAGATGATGCTCAGTAACAGCAAACAACCATTAAATACCACATCCCCACCACTACCCTTCCAGGCAATTTACTCCAAGCAATTGCCAATGCATGAAAGAACAGAGAGAGGTCTTACCAACCAGTCCACTGTTGCATGTGTCCCTGCTAGTCCTCCCTCCACCATCCATGTACTGGGAGGAAAGTATGAAGAGGGGAACCTGTTTGACCTGCATATTCTCTGCTGTGAGTTAGACCCTTGGGTGGTGTACAGACCATTAAAAATACAAAATGCTCTACAACAGAGGGAAGGGGTAGCAAGGGTAGCACCAACAGGTGTAAACCTACTCCCTTTTTCTGCATAGTTATGACCACATGGAGAAGAATACCCGAGGGTATTCTCTGATTGGCTCTAAAGTTAGATGTAAGCATCTGGATTACTGCTGGTTTGTACATATTTTTTTTGGCATCTACCCCAGTAGCCCTTTGTAGAACTTAAATCTGTTATCCATCAATCTCAGTCTAGTTTAAGTGACAGAGCAATCCTATAGATATTTGCTCAGGAGTAAGTCCTGCTGTGGTCCCAAGAAAAGAGGAAAGAGTGGCCTAGATTGCCTAATATTTTGTGGCTGTTTATGGCATGAAACTGCTGAAACAGATTTGCCCGACACACTTCTGACCAGGCTTTTAACAGAGTTGAAATACAGTCCTCAGCAAAGTGTGGGGAAATCGGCCCTGAGTCTTAATTCATGAGCAACACACAATTGTTCTAGGCAGATTACTTTATTGCCTGTCATGCTATTTACAGAGAGATTGCTGTGGATCCCCACAGTGGCAGATCTGTTTGCTTCCACTCAGCAAATCAAAACCAAAACTCTCTAGGTCACTCTCACATGAGGCACTGAACATGTCGATGACTTCACTGTCTTATCTTGTACCTGTGTAAACAATCCATCTTAAATGCAAAAACTCCTGAAGACAGTTTTCTGAAAGCGAATGACCAATAGGCCCAACATATTTCCCTTTCTCCATTTTATGACCCTTCAAACCATACACTTTAGTGTGCCCCTTCTCGTTGCTTGAAACTTGATCATCTAGCCTGAAGAAAAGTTATTGGAAACTTGCTTACTACTTAGCGACATTTTTTTTGCCTATCTGAGATATATTGCATTCCTGGTGCGCCAATTTCAGTAAACCTCCCTAAGTGATAAGATGGCCGAGAAAAGTACCAATTACCATTGCCTGATAAGCTATTGGCCCCAAACTTAATACTAATCCTCTGGCAAAGTGCTTGTTATCTGGACAGTAGTTTGGCACCTTGGGATACGAATCTCACACAAATGTATGTTGCAGGGGAGATAGCTGTTGCTTTTAAAGTCAAATAAGTGTTTGAAGGAACAAATCTGCCTCAAATACAAGAGAATGAAATGTCCACCCCATTGCCTTTCTTTCTGGCAGGTTCTCCAGAAGGTTTTATGAACGGTTCATCAATATTTTTTGGTTAGATTTAGTATGTGTAAGCATCCCCCACCTTTAACCTTATCCCTTAATTTCTCCCCTTCCTACCTTTCTTTTAACCAGTTTCATTTGGTGAATTTAAATAACTTTGTTCCGTTCTCCTCTGACTGTACATCACAAGCCAGACAAGAAGTATTACAGGTCCAACATGTTCTATATATTATTTATATATAGAAGCATTTAATGGCTCCATATCCAACACACACGGACACACACACGGACACACACACACACACACACACACACACACACACACACACACACAAATGTTACTTAGTTCTTTATTTCTGTGAAAATGGATACCACTTTCTAATGGAAAAGGTGAGCTTTCGTAGCTCTTTGACAAGAATAACAAGAGAGAAAATGGATTATAAAAGCAAACGTTATCAAAACCATCTGAAATGAAGAAAGCCCACCTGCTTGATTGGCCAACATGTGCATTTTCTAAAGTAAAACATTATCTGCAAAGGAAACTATATAGCGGTTGAGCTTCTGACACATAGTTGGTGGTCACTTGCCACAGCTAAACCAACACCAGCCCTTTACACTTTTATAGTACCTTATCATGATGTGCCATCACAAAGTACTTTTCAATATACCATTAAAGCTCCAGGTTAATCCATTTTGCAGAGGGGTTGCTTCACTCAGATCTGATTAAAATTCACCCCCAAAACAATTTACCTGAATGAATCAAGTTACAGCAGAGATGTACCAGGTCTGCTCAAAACAAAATGAACCTTATTGTTTGTCCTAAACAAGTATTTTGTAAAGGAATGTACGTGGGAACAAAACGTAATGGTTTGTTTGGCGTTGGCAACTGTCTGTTGGAAGTTATGTTCATTACCTGGCTCAGTGTAAGGATTTGCTATTTCTGCAAGACATCTGTTAGCGCATCAACTTTATCTTGCTCCAAGATGTGTTTGCATCTGTGAGAGAGCATAAAAATAAACAAAATTTGTTATCTTAAAGCTTATCATCTCAATAAAGCCTCGTTCATAACCTTGCCTGTTTGATACTTATGTAGTATTATCATTGGAGCAGGGGAGGCTGGTCTAGTAAAGCAAGCTGGGCTCAGCCCTATCAGGTGAAATGGTCAGCATTTTTGTTAAGTCCCTTCCCCCCCCCCTTATCTCAAAGCCACATGCTTTCCTGTCCCACACATTGTTCAATGTAGAGAAAGTCCTGGATACTTTCCTATCAGTCTCCCATTCTCTGGCTAATCAGCTCTCTGAACCACACAGCCAATCACAATCCAAAAGTAGTGCTGTGGTTGATTTTAGTGGTGTGTGGTTTTTAATGTTCATTGTTAATGTTTTTGAAATCCTCAGTGAAAAATCTTGAAGCTATACAGCAATATAGAAAATGTGCTCCCCCCCCCTAAAAAAATAATTAATAGATAATTCTCTCTCTCTCTCTCTCTCTCTCTCTCTCTCTCTCTCTCTCTCTCTCTCTCTCTCTCTCTCTCTATGTTATCTAAGCATTACAAAAATACCTAGCACTAAGAGTGCACTAAGAGTAAGATTGCAATAAAAACAGCAAAATACCACTCCAAAATAAAACAATATGGCATCAGATATAGAATGAAAGTAATTAAATATTATATTTCCTCTCAGAGCTGAGGATTTTACCCTTCCAAAGAAGAACTAGAGTCATTCTGCTTAGGATACTTAGTAGCAATAGCTGCAGCAGTTTCCATCCTGTCGTTAATCTGCTTAGAAGAGGTTTCTAGAATTTATTCAAGTTTCACTTCATATGCACTTCTAATATGTGTCCAAAGCAAGCATAACATAGATTTGCCTTATTCAGAAAGAAAAAAAACCTTTTTCCAAGATATATTCCATATTTTTATGCAGACAGGAAACTTTTATTGAGCCGTACAACAGGAATGCCTCTGGGTGTTCCATCCCTGATGTGTTAATTCAAAAGCTGTCACAATTCATTCCAGTAAAACGCACTGGCAAATAGGACGCTTTAAACTGCAGGCTAATGCTGCAATCCTAACCCCACCCTCCAAGATTCAGAAGGGGTTAGTCTCTCTACTGCACCATAGATCCCAGTTGTGTCCAGCTGGGCGAAAAGCTGCTGTTGCTGGCCGTTCTCCCTTTGTCAGCTGCAGGCCAAAATGGGACACCTGGAGGGCAGGATGCCGGAGGTTTTGGATTCACTGGATTCAAAGTCCCATGAATCCTCAGGAAGGATAGGTTACGATTGGAATACAGCACAGGAGTAAGTTATCTCTTCCTTCCCCACTGCCTGCCATAGTTCTGATCTAAAAGAGAGTGAGAGGTGGGAGATCTAATCCCAGAACTTCAAAGTCTTATCTACTTCGACCCTGATTTATGTTGCTTTTCTTTCTTTTTTCTTTTTTCATTAAAGATTTTATTGATTTACAGAAATATGTGCAATGTCTCTCGTTACATTTTTACAAATCAGTTTCATTGTTGCAACATTGGGAAGAAGGGGGGAAAGAGGTAGATGGGGGAAAGATGGCTGGGGGTGGGGGTCAGTTGACAATGTTTCCATTTTACTTAATATATGTGGGGTGGTGGTTGTGTTTTGTCAGCGTTGCTTGAGCAGGTTCTCTGCTGTTGGGGTTGGCCTAGGGTATGGTTGTTCATTTATGGTTGGCTGTGGTGGTCTTTGTTTTGGGTGTGAGTGGGGTGGGTGGGTGGGTTTTTTGGATCAGGTTGGCCATATTGATTTGTATGCTGTTGGTGGATTTTTGTCATTGTCTTGTTGGGCTGTGTATGTGATAAAGGGGTGAAGCCATCTTCTTCTATTTGTCCCCGTGTCATTTTCAGCTTATTGGTTAATTTTTCTAGTAGGCCTGTTTCCCACACTATTTGGTTTATGTTGCTTTTCTAACATGAAGGATTTCATGAGGTGTATGCAACAGTGTGACAACATTCCTGACCTCAGGTGAGACCTACTTCTAAAAGACAAGCTTATGCAGGGGTGATCAGATGATTGCTGAAGTCTCTCTTGAATTTGAGGCAAGGCAAGATTTTGGAGATAAATTTCAGAGGCTGCGCTGCATGGCTGGAACCATTGCTAGGTATCTATAAGGTATCATTTGGAATACTTTTCCTAATTTTTATCATTTTTATTGAGCATGGCAACCTCATCCCTGATAGGTAGCGAGAAGCTACTGCTTATTACATACAAGGCTACTAAAAAGCATGAGTATCGTAGCAATATTGGGTTGCTACCAACCTGAACCTTATTCTGACCTGTAATCTGCAGGTTAAATGCTCACACATCCTATTAACAGGGCTGTGTACAACAGAATGTATTCTAATTAATTATGGTTTGATGGGAGACCATTCTCTTTCGCTTCTTCTTCTTTTTTTAAAAAAAGGGCTTTCTGATGAGGACTCACAATAGGAATCAGATTTAATTCTTTAAACTGCAAGATTGATTACTGCAGGTTTTTTATAACTCAGTGGAATACAACATTTTTATTAATGATCCGGAAGAAGGGATAAACAGTGCATTAATTACATTTACAGATGATACTAAATTAAGAGGCGCTTGACTCACCAGTGAGAAATGAGAAATAGAAAGGGCTCTGAGAAGGTGAGAAATAAAGTATGAAGAGGAAATAACAACAACAAAAAAGCCAGCCTGCAAAATTGCAAAGAAATGCATTGGGGGATTCCTAATCCAAAACACAGATATAGCCAATTGGTCTGATACCCGTGGAATGTGGGAGCATAAGTCTTGAAATGCATAGAAAATTGGTATGTAGGTGCATACCATGAACACTTTAAAGCAATAATCAGGTGATTTTGAATATGTCCCATATGCACATGCCTTTGCAAGATGATAGCCCCTTTCCATATGGCAATATGAGATTGCACATCTAGAATACTGAAGCAGCTCTGGGCACCTCATTATCAAGAGGACATCAAAAGTTGGAAGGGATTCAAAGGAGGCCAATACAAGTGATTAAGCAGCTGGAGGAAATGATTTATGATGGAGATTAAAAGGACATAAATGTACCAGATATACCATATAGCAAAATTATGACTAAAGCTATGATCTGTAATGTATGTACTCCTGAGACCCACCCATAGATTATGTATTCCGGCTTCTTTTTGCAGACAGTTGTCATATGGCTTTTCCCAGACATTCAAGACAAATGAGTTCCATGATTTCATGCATGCATGGTGTTCTTCATTCAATTACTGCAATTACTAATTACTTTTTAGGTGACATTATTGTGGCAAGCGGCATGCCCAAGCTATGTGCATACATTAGATGACTCATAAACTTTACATTAATGTAGACTTAGCAGTGCGGAGAGACCTCTCAGGCAAATCTTTCCGGCACCTTTCCCCCAAGCTGTATACACCAGAACAAGCTTCTTAAACTTAGCTTGGCAGGTAATTGGCAGCTAGTGCAATTCTTTCAGCTGGAGACTACAAGCAAATGGACAGCAATGGAATACCCATGCCCACAATGAGATGTTGGACTCACATTGGCTAAACATACATTTCCTTTTAGCTTCCAAGTGCCAGTCTGAACGTTTGGTTTAGTGTTGGTGCTGACCTTTAAAACCTTAAACAACTATGGCCCAGGATACCTGAAGGAGCAGCTCCATCCCCATCATTCAGCCCAGATACTGAGATCTAGCTCCTAGGGCCTTATTGCAGTTCTCTCACTGCTAAGTTACAGGGAACCAGGCAGAGGGCCTTCTCGGTAGTGGCACACACCCTGGGGAATACCCTCCCAGCAGATATCAAGGAGATAAACAATTACAATCTTTCAAAGACACCTGAAGGCAGCCCTGTACCAGGAGGTTTTTGATATTTGATGCATAGTTGTGTTTTTTTATACTATGCTGGAAGCTGCCCAGCATATGTGCCAACACCCTGGGGCCCTGGATACCCAAGCACCCACAAAATTCCCCATGAAGGGGCCTGGCATCCACAAATTTTGGTGCCAGGGCCATGCACGCTGCATGGCACCCACAGCCCCATGTACCCACGGTTGCAGCGCCCGCTGTAACTGTAGAGGCAGGTGCGGGAGAGACATGCTTTGTTGCAGCTGAGGCAGATGAAGGAGCCCCATTGTGTTGCTGCAGACACACCACAGTGTTGCTTCGAAGCAAAAAGTCCTACTACTTGAGTTGAGGATGTTGGGGGTTCATTCATGGGATATTCATTCATAGCCATGTGAAAACTCGCTGCTTCTTTTTAAATTTACATCCATATTGTCACTCTTATACTGTGAGGAAAACAAGTCAATACCCGGCTTGATGCCAACTGCAATGGTTGGCATCCAAACACTCCAAGTAAAGTCTCCTGCTTGACAAACTTGGTGAAATAAATCACTGTCAACAAATTACGCTGCCAAGCATCATTTGCCATGAATTAATATTACTCCTACAGACAGGCGTTTGTCATTTCGAATTATACAGTTCCGAGAACTGAGCTCTTGTTGTTTTCTTTCTGCTGAAAATCACAAGATTAGGAAATGCAGCTCAGTCCCAAACATATATTAAAAAAAACCTGCCCTTAAAAATATCTGACCATTTTAGACTTATTAGCCATACAGGAAGGGGACTTGCATAGTCACGAAGGGTGTAAGCAGGAAGGTCTCTGTACGCCCCATCACATGAATGATGTCATTGGGGTTGAAACAGGAGACCCTTGCTGATGTGGAAACATGTTGTCTGTGGTTTCTAAATGGTTTCCAGTATATGTCCTTTCAATTCACCCATTTGTACTGGATCATTTCCTAATTGAACACGGCAGGGTGGTGGGTGCTTGCTGATTCCTCCTTTTTCTTTGTGCTAACTCTGCTAGTTATATCTCCTTCTATTTTATCTAATAGAATCTTTCACTTTGGCGTTGAAAGACATGATTAGCCTTGAGCTGCCTACCAATCACTTCTGTATCTCTGCAGATTAAATCTAAACCCCAACACAATGACCAGAATGCTGCACAGCACTAGTGTCATGAATAGAGCCAAAAGCATTGCATCAAAAAAAATGGCAATATATCAGTGCCACTATGCCAGAAACAACCATCATCTGCCAATGACCTTTTGTTTAGTCCAAGGTTACACAAGATTTGGGCAGCAGACAGTAGCAGCTGGTGGGGCAGCATGGCTCACCTATCTTCTGAACCCCAAGCATCTATGCGGGTTCCTGAGAAAAGGAGGGGCAAGGCAGGTAGAGCAAGCTATGGGTGTGGCAGCAGAGCCAATCTGGCACTCTACTGCAATGCCCATACCCTACCCTGCTCCATGAACCTCTGCCATTCAGCATCTGGCAGCAACACCACCCCATCTGCTCTGCCCTAACAACTGCTACAGGCAACAAACCATCTGGTGGATGTGACTCAGTTATTTACTGGCCTTATTTAGTAGCTCTAGCAGATTCCATTACATCCCTAGCATGATAGGCCTCGCTGCATGCTCACAGAGGTGCTTAGTGTGGCATCACTTACCAGCTTGCACATTTGAACTGGACTGGTGCAGTATGTAGTAGAGTAAATTTTCATTATTTGGCTTACTCAGGGTGCTCCATTGGTCACATAACTCTTTATGCTTTTCCTGTAGGATATACGTGTACAGTTAGCATGTTACTTATGCACTTGGCAATAGGTACATGAGCTGAATAACTGCCCTATCCTATTGTCTCCAGTGACTCAGAAGGACCGAATAAATGTGCAGCTGTAGAAGCAGCAGCTGCAGCAGCAAATGGCTAAAATTGAAAGCACTGGATTTTATATCACAGGCATGAAATTTTCCTGCTCGCATAGGCTTTTTAATATAACACAGCACACAACAAGAGTGGAAAATACAGTAATACACGTTGGCCTCGGCTAGTGTGGCTTCCTGTGATATGCATGTATTGTTACAGATGCCTATTTAAACCCACTATAAAAATATTCAGGAGAATTAATTATGACACAATGCTTTTCTACAAATCAACATTTGTCTGTCACACATCAGCGCTCTTAATTGACATGGCTGTGAGAACGGCCATCCAAAAGCTGGAGGTTTTCAATAGCTGCTGTTGAAAACCTACAGCTGCTTGAGTTGACTGGGATTGTACAACTGAAGCACACTGCACCTCTCTTCTGCTTTCTACAAAAAACTGTCAAGGAAGTCTTAAGAAGATATTTCTTGTCTTATTTAGGAAATTGGCTAGTCATGGAAAATTTAAAAATATTTCTTCCCCATAGAGCAAGAGATGGGAGTGAAGAGAGTTTCATGTAAATTGTTCTCTCCTCACTATTATTCCAAGTATTCAGAGAAGATTCATAATATTTCACCATGACAGAACACAACAGCTATCTTCATTAAAAATAATAATAATAATTGCAGGCCTGGATTTAAACCCCACAGAACAAATGCAAGAGGGGCAATCTTAACATAAAGGTAAAAAAAGACAAAGGACTCCTGGACGGTTAAGTCCTGTCAAAGGAGACTATGGGGTTGCGGCGCTCGTCTCCCTTTCAGGCCGAGGGAGCCGGCGTTTGTCCACAGACAGCTTTCCAGGTCATGTGGCCAGCATGACTAAACTGCTTCCATGATGATAGAACCCAGAGCGCACCGAAACGCCATTTACCTTCTTTCCGCAGTAGCACCTATTTGCACTGGCATGCTTTCAAACAAGCAGGAGCTGAGATAGAGCAATGGGAGCTCATCCCATTACGGCAATTTGAACTGCCAACCTTCTGATTGGCAAACCCAAGAGGCTCAGCGGTTTAGACCGTAGCACCACCTGCATCCCTAATTTTAACATAACCTACAATAGTAAATATACTATGTGTGCAACTTCAAATAACTTCTGTAGTTTATACAGAGAAGCACAAACACAGGGAGAGAGTTTGTTCCTTACATTACTGGTAACCAGCTGCATACAATACAGGATCTGGTCAAGGATACTCACCCAGATGTCACCTACATGAAGGAGAAAAACAGGCAAAGATTTCTTTTGTACCTCTTTATACTAATTGTAAAGGAGCAGGTCAGTCTCACAGAGGTAAGCACCATAAAGCTTGTGATCCCCCTCTGGCCCACTAATGTATCATCTCAGAAAAGTCTCCCTGAGGCTTTGCCCCACTTGGTTTCTCAATCACCATGGTTTCATGTGGAAAGTTATTCGTCAGTTAAGGTAACCTGAGCAAAGGCTGAACTCAACTTGCTACATCAAAGCAGGTGGGGGGGAGCTATCTATGCTTTCCTGCACAGCTGCAAAAAATCGACACCTTTGTACATATCTTGCCAACGAGGCCATATGACAATTCTGCCCATACCGCCCTCACTTCTATGTGCAAGAAAGTGAGCAAATGCTAGTAGGAAAAGATGGGTCATTTCATCAGTGGCTGACAAAAGAATGGTTCACACCCTTACCTCTGCTTCCCTTGCCTGCTTCTAGTTTTCTGTCTCTGAAGGTAATGGATCAATCAGTTGTATTTACATTTCACACACACACTCCACATCACATCTTTGGATCTAGGTGTCATGTTAGGAAGTGGAGGAGGAAGCTGAATCTTGTAACACAATCATTTATATTGACATTCAGGACAGCAGGCCTGTCTCTCTGAAGAACTTGGAGAGCTAGGGAGGCAAGATCACTCTCAAAATCTCAAAATCCATTCCATCTTAAAAGCCAAGGCTATGACTTGGCTTGCTGCCATCGTTGTTGTTGTTGTTGTTGCAGATGTAGAATTTGTCTGAAGTTTCAGGCTTGGAATTAAATTGGGTATTGGTCTTCCTTTTGGTTCTTTCGCACCTTCCTTGAAATATAAGAGAGAGAGAGCTTTCCCCTATTCATAATTCTGCTGCTTGCTACATTGAAATGCTACTATTCATGCATGGACCAAGTTAATCAGGAAGTGGCCAATCTGGTGCCCTCCAGATGTTGTAGATCACAGCTCCCACCATCCCTGACCATTGGCCGTGTTGGCTGGGGATGATGTGAGTGGTAGTCCGCAATATCTGGAGGGCACCATGTTCGCTGCCCCTGTACTAAAGTATCACAAATTAGGATTCTTGAATGAATGTTCATATGGTATTAGCCCGAGTTGAGAACTCATTTTAGCTCCCTCTCCCTTGTTGGAATTTCAATTAAGCCACACCTTTTAAGACTACTAAACTGCTTTGAATCAATAGCACAGTGAGGCTTCATTTGTTCCCAAACACTATTTCAACCTTTATTTAGCTTGGTGAGTCATTACATAGGATTGTGCAGTGTCTCCCATTGAAGATGTACAAGTATTGATTTTGGGGTGTTTATCTTTTTTAGAATTCTCTCCCAGTGTCAAGAGAACTGAGAGCATCTCAAATGTTTTTTTCTTCTTCTTTCATTTTTGTTCTTGATGTGATGTATATGTTTCTTTGGACAGTTTACTTCAATTCTTTAATACAATTGTGGATAGAATGCATTAATCATGCCCAGCAACCCATAAATTTGTCTTATGTAGCTCTGAGGTTTCAGGGCAGTAAGTAGCAGCCATTATCCTTAATGCCCAAACAGATTTATTCAACTGGCTAGTGAAAAGTTGCAGTCATTAAGCTTGTTTTCTTTAGAATCAAAAGCTAATCCTGTTAGCTATTATGCTTCCATAGAGGACTGCAGAAATGCAAATACTCAATATGCTGGACAGGTATCCAGCATCTATCTTGACCTGGTTTTGGATCCTGTAGATGGAATTCCTTATTAATTTGAAAAGAAGCATCACATTTGCTCTGGCAAGGAAACCCCATGGAAATGGGCAAATTTTGAAAGATAAAATCATGTGGAACATACTGATTTTCCCAGAACAAACTAAAAAGGAAAGGTCTGTTAGCCTAAATCCCCTTGAATTCAAAGGGATCTAAATGTCAGCCGCATACTGAAATTCTATTGGTTTTCTTTAAAAGGGATTCTGTTGCACCTAACATTGTTTGGATTGCCCCCAAAGCATTTAAAATCTGGATTAACATAAAAAGTATGTATACCTTGCAGTTTGAAATGCCTTGCAGGCTGGGAACAACAGCTACCTTCCTAATTTCTGGGCAAGCAAAATCATTCTTAAAAATAAAAAAAATCAAGGAGAAGCAACCTAAATGTTTCCGCTACTTTGAGCCAAAGCGTCCAATTTGGGAGCAGAATTTGGGAATTCATGAATCTACAGTATAAAATATATGTTACAGTACAAAACATCTGGTGACCTTCAGATGTTTTGGACTACAAATCCCACCATCCCTGATTATTGTCTATGCTGCCCAGGGGTGATGGAAGCTGCAGTCCAAACCACAGTCATATCTTGGAAGTTGAACAGCCTAGTTCTCGAATGTTTTGGCTCCTGAACGATCGAAACCTGGAAGTGACTGTTCCAGTTTTCAAACGTTCTTTTGGAAGCCAAACGTCTGATGGGGCTTCTGCAGCTTCCGATTGGCTGCAGGAGCTTCCTGCAGCCAAGCAGAAGCCACACTTTAGTTTTCGAATGTTTTGGAAGTCGGACAGACTTCCGGAACAGATTCCGTTTGACTTCCAAGGTACAACTGTATCTGGAAGTTGTCAGGTTGGGGAAGGTTACCTGCAACACCTGTGCCATCACCTCAGAAGTGCTTGGTGGTGCATGGCTCTACACTGTAGGATTGTTACGGGGAACATCAGACAAGAGACACTCACTACTCAGAACGAGCAACTTCCAATTGTAAAAGATGGGGAAAAGATAAGCTGTGCTTTCAGGATAGAGGGGACTAACCTATGTTCTCATCATTACAGCTGAGAGAGATTAAGAAACCCGCCTGGTGAGCAAGCTTGTTTCCTTTAAAAGGAAAAGTTCATCAAACTCAGGGAAAGTGGTGTGAGTTTATAATTAAAGTCAATGAAGAATTTAGAAGGTGGCAGGGAAATTAGACAGCAGGGGCTGAATACAAATCCTAAGCACAGTGCCTTGGAAGTGGTCCTGTAGAAACGAGAAGATTAAGGCATTGATTCTACAAAGACCATAAGCATGCATTTAGCTTTAAATATGTAAGTCTATCTCTATTTAGCAAAGCACTTAGGCATGTGTTTAACTTCAGTATAGGATATTCAGGTGTTTAATACTAATTGTGTGCTTAAGTATGCTGCTCAATGAGGATATGTGATGCTAACAACTGGTGAAATCGATCTTATCGCCCAGGACTTAGACTTTTGACCTCACAAATAAGATTGACCAGCCAGCTGTGTAGTCTCTTCCTGTCCGCTGGTGAATATTGTTTGTGATATTCAAAAGGAAACTTGCATACATTAGGGATGCTCAGGATTTTTGTTTGATCTGTATTTTTTTAAAGTGGGCAGTCCTTATTTGCACTTCCCAAACTAATACGTGGACTGCAGTTATCGTTTGCTTTTCATGACAGTAAAGTTCTCAGCACAAAAAACTGTATCAAAATGCACATTAAAAATTCATTGGTGAAAAATATATAAAATGTGCATTTCAGGGCAAAACGTGAGGGGGAAGCATATTCTGTACAAAAAAGAGTTAACAATAATATGCATTTTCTTTTCTTTTTTTCTTGTATAAATTGCAGACTAATGCCAAGTGAGATGGGATTCATATATAAACGTACTCCAGTCTTGTCAGTGGGGAAAGCAAAAAGAGATAGATGAAAGAGAGGAAACAAAGGATAACTATGAGTACATTCCACTACACTTCCTTGGTCTCTTCTTTGGATGGGAATGAAGAAGGTATTGAGCTAAAACATCATCATCATCATCATCATCATCATCATCATGTTATTATTTATATCCCACCAATTTGCCTGGGTTTCCCCAGCTACTCTGTGCAGCTTACAGCATATCTAAAAACATAAAACATCAGGTTTTAAAAACCTCCTGATAAAGGGCTGCCTTCAGACGCCTTCAAAAAGTTTTGTAATTTTTCATCTCCTTGACATCTGAAGGGAGGGCATTCAACAGGGAGGGTGCCACTACCGAGAAGGCCGTCTGCCTGGTTCCCTGTAACTTCGCTTCTTACAGTGAGGGAACAAGCAGAAAACCCTTGGAGGAGGAACTCAGTGTCTGGGCGTGGATGGGGGTGGAGACGCTCCTTCAGGTATACTAGGCCAATGCTATTTATGGCTTTAAAGGTCAGCACCAACACTTTGAATTGTGCTTGGAAACATACTGGGAGCCAGTAAAGATCCTTTAGGAACAGTGTTATATGGTCCCGATAGCCACTCCCAGTCACCAGTCGAATTGTTGCATTCTGGATTAGTTGTAGTTTCCAAGTCACCTTCAAAGGTAGCCCCACATAGAGCTCATTGCAGTAGTCCAAGCGGGAGATAACCGGGGCATGCACCATTCTGGTGAGACAGTTTGAATTCGGGGAGTGGGTTTGAAAGAAGATCAGGCCATGGCACCATGCAGGTGATCTGGTGGGGAGGAGATAAGAGTGAATAGGTGTTGTCATCTAAAAGAGAGAGACCCATGGGCTGCTGAAAATAGTGTTAAGAAGGATGTGTTCATGTGCCAAGCACATTTGCAGGCTCATTTGCCCAACAGGCACTCCTAGTCTGGAGATTTAATGGCTCTACACTAAAAAAAAAAAGCTTGCAGAAAAAGTAACAGTAGCGGCACAGTTTTCATCCCCAGGACTATACATGAATTGGATAACATAATGCACTGGATTGAGTGAAACTGATTCATTCAAGAGAATAATAAAGAACACAAGCTGAGAAACAGGTGATGCAGTTTTTGTTTCTTCTTGGCTGGGATTCATAAGTGGGGGGGGGGGTTGAGCCCAAATCCCAGTGTGATGATGAATAATGGTGCTGCAAATCGAAAGGATACAATCCAGTCCTTGGAGTGGCAGCTATTGAAGTATGTGTGGAATTGGGGCATTTAGACATTACGGAATTGTTATTAGAATTATACATTGTTAACAGAGAGGGCATCTTTGAAATGTGGCAATGAATTGCCATAGTTGAATTCCAGTATTTTAGTTTGCTGAATTTTTTCCACTCTTCGTTTCTTTTCTACTCCCCAGTTAAAGTCAGCAGAGGCTGGTCCATTAGAGTAGGGGTCACCAACCTGGCACAAATGGAGGCCTTCACGAGTGCCCTGAATTTGGAATTACTTTTGTATGCTTTATTGTTTTTTGAATGGAAGTCTTCACCCCTTATAGAAAGTAAGTTATGAAGCATAATGTACAGGTACCCTTCTAAGCAATTTGACGTGGGCTGCTCCCGCCTGTTAGTGTTTCCTGCTTGATATGAATAGATGGAGACGGTACCAGCTTTTGACAGTAAATAGCAGGTGATTATTCGATTTTCAGTAGGAAACTGGTGTAAGGTTCTCTTCTGGATCAGGTGCATGCTCCATACTGTATGCCCAGAACTGTTTTTTTCTCCAAACAAAATGGTACTGAGTGATCTTTTCCAAAAGCATGCTTATTGGAACTCATTTGACTCGAAAGAAGGATAAATTAGAACTGAGAGGTGATTGGAGACCACGTGCCAACTCACGTGGATGGTAGCTGAATATTACAGGGGTATGTGGGGGCTGATGGTGATTTCACTCACGTCAAGCAGCAGTGGATGGATGATGGGGCAGAGGTACTTCCCTGACCTCCTGACAACTGAGCTGCTGCTGCTTATGGAAATGGGGAGTGGGAAGGGTGAAGCAGCGAGGAGATGGGTGCAGTGCAATCACAAGAGTAGGAGCATCAGATTGACCACACTGGTAAGTTTGTGCCACACTGACCTCCCCTTGTCACCCCACCATGCCATCTGATGCTTGATGCCAAGGTAATATTTGTGAGAAGTGGCACCTACACGCAAAATGTATATGCACTGATATTGTAATTTACATCCAGATGTGACCCATGAGAGCAGCAAAATAACCAGACTGTACAAATGTGATGTGATAAAATCAGGCCAAATCTTTATTGACAGCAGCATTCCATGCTGATGGAATGGGTTTGCTGGCTTTGGATCACTCCAAACCTGTACGACGGAAGTCAGCCAGTGTTGAACCTTGCCATGGTGCAAGCCAAGCAAGCAAGGTCTCACTGGGGGACCAGGGTGCAGATTCCAACCAGGCAGATACTGAACCCAAGCTTGGGTTTGCCTTATGGGGGCCCCCTATACTATGTTGATCCTGACCAATGCCATTTCCACCCTCATACAAACAATGTTCTTCATGGGACAGCTTCCCCCCATCACACAGAGAAGGTACTGGACAAAACCTTGCCCAGTATTTTGCTGCAATCTATGGGCCACAGCACCGCCGGGCAAAGGCGTCCTGTGCTATTGGGCATGGAATGGGGCTTCTCTTACATACAGAAAGTTTACAAGTTGTCTACACTTAGGCTGAAAATGAGAACATAGTTTTAGGCTGGAATCCTAAATGCACTCATGAGTAAGCCCCACTGAAGATAGCCTAGCCTTTGTCTGAATAAACATTTTTAGGAGTGCGCTGTACAATTAGCACAAATGTCTCTGTGGCTTTCCCTTGAAGATACTAAATTTTGCACATAAGATTTAATAATCTAGCAAAAAGTTTCCATTCTCTTTCGAGAAGGGAATACAGAAACAAAGCTTCCATTTCACACTGTAATTGCTAGAGCAACAATGTTCGCTGATAACATTTCAAGTTTGTGTGATTAGTTTTCCATGCTTCTATTATTTACAGAAATAGGCATTTTCATTAAAATAGAAAAGTCCTTGAAGCTCCTGTTTCAGTTGCAGGTCAAACATATATAAACATTAATGGAACATACCAGCAATGCCTAGTGGTTTGCTCATAGGCCACAAAATCCAACACAAGCCAATCACAATAGAAGCATGGGGAACCTGTGGCACTCCAGAAGCTGAACTCCCATTAGCCCTATCCCTAATCCCAGTAGTTAGGGATTATTGGAGACCAACATCTGGATATCAACAGATTTCCACTACTACACCAAAAGATCCACCTTCTTCCTAATTTCTACCCCACTTCCATGTATGTGCCTAACCTTGTTTCTTTCTCTGAATTTAATCAGGCTGATTTATAACTCCAGCTCAACATTGCTCTCTTTAGTAATTTGCTCGTGTTTCAGCCTGCCTCTTTATTAAGAAGTTCTAGTCGAATTGTATTAAGACTAGTTCCCTCATTAATTTTAACTCCCCACCTTCTGACTTTAAAATTACTTACACAGTGCCATCATGAGAGTTTTGTGGCCATAAAATAATTTATTTCATTTTTCTCATGACAGAGATAATGGGTTCTTAGTGAAAAGAACTCGTATTTTGTTCTTAATATAAAATAGCCAAGGTTTTTTTTTTAACTAATAGTTATTCATGACCCTAAAACATTAAGACTCCACTGATATCAATTGGAATTTTTCAGTGGACAGATTCCATCATAGTTCAGTGCTTTAACTATGTTCTTCACAGACTCCATGTCTTCAATCATGGCAAGAAAAGCCTATATATATATATGATAATGCAAACCTATGCATGGCTACTTGAGTTTAATGGGTCTCACTCCTAGGTAAGAATGTACAGGATCTGTATTATTTTTTTAAATTTGCTGATACATCAGTATCATTTGGTTTAAAATGGCATGGTTTCTTAGGACCATTTCGGACCCCTGCATGTGATTCCTATGCTTTGAAGAATCATGAATATGTGGAACAGGAATAGCATAGTCACATACTATGCAAAGCCGAAATCAGTAGGAAAAGTTATATAGAGTGGTTCTTCTTCTGAAACAACTTGACATCAAACATCCATCTACTGTACTGGGTAACATGTACTCAAATTTAGCTTTGCTAAATGCTTTTGGTATGACCTGACAGAACTCAAGAAAGTGTACTTATTCTCTGGACCACCTGGTATAGTCTGTTAACAGTTGCTATATATTTTCCCCTCACACACACATATAGACCACCTATTACATATTATGAGTCACTTCCTAGTTTCAGTTGTATCAACCTAATTTGTCACCAACTTTTTACCTGTGTGATTTAATGCCCCCATTGACTCATTTTCCTGGTTGTTTGCTTTATTATCGATTTCTTCGCTCTCCTTTATTTGTTCAAAGCAATAGCTTGCGTGAACAATGGAAAAAGCTTTATTTGTCTTGGAATCATCTAACATTTTCAGAATCTCTCCGTTGACTCAATAGTTTTGTACCATAAACTCTGGGAGTGGTTTTTAATGATTTCTCAGATCACCCTGCTACTGTGGGATCGTATGTTCTGCTTTTCATCTTTTTCCTGGATCACATGGAAGTTCCTGCTTTGGGCTGCCTGCGAGGTTTGTACTGTCATGTACCAATTCAGTAAACACGCAGGATGTGAATATCCATTTGTTTTAATTATCCACATCACATAATCCCACCTTGCTCTTTTGCAAAGCTTGCTTAGAAGCTCCTTGCTCTTTCTTCTCATGTTCCGTGTTGAAGGTTGTTTGAGGTAGAGTTTATTCATATTTTAGATATGTCCTCGGGGTTATAATTTGTTCGGCAGTTGAATTAAACAGTGTTCTAATTCCTTTGTTCTATTGCCATTAAATAGGGACTTTCCCCCTTTTCAGAATCTCTTTATGTCAGGAGTTCTGCACACACAAAGATGTCAACTTAGTTTTTTAAAAGACACTACTCGCTTGTTATTTGGGCAGGAACATTGCCTAGTGGTATTTATATGACACATTCATTTTTCCAGAATATTGTAAGTTAGCAGATCTGCCATTAATGTTCACATTTGCAATTCTATAAGAAAGATTTCTAGATTATGGAATAGTTAGAATGATTAGGGGGCTCATTTGATATTGGAAAAAAAACCAGTTTGAGCATCAGCTATGACAACTGGAAACCTCACCAGAGTAGTTCTTAGTACCAGTTCCACCACTGTACTTTGCAAAGTCTTATGAAAAGTGTAGAGCATCTTGTTGCCCTCTGCATTTATTGAACTCCTTAGTGGCATCCCAATTAGTGTGAGCTGAACTAATGGCAGAGATGGAGCAAAGGTTTTGCTGTCAAGGAAACAGTATTCCAAAGTCCAGTGCTTCACTTTCTTTTTTTATGTGAATGGCAACCATAAACCTATCTGGAGAAAAATAAGAAGGTCATTTCAGGAAAGCTACTACACATTTATTAGAGACTAAAACTGGTCCGTCTTCCTGCTGACCCAAGATTTTGAGCCAAGTTCAAACTCTCCCTCGGCCACAAAGCTTCCTGGGTGACTTTGAGCCAATCACCATCCCACAGCCTAAGCTACCTCACCGAAATGACAAAAAAGGGTGGTGATGGTTAGAACTATGTATGGCTCCTTGACCTTCATAAAGGAAAGATGAACTAATGATGATGAGGTTGATCACCCTCACATGGCTGGCAGCAGTTCTCTGGGCATCAAGCAGGTGCCTTTTTAAGCCTTGCTACATAAAGTGGAGATCACAGGGGCTGAGGACTGAACAGCATGCAAAACATGAGTCCTGCAGCTTCATTCATTATTGAGAGTTGCAGCAGTTGCTTGAAAAGGTTGCACACATGCCACACCTGTCAGAAATTCTAGATACAGGTGCTTTCCTTGGGCCTAAATTCAGCTGGGATAGTTAACTTGCTGACATGTAGTCACAGGAAGGGTAAATGCAGGAGCAAAATTAACCTTATTCACAATATTTATGGATCCACCTTGGCTTCATTTAATTACTTGAATTATTCAGCAGCATCGTATAAATATCCTTCACACGCCAAATAAGGTTGCACTGATTACCATATTAAACAATCTTGTTCATCAGGTGAAAACTAAGAAGCTATATTTAGTGCTCTAGGGGCAGACAGTCAAAACCTCAGGCAAGCAACTGCTTGCTTTTTTTTCTGAATACAATTATCTCAAAGCGGCGCTCAGGATCTGCAGTGCTATGGACAGAGCCGGTATGTGACACAGGAAATTAAAAAGTTAGCAACAATCGTTGAATATGGAATGAAAGCCCTTACACAATTTGAGCAACTGATAGGAATCTTTTTCAGCAGGACAAGGAGTCACCCCCCCCCTGCTTGCATTAATTATATATTTGGAGCTTATTTGTTATGCATGAAGAATGGCTGAGGTAGGCAAAGACTTAGCCGGCTGTTTGCTGCAGTCATGTACCTTCAAGTACAGAGAATCCTTGTTTACAAATATTGTGAAAGATTAGTGGAGTCGTTTAACTTCTTGGCTTCATGACAAAGATCCTCACTGCAAAGTGTTGGATGCTGAAGGAAGTCAGGTTTGTTTTTCTTCACCATTATGGAATAGTTAGATGTTATCAAGGATACACTGAAATGGTTGAGAGTTCAATAAAGTTTGTTTCTCTGGGGAAGCGACTCAATTCTTTACTTCACCCACACCCTGGTTCTGGAATCGCACATTTGGAAAACACAGAAGCAACAACAATCCTTCCTCATGGAATGTTATGTGTAGTGGTAGGTGAACAATTCACAAATGCAAAACATGAGCAACCCTTGAACTGGTCCTTTGCAAATAATGATCGTTAAAATCTCAGGAGAATCCAAAAATGGGCAAACTTTCCATTTCAGTTTTTCTTTGTCTCTAATTTTCCAGTCGTAAGTTCATCACTCCAGATTTCTCTATCAGTTCCCTTTTTAAAAAAAACAAAAACAAAATACTAATGAAAATTCATCAGCATTTTGGTGAACACTTCTAATACACCCATTGCTAGTTCATTTTGCATAATGTGCACAGTGTTTTCAAACCAACCTTTCCTAATTTAATGCATTTTGTAGGCTATTTCCACTAATATATACATTTATATGCACACTTTATCCTAGTGTATGCATTTTTGTACCTTTTACTTGAATGGAGATATACCCTACAGAATTCAGAGTAGTACAAATTTCAAAGGATGGCTGTGTTTCAGTTTTGTATTTCACCCAAGAAAGTGTGAACTGGATACGTTCAACAATAAATGTGTGAATAAAGCTCCAACCCAATGCTGATGTCAGGTTGTAGACACAAAGTCAAGTGGAAAACCAGAACAGTGTAAAACTGTCTAGCGCATAGCTGCCAAGTTCTCCCTTTTTTTAAGAGAAATTTCCTTATGCTGAGAGAATTTTTTAAGAGAAATTTCTTCGCGAGAAAAGGGAAAACTTGGCAGCTATGGTCTAGCCTGTTGCCTTGGCAAAGCCTCCCAGCAAACTGATGTCTGGCTTTACAACTACTAACTTGATTTTTTACTTATTTATTATTTGTACTTTTTCATTACTACTTATTCTATGTATTTTATTTGTACCCTTCACCGCATGGTCTCAAAGTGGGCTACAAAAATTATATTAGAACACATAAAATTTACATTAAAATAAAATTGATGGAGAGCATTTTTTGGTCACCCTCCCCATCTGTCACTGTGGCAACAGTGGCTATCCTTTGCTCCACGGAATCCTTACATGAACTATGATGATTCATAATGTTGCCTTAGGCAATATTGAAACAGATCTTTGATAATGCTGTATTCAAATGTGTGCATTCTTGGGGCCACAGTACCTTCCATATGCCAATAAAATTCCCCTTGATATTGGTTCTAATTATATGAAAATATAGACTTGCTGTATGGTCAAATAATTTTTATATTAGCACACAATCAAGCAACTAAAGGAGCGCAAAGGTTCCTGTATAAATCAGTGACTGACACCTTGATCCTGTTGAGCAGAATTCATTTATATATATATATTTTTAGTTACAATATCCAGCCAAAAATGAATGCTCAAAGCAACATTTAGCACAACTGAACAAGCATATTGATGTTTATCTATTATAACCACATTTTTGGGATGGCTCTGAGATTCTACTTATCTGGATTTCTTCCCAGAATTATTTCAGTGCATATTGCTGGACAACTGAATGTTGATCAGAGATACCAGAAGTCAATTTGATATCTTTCCTTAGCCACATGTTTCCTTAGCATGTTATTACAGCATTCTGCTACACATAAATGTTTGCTTCTGTGTGCTTCATTAAGGACTTATCTGAGGGCAGGGAAAGGGTTTTCCCTTCAACTCCTAGGATGCTTTGTTCCAGATCTAAGATCTTTGATGAGACAAGATATCGCTTTGATTCAAACAAGTCAGATGTTGATTAGAAAAACACAAGAGTTATAATTCTTCCCAGTTTTTAAGTGGCCACTATATTTATTTTATTTCATGGTTAGCCTCTGATCAGCTAATTATATCACAAGCAGTACCAGCTACTAGAAATCATAGGGAAAAGTAGCTAAAGGGGATTAAAAAAGAAGGTTTTGTCACTTGACTTATGGCCTTTTTATATGAATTATAATCAGGATACAGAGGAGAAAGTGACTTTTTAAAAGGCAAGCATAACAAACGTGGGTGTTTCAATTTAATACTAAATATTTAAAAGAAGGCAATACTGAAACATACATCAGTAAAAAAAAATCACAATTTTTAATCACTCCTGATTTGTTTTTAAAAGGAAATTTAATAATTCATTAATTGAAAAATTGCAAGCCGGGAAATCCAATGGCAGCAATGATGGCAAATGGAAGCAAAGTTACTATTTCTGATTTTCAGCACAGGGATTAGGATGACAGGTCCCATATTTCCCAGTTGGAAATGGTGAGCCTTCTCCCTACACAGAAAGTCAAATTCCTACCAGGAATTCTGGGACTAGTGGTCCAAGTAATTGGTGGGAATATGCATTCCATCATAGACCGGCAGCCCTGAGGTAGGGTGTTTTCACTACCAATTTAATACGTTCCCCAACACACCAGCCCTTCTATCTGGAAGAATGGGATAGGTTCGAATCAATGCTGTAACACTACCCTTATTATTATGGTTCTGTCCTTTTGCAAGCTTTTAATAACAATAAAGTCATGAAGTTGCTCCAATACATTTACGGAGAGGATTAGACAAATTTGTAGTGACAAAGCTATCAGTGGCTGCTAGCCATGTTGGCTACGTTCTGCCTCTGCCTCTAGACCACTTCTTGGTGTTCTAGAAGTGTTGCCTTCTCCCTCTCTAGTGATCACTACATTGCAGTTGGAGGAAGTCATGATGGTTTCCAAAGCTAGCTGTCTTAGGCTTCCTCTGCCCTTGAGCTTGCACCGTCAGAGAAGGAGGCAACCCAATCTGGTATTCAGAGAGTAGGCCAATACTTATCTCACAGCCCTCTATGTATAGTATTTCTACCTATTGGTATATTTTGAGCAGGTTTTCTACCAGGGAATCTTCCTATATTTTAGCTGCGAAGGAAGAAAAGCAACAGCAAATCTTCATTTGATGCAAATCAGCTGGAAAATTCTAGTTGGGTCATTCAAACTGATTATTCTGTGAGGATTATACCCTTGGAAGGAGAAGAAATGACATCAATCTCCTCTACGAATAGCTCAAAAAAGGTGGGGAGCTTATATCAGTATATTTTCAAGCTTTTCAAGGCTCATCACAGCATGAACCAAAAGGGGGGGATATATAATGTTTCATTACATCGTTCAGGTGTACTAATAACATGGATGAACAATAGGTTCAAATGAACCAATTACCAAAGGACCTCACAGGCAGGCAGACACAGTTTTCCATTTTCATAATGGCTTGGTTATAGGGAGCTAGTTAGTAAAGCTGTAACAGTATTCACAAAAGGTATTTTGGAAATCACCACTGTGTTAATGAAGAGGATTCTTTGAAAAACAAGGCGCAATGACCTTATAACAAAAAACCAGGCTCTGCTCTCATTATAAAAACAACCTTGGAGCTAATCATGTCAAAACCTGCAAAGACTCCCTGCTGGGGTAGGGTATTTACATAAAATAATAACAATATTGAATATCAAAGTACTATTCCAGACAAGATAATATGAAATTCTAATCTTCCATCTTTCTTGTATAAACAATTCCAAATAAAGTCCATCCACAAGGGCCGCAATACATTTTCCATTTCAGTGCAATAATGATAAGAGTGGCCTGTTGACTTTAGCTAAGCCACACAAAACTGGTTGATTGACGTAACCCTCATCGCTACAAAATCATTGCTCCTTAAAATGCCACTGATACGAAATGTGAAATATACTCAGTTCAAGTTATTGCTTCATAGATTGTCAAACACATAGGTCTTCTGCGTTGCTGTAAACAATTTTAAGAAGTCAAAGCATATTTGTAATAGACACTTTTCAGTTCATATTCAGACATTTCTGGGTCACAGGAGCTTAGTCCACATGTGAACTCTCATACCAAAGTGATAAAGCACATAGGTTTAACATAGTATTGTGTAATACCTGGTCAGTAATCAGATCAATAACTGGAGAAATATGGATCTCTAATTTTTCAGTCCTTCCAGAATGGGATATAAATATAAATCATTTATAATTACAATAATGCTCAGATGCAGATGCTGCAGTTCCTAAATGATTTTTGTTTTTGCTGTGAGATTTTTTTAAAACAAAACAAAACCAACCCTACAAATCATTAAACATTTTAAAGGATCTCTGACTCTGATGCACAGCACTACACATTCAATATATACAAAATACAATAAAATCTATGAGTTGCTTTAGCAGAAGCCCATAATTATACTGGACATACTTGTCTCCCTCTGCTTCCACAAACATTTGGATACTCTGTGGGGAGCACTGGTGTTTAAAGGAACCATGCAATCAAGAACTACCATGTGAGTTCTCAGTTCCAGCATTTTGAAATGTGGTGTGATTGAGCCACAGAAAGAAGAGTAAACCCAAACCTTCCAGTTGCGTTTAGAGGGAAATTATTAAAACCAATATATCTGAGCAATATATCTGAGACCAAACTGCGGGAGGCAGTGGAAGACAGGAGTGCCTGGCGTGCTCTGGTCCATGGGGTCACGAAGCTCTGGGTCTACTGTCTTGCTGAGTAGCCCAGGCCAGGAAGCACACAGAGCTACTGAAGGAACCATCAACTGCTTGAGAGAACTGTTTGGCACCTCCTCCATCACTTGGGGGCTACTTAAGATCTTTATGCCCTGAGGGAAAGTACCTCTGACCTTACCCAAAATAAAATAAAAAAATTCCTTCAGTAGCACCTTAAAGACCAACTAAGTTTTTATTTTGGTATGAGCTTTCAGATATCTGAAGAAGTGTGCATGCACACGAAAGCTCAGTTGGTCTTTAAGGTGCTACTGAAGGATTTTTTTTTATTTTGTTTCGACTCAGACCAGCACGGCTACCTACCTGTAACTTACCCAAAATGATATTGTTCTTCTAGAGTATAAAATGGCTGAGGGTCATGTTAACTAAACCACCCCGTCCCCGTGTCTTGGAGATGGCAATTAAATAGCTGCTTGTGAATTTTCAAAGCCATTAGAGCATCAAAGAACAATTGCTCCTGATTTCTGATTCTTGATTGTACTGGGAAGCTGTAACTACTGTGTCTTTTCATGTAAATTGAAATCTTTAATTGCTCTTTGATCTTTGTATAACCTATTTGCTTTTCTCATTAGTGGCCCTTAGCTAGAGTCCTCAACTCACAGAGATTTATGCAGCTAATGATATTTGGGGGCGGGAGGAGAGGAATTACAAGTTGCTGTAGCCTGCAGCCAATGTGAAAAAAGATGTTCCCAATGTAAGATAAAGCTTTCTCATTATCTTGCTATCCTCATTTTGTCAATGGAAAAATAATATTAAAACTTTTGAGGGGGCTGCTGGTGCTGGTGAGAAACATACAGTAACAAAATAATAAGATCTGAACTGTGATAGGTAGTGATTTACTTCTTGGAAAGGTCATTTCTGTTTCATGTGTCCTAGCATATTGCAAATCTTGGCTCTAGCATACTCAGATGCTTTCATGGATAACAACATTTGGCCATCTTCTGTGTAACTTCACTTATTCTGGTATTGTGCTTAATTTCACCCTTTCCTGTCCCTTTTCAATCTGGAAAAATCTGTTTCTATGAAAATCAGAAACAGTGCCAAGGATTCATAAACTAAAATAATGAGCCACACTAAATCAGAACTTTGCATGTGCTCCAGCATACATATGGAACTCCTGCATGCAGATGTTGTCCCATTCATTTTAATGAAGGCACCAGATCTGTGTCTGGGAAGGAATATTCATGCAGATCTACTGTTCAAAGGAAGAGAAGAGAGCACCTGCTGATGGGTAAAGGATCTCCAGCAATTCTGGATCCATGCTATATGCCAGCATTCCTCAACCTGAAGATGGACTACAACTCACATCAGCTTTGTCCAGCACAGCTGGGATGGCTGAAGCTGATGGAAACTGTACCCCAAACAAATGGAAAGCACCAGATTGGCAAAGGCATCCATATACCCTTTATATGAGTCACTTTAGCCTCTAGCAATTACCGCATTAAATTGTGTCGAGAAGTCGTATCCAGAAAACCTTTTGGACAATATAGAAAAGAACGCAATAACATCTTCCTCGAAGGTGGAGGTGGGGAACTGGTGGCCATACAGATGCTGTTGGATTACAATTTGCCATCATACTTGATCCTTGATCATACTGGCTGCGGAGGATAATGGTAGTTTGAGTCAAAAAACATCTGGAGGGTGACAAGTTCTGTAACCCTGCTCTTAAGACGTTGCTGTAGAGGCTTACACTAATTGGCTAGATATACTCCATATCTTCTTCTGCACCATCAGTTTTGTTAAATGAGGCTGTCTGCGCACAATATTTTATTCTAGAATCAATGGGGACTGAGTACTTGTTTTTCTTTGTTAGTCCACACACAATCTATATCTAGTACATATTTTTTTTGTTTTGTTTCTGAAAAGTGCTTCTTGAGAAACTGGTCTCATTCCAAAAATTAAAGCTTGTTGCAGATTGATTCTGCATTACTCCACAGTGTGTCCATCGGGGGGAGGTGGGTATCCACACTTCCCCAATGATGTTGGGGATAGACGTAGACCAATATCACAATCATCACTTCATTCTTCATTCACCTGGGTCATGTTCAAGCAGAAAAAGGTGTGGATGACCTAATTGAGGGGAGGACTTTAGGTGTGCATCAAGTAGCTATGCTCACTCTTGTGGATGGCAGGATATGGAATCAATCTAGGTTGAAAGCAGCATGTTGAGGATGAACATGAATAATTCTGGATTTTTAAAAACTCATTTTTTGTGCTATAAACAGGTTAGTGTATAGTACACATCCTATGGTTAGCATGCTTGATTCTTACATTGCATTGCTCATGCTATTCTTCATTTTCCTCCTTGTCTTCTTCCTTCTCTCAAATGCCATTGTCCTCCTCTGAAGATTTCTTAAAGGCCAGAAAACTTTCTAAATCTAGATGTCGATTCTGTTTTTTTTAAAAAAGAGTTATTTAACTTACCCCAGATTTCATCTATTACAAACTTCCTGTAAATACTCTTTCCCTTCTGCATCTTCCAAGCAATTTACATTATGAACAAGCTAGTGAAAATTATAGTCTATTCTTTTTGGAAGAAGGAAACATGATGCTGTTTTTGATCTCTTAATATCTTCCGTATGCTTCTGTGAAAACAATGTGGTGGTCTCGGGTGATTAGAATCTGTAAATCAGATTCCTGGAATCCTACAGTGCAAGTCCAAGCGAGACTAGCTTATCCTTCTTTATTCAGATGGAAATAGCTTGAGCTCTTTGAGATGCATGGTTTGTGGGTCTTTTGGATGAAATTATACATGGTCTTTATTACAAGAACTACATGTAGAATTTTGCCCAGCTGCTATGCAGATTTGTAACACTTCTCTATAGTGATATCAACCATATCTTTAGAGAATTCTATGTTCCCTTGATAAAGTAAACCATATAGATTGAGAAAATATCATTTGGGATTGTATTTACTTTATCATAATATCTACAATATCCGAGGATGTATCATAGATAATAGAGGTTACTTTATAATGCTCCTGCATATTATAAAGTCAAGCATATGAAAATCTTTTTTATTCAACACCAGTAACATGTTAATAATGATAATGGGATGGATCCATTCTTTTGTTCTCAGAAGGGATTCTGATCCAGCAGAGGCTTCCATGAATGGAAGCTGGATATAGATGATTTTCACAAACTCTGCCTTTCTCCTGCACCAACTTCCATGATATTCCAGAGGGCCCCTAAGCCAGGGGTAGGCAACCTAAGGCCCATGGGCCAGATGCGGCCCAATCGCCTTCTCAATCCGGCCCGCGGACAGTCCGGGAATCAGCTTGGTTTTACATGAGTCGAATGTGTCCTTTTATTTATAAGGCATCTCTGGGTTATTTGTGGGGCCTGCCTGGTGTTTTTACATGAGTAGAATGTGTGCTTTTATTTAAAATGCATCTCTGGGTTATTTGTGGGGCATAGGAATTTGTTCATCCCCCCCCCAAAAAAATTATAGTCCGGGATGACTCAGGGATGGTGGACCGGCCCACGGCTGAAAAAGGTTGCTGACCCCTGCACCTAAGCCATCTGGAAGGTGGATGTGGCTGCACAGGGAAGGGTGATCAGTAAAAACACCTCTTTTGTTTAGTGAAGTGTCTCCTGGATCAAAAAAGGAAAACAATGTAAGACACAGCCCAATGTATTTTTATATATCAAAAGAGGCATTAGATTTGCTTTCTTGTTAAGTGCACACTTCTTTCGTATAGACTTCATTTAATTCATGCACATTTTCTTTAACTGTTGTTTGAGTCTCTAAACTATATTATCCAGATAATGTTTTTTTTCTTTTTTCTTTTAACACTCTTCCCAGTTGCACACTGGACATCATTGGATATGATCCAGTGACTCACGTAGAACTCCATATGTATATTGAGCTGTTCCTTTTTATGAGCTGTGAGGATGCTCTCTATGCACTGTGTGGGGCGTACAACTCTAGCAAAGGCCTGGTGGTGTTTTGGAAGTCTCTGTGGGGCTTTGGACCATTCCCACATATCAAAATGTGGCGTACCATGTGTGGAGTCACACCAACCGTGGAATCAATGGAGAATGCTGTGATCACTGGAATTGTTGCATGTTTAAATAGCCCTAGAATCTGGCCAACTAAAAATATCCATGATCATACTGAATTCTCATAAAGTTATATGAGTTTATTAGTACGAAGAAAATCTGAAACCTATAAAATAGTACTGAACATGGTAATGCACCTTATAAAACATACTCATACCTAGAACACTCTATCTTTAATTAGGTGATTTGAATACAGAAAAGACAGGTGGAAGGACACCAACAGTTATGAGGACGATGGAACAGTTTTCATTAGGGGGGCATTTTGGAAAGGACAAAGTGTACTGCATAGCTCAGCTACAGATCACTTTCTTGCAACAGTACTTTCCACAGGCAAAACCCTCCTTTGGTCTGTTCCATTCTGAATGGTTTTATATGTTTTACAGTCGTAATAATTGTATTTCTTTTTAGAATGGTATGTTTGATTATTGTAACCTGCCCTGGAACCTAAAGGTGAGGGGTGGGTTAATAAATCTTAGAAATAAATCAAATACTTTTCCAGATAATGTCAGGACAGGTATTTATTATGCTGAATTGTATGCGCAATTGCAGTCAAATAAAAGTCCCAGAATAATAGAGTTAATAATTGTGTCCAGGATCCAACACACTATTTGGGCTCATGTAGTTGCTGGCATTAAGGGACCCAGGTGGCGCTGTGGTTAAACCACTGAGCCTAGGGCTTGCTGATCAGAAGGTCGGCGGTTCGAATCCCTGTGACGGGGTGAGCTCCCGTTGCTTGGTCCCAGCTCCTGCCAACCTAGCAGTTCGAAAGCACGTCAAAATGCAAGTAGATAAATAGGAACCGCTACAGCGGGAAGGTAAACGGCGTTTCCGTGTGCTGCTCTGGTTTGCCAGAAGCGGCTTTGTCATGCTGGCCACATGACCTGGAAGCTGTACGCCGGCTCCCTTGGCCAATAATGCGAGATGAGTGCGCAACCCCAGAGTCGGTCAAGACTGGACCTAATGGTCAGGGGTCCCTTTACCTTTACCTTTAGTTGCTGGCATTAGCACAATTGAATGTTTAACATTTTTCTTGAACTATATCTCCCCACCCCCACCTCCAAAGGCCATTTATCAGGCTGCATGGAACTTTCTCTCTGGGTCCCTTCAAAAATTATTTGCCCGACGAGAAGCCAGGGCTCTTGTTTGATTATAACAGCTCTCCTGTCTCCTTGGTGTAACAGAACAAGTTTCCAGGATCTTGGCTGATGTCTGAAATGCTGCACTTATGCACTACTGGTATCAATAAAGATTTTTACAGCATATAAACAGGTGGGGAATTTAGGCTAACGTTCCTTTGAAAGCCTACTTAATTAATACAGTTGAAATAAAAATGAGTAGAAATAAGAGAACTGTACATTGCAATTACTACCCACAAATTTTACAATGAGTGTCAGCTTTGAGGAGACTATAAAGAGGCTTACAGCTCTATAAGAACACAAACCAATTACATTAAAATTGTGAATAAAATGTCTTCCTGGATGAGAATGTTTTAGAAGACAATAAAGTTAGAAAGACTTTCCTTTTGGTATTTTGTCTTTAAAATACCATTGAACATATTTCCTTTAAAATAAAATAAAATAGGAAAACTGATTTATTCACAGAGTGCCTCTTTTGCTTTCTAACTTAATTGCAGCATAACTCTGTGGATGACTACTCAGAAGTAAATCCACTGATTTTCATTTGGGTTGCTTTTATGTTTTCTTCAAGCAGAAACAGCCTTGCAACACATTCAAGTGCACTGGCTTTCTTCCACTGGAGGAAGCTATTGTGTAACATCATCTGAGGGGCATGTAGGATGGTTGGAGAAAGATGCAGTGTATTGCAGAGCAGGGTGAAAGCTGATTTAAAACCCAACAACTTTATTTTAATTTAATAAATTTATATCCCGCCTTTTGAGATAACCCTCCGCAAGATGAATTCCGGCATCTTAAAATTCAAGTCCATTTTATAAAATCTTTTATGAGTTAGCAGCAATGAACAATAAGTTCAAGCCAGAGTCAGCAAAGGAGGAAAAAACACCTGCCACTCCTCAGCCATCTTGTAATTTTAAGGATTATGGTAAGTGCCCAGAATTCCACCCTTGAACATTTCGCTAAAAGTCTCCCAATTTCTCAAAAAGGCACGAAAAATGTTCACCTCTTTTAGTAAAATGTGATAAAATGAACAACCAAGCCAACCATGTATTTTTCTCTTAGTATTGTTGGTATCCATCTGTCTCAAGAGACAATGGATTTGTGTCTCTGGGGGGGGGGGGTGAGGTCAAATTTCTGTGTTAGCAGCACCAAGTGACCTCTGTGGGGCGCAAGCCTGGGCAATGTGTCTTGGGGTGCCCAGGCAAGAAGTCCCCCCTCTCAGCCTCACTGATATGGTCCAAAGGAAATCAGAGCAATATGTCTGGCACTAGCTTGGCTTCCAAAGCTTCCGGAAGGACGCGTGTAAGGTGCCATCCAACCATCTTATAGTCAATTAAAAATTCCATTTTGGGGGGCGTTTTTGTTAACTTTAGGGTTTGTCTTTAAAAGGCTCAGCAATTTTCAAGGTGTCCTGGATTTTTCTTTTTGGAATATGCAACCCTACATCTTAGGGCATGGGTAGGCAAACTAAGGCCTGGGGGCCGGATCTGGCCCAATCACCTTCTAAATCCGGCCTGCGGACAGTCCGGGAATCAGCATGTTTTTACATGAGTAGAATGTGTGCTTTTATTTAAAATGCACCTCTGGGTTATTTGGGGGCATAGGAATTCATTTTTTGTTTTTTTCAAAATATAGTCCAGCCACCCACAAGGTTTGAGGGACAGTGGACTGGCCCCCTGCTGAAAACGTTTGCTGACCCCGTGACTTAGGGGCTGCACTCCGGACTTGTGTAGGGTTTACTCCTTAGCCTTTTATTCTCCCGAAGATATCCCACAAGGCAGCAAAGGTTTAGAGCTTTCCTTCTCCTAGAAAGGGCTACTTCCCAGGTTGATGAGCCCCATCTACCCCTCTCTTAGTATACTCAGTCATCAATAGTACAGAATTGACTTTTACTGCATATATATTCCTCATGTTGAATTCTACTCCCAAATATACTTACTTGTACATCAATGACCTTCTTGTTAATCTTCTAAAGTACAACCCCCCCCTTTATTTGTCCCTTACCACCAGTGACACAAGTGTCTTTCAGGCTGAAGAGCATCTCTTCATTGCCCCACACAATCTCCAATATGTTTTTAAAGTCCGAAGCAGAATATGTGTTTCTCAGATCACATTTTCTTATTAGGTGGCTTTGACAAGTCACTGTTCACCTTTAATTCCCAGTCTGTAAAATGAAACCCATAATTACTTTTCTGACAGAAGTTGTGAGGATGAATTAGATCTAAATTGCAAAGCACTTTATATGCAAATGGCTGCATGCTAACTCCTCTCGCACCATAACATGAACACTTGGGACAGGATGTAGCATCTATTACGCCAAAGCTACAATATAAAAGAACAGTTAAGCACTGTGGGAACTTTACAGTGAAATCACAATTGAGTGCAAATCACAACCAAGTTCAAATGTATGTAATTACAACAAGAATACCTTCCCAAATCCTCCTCAAAATTCTGCATATATTGCTCCTGAAATTCATAAGACATTCTCTAAGTATAAATATTTGCAAAATGCTCCCCACCCACCCACTCTGTTGGGCATCCAGTAATATGTTGTTTCAAAGCTTGACATTTGAGAAATGATGTGAAATGTGGTGATAACTAACCATGATGTCAAAGGCAACCATATACAGTATGTGGAAATTGATAGAATTTGGTAAACGATATGTAACAGGTAAAGGTAAAGGACTCCTGGATGGTTTAGTCCAGTCAAAGGCAACTATGGGGTGTGACGCTCATTTTGCTTCAGGCCGAGGAAGCCAGCATTTGTCCAGCTTTCTGGGTCATATGGCCAGCATGACTAAACCACTTCTGGCACAACAGAACATCGTGACAGAATCCAGAGCACATGGAAATGCCAATAATGTAAGGACTTTGAGCTGGAACCTTCAAAAGCCAGATTTTGAGGATGACGTTCATATTCAATATAAAAAATTAAAATTGTGCACTCTGATTTTGAGTGGAGATACTCAAACATAAAAAAAAAATAAGAAGTCAGGGTCGGCATTTAGGAAAAATTCTTCTACAATAATATAAATGATCTGATTTCTATTGCACTATACTGTAATGATTTTGCATTTCGTTTTGCATTTTTAAGCAAACTATGTGGCTTTGTTATACCCTCAAACAGTCTCCATAATACAGTGGTGCCTCGCAAGATGAATTTAATTCATTCTGTGAGTCAATTCATTTTGTGAAAAATTCATCTTGCGAATCCCATAGGAATGCATTGAAATTATTTTATTTAAATTTTTTGCCCATAGGAATGCATTAATTGAATTTCAGTGCATTCCTATGGGAAACCACGATTCACTAGATGAATTTTTCACAAAACGAATTCATCTTGCGAGGCAACCTCCGATCGCAAAACCCATTCATCTACGAAAAATTTGTCTAGCAGGGCATTCGTCTAGCGAGGTACCACTGTAACGGGACATTCCCGGAATTACAAAAGCCACCCCAGCTTCTGATTTGATCCTGGAATGTCCATAGCTATGAGACGACACTTGCAGTGTTGCCACACTCTTGCGTGACCCAGCTGACATACGTGACACCAAAAGAATCTTTCTTTAGGTGTTGCACTCTCACGTCCTGATTTCATCAGGGAAATGTTGGAGCCATTGGTTATTTGAGTGAGAAGCAATCCCATAAGTGGTGGCCAAACTTGGCCCTCCAGCTGATTTTGGACTACAACTCCCACCACCCCTAGCTAACAGGACCAGCTAACAAGACCAGTGGTCAGGGATGATGGGAATTGTAGTCCCAAAACAGCTGGAGGGCCAAGTTTGGCCACCACTGCCATAAGACATAGGTCACATCATTCAGACTTTCATAGATCCATTGGATACAATGTTCGGTGTGGTTTCACCTTCAAATATGCAGGAAAAGATTCAAACAGCATTAACATGAGGACATTATTCCCCCTGCCCACCATCACTCTTTTAATTGGTCTGAGGAATGGGTTATCTGAATTCAGTGGGGGCCTTTTGTCCTCTTGTGGTAAAATGAGCTCACTCTGCAATTTAGTCACCAGATGGCACTATCATTTAGAATGAGTGAGGGATCCCTCTCTCAATGGTGGCACCATTTCTCAGTGATGTCCTTTTGTAAAGAAGACTGTGTTGTACAGTACATACATGGACACATTTACATAAGAAGACATGTAGAGCCACCCATGGTTGCAGTGTAGAATTATTTAATGCCTTGGTCTGCCAGTGACTGTGAGTCCCTTTTAATAACACAAGCAAGCCTACAGCCTGTTTTTCATCCACTCTGAGGTGATAGTCACAAAGGCTTTATCACTGACATCTTGAACACACACATAAAAAGTACCTGTGCCAACTAATGAAAAACTTAAGTGACTATTTTTTGATATAAATTAACTAGGGACCATATTTAACTTCTCAGCGTTAGTCGTTTGTGCTACAGCCTGGACTTAAGCCAGCAACTCAGCAGGAGAAGAGTAATAGTTATGCATCAAGTGACCACAGGTTCCATATATGATATTTTGAAGAGTGACAGAAATAATGAATATAATTAAAGCAGCATGAAGCCAAGGCAAAGATAATTAATGTGCAACCTAGAAGGTTCTATGAAGTCTCTACCATGAAAAAAAACCTTTCACTTAAAGAGTTTAGTATAATCTGAACTAATTAACTTCCCCTTTCTCTCAAATAAAAGAAATGATTTTTGGGCTAGGCCTTGCAGATGATGCTGATTGTAAATACTAAAAAACCGACAAAAACATGTTTAAATTTATTTATTTACCGGTAATTTTTTTTAAAAAAAAAAACACCATTCTTTTTAAAAAAGCAGTTGTTCATTGCAAAAGAAGAATCAGATTTGATCAATCTGGTTGCAGAGTTGCTGGACAGCAATTTAAACCTGCTGCTTCCATTCATTGAAGGCATTTTCTTCCATGGAGGAGACACTGATGCAAGCTGAGGGAAGGCAGTAGGGTTGCCAGACTCAAGAGAGGACAGGACTTTTGTGCCTTTAATTGCCCTGCTCTCTTTTGAGTCTGGAAACCTTAAAGAGAAACCAGCAGACCCTTTGCTTGGAAATTAAACAAAGGGTCTGCTGGTTTCCCTTTAAAGTTTCCAGACTCAAAAGAGAGCAGGGCAATTAAAGGCACAGAAGTCCTGTCCTCTCTTGAGTCTGGCAACCCTAGAAGGCAGCGAGGAACTACTGCCATTGACTCCTGACGTAGCCGGAAGCCTTTGTATGGAAACTTTCAATACTTGCATTCTGTTCATGGAAGCAATGTGTGACGGAACTACAACAGTAATAAAAGGACTAAAGAAAGCTGAAATGTAATCAGTGAAAACAGAGGCCAATACGGTAGGTAGGTTTAAAATGTGTATGTAAGGCTGATTTATGTATCTGTGAGAGCACACACATTTCTCAAGGACATTACAAAGCGGGTTCATTCTGCAGATGAGGAACCATTTGTTTCCTTTATGCACTTAATATTCATAAATATATTTTCCTGAAAACATTCATTTAAGACAAACCACATTCATTTACTACACACCGAAGACCAGATTCATTTGATAATGAGCAATTTGGTGTAATTTCAAATATAGCAAATGCAATATTATTGCAATTTGTAATTAATAAATGGAAACAGTTTTCTTTTCTTTTAGAATTATTCTTTATCCTTACTTGGTTAATCTAATGTGAAGCATTTCACAGTATATTATTTTAGCATGCATTGTGCCCACTTGACTTTAATAGGCCCTAAAAAATACTGCTGATGGGTGACATGGAATGTTCCTGTCACAAGTGACTTGCAATAAATCCAGTACAATTAATACAGAATATTTACAGGTGAGAGATGCGAACTGATACATGAAGGGCAGTATATCCCAAAAGTGAGCAATGAAGTTTTTACAGATGAAGACTGCAGGGCTTTCACCCCCATCCACAAGTAAGTGTTTTGGATATATCATGAGGATCAGCTGAACACCTTAGATTGATCTGCTCTCATAACTTCTTGGAAAGATTAATTCAGTATCTGTCTAATTTAAAGCACAGTGGTACCTCTGGTTAAGAACTTAATTCATTCCGGAGGTCCGTTCTTAACCTGAAACTGTTCTTAACCTGAAGCACCACTTTAGCTAATGGTGCCTCCCGCTGCTGCCGCACCACCACCACGCGATTTCTGTTCTCATCCTGAAGCAAAGTTCTTAACCCGAGGTAATATTTCTGGGTCAGCGGAGTTTGCAACCTGAAGCGTTTGTAACCTGAAGCATTTGTAACCCAAGGTACCACTGTATCCTATTTTATGCAATTATTACAACCATTACAACAATGATCATAATTCAATTTTGAGCTATGTTTTCAAAGGCCATGTACTGTTGAAGGAAGTGACGGGGGAGCGACTCATTTTAAATTCATGTGAAATGGAACACAATTAAAAGTGATCATGATTAGTCCCATTAACTTGACTGACATTTACCCTGTTGTAAGGAGGTTTGGGAATCATCTATACGGTATGGAACTGTGAGCCTGGGAGTGTCCGTATAATCATTGCACAAGGGCTAACTTTCTATACTGCAGGTAAATTAACAGTAAATGGCAATGAGATGTACTTATTTTATATTACAATGGTAGCTATGAGTTTAAGACCTGAATCTAGAAAAATATAGAAAGATCATGGAATCTTCTTCCAAATGCCTAAGCGCTTTTCCAAACATATACATGTAGCTGTAGCTGTGTTCCAGATTCTTGGCTACCTGTCGCAGTGACAAGGTCTGTCCCTGGACACCTAACTTGAATGGTCTTCCAGTACATATAAAATTGACACATTAGGGGTGAGGGGAGTAAGTGCGGAGACGCAACGTATGGTTTTTTTATGTGTGTAGGGAGGTTTTGTATGGCGGAATATTCAGTCATGTGAGTCTCCTCCCTTTTATTCTGGAGTGATGCAACCGTTGTGACTGTGCAAAGTGTGAAGGTCAAAGACTATTAAAATAGAGTTGAGATTCACATATCACCTGTGCTACCTGGCAATTTTGGCTGCAACCTGTGCTACCTGGCAATTGAGGCTGCATACCGTAGTTTTGGACCAATCCTTGCAAATTCCCCATGGGAAGCATGGTCAACAAGCTATCCATATCAGAAAGACATGTTGGCTTAGCTCTGCCATTCCATTCATAAAAGGACAGCAATTTGCACCGATTCTCTCCCTGCTCCATCTGCAGCTCCCTGCAATATCTTATGCCATTCCCAAAGATTCCACTATCTCAGAGTTTTGTTTGGGTTTGTATGTAGGACCTGTAGAGGAAAGGGAGAGAGCATGAACATTGCTCTGTCCATAGAAAGAAAAGCAAGATCCAAGCCCATGAAAGAGATAACGCCAAAATACTCATTTCTCCATCTGAGATATTGTTTGGCTGGGATCAACACATGAATAGGGTCACACTTAATATTCCCATTCTTTTTTTTAAGGGGCATTTAATTACCTGGCTGGGTTGTTTAATCAAAATACCACTGTGAAATGTATTTTGTGTCATTTTATCTTCTTATCCCCATGCATATTTTTCAAACGGATGCACTGAAATATATGTTGCATGGTAATACAATCAAGAATCATGCAGTAATACCTCACACATCATATCACAATACACAGGAAATTTGAAATGTAAAGAAATGGGGTGTGTAACTTATTGCTATGGGGGGCACTTCAGGTTTTGCATATGTTTGATGCTTAACAGCAGACCCCAACCACGTTCTGAGTTGACTACCAAAAGCAGCAAACCGCCCTATTTATATAAGGAGAGGGAGAATAAAACTTCAAAATTTTGATAGGTCAGTTCCTAAAAAAAGGCATGAAATGGAAGATATTTGATCTGTTAATCTCATTATCCCCATTTCTTTTCTTATCAGATCACTTGATGGCTTTAGGCAAGACACAGTCTCTTATCCCATGTGTACTTCTTTGAGCTCCCTGGAAAAAAAGGTGAGATATAAGTTCAATCAAATCAATCAATCAATCAATCAATATCTTAGGAATAGGGAAAATAGATGAAATGTAGCCATAAGCATACAGTTGGAATTAAATGTTCACACCCACTTTCAGTGACAGTAGGTTGATGGGATGTTTTTAATATATTGTTTTAATAGGCTTTTTTGCAGGGGGCACTTTATGTATCTATGTGACTTTTTGTTTGCTTGTTTGTCTGTAAGTCACTTTGAATTGCCTTTGGCAGGAAAATGTGAGCAGTAAATTTAATAAATGAATGAATAAAATGCATTTGATGCAGCTGGGACACACATCCCTCTACAGAATCGTTTGCCACTTGGAAATGATGCCATACCATGTGGTACAATCCTGGAAGTGATGTGCCACATGGTTCTCCTGCAGGTGTGATCAGCTTTCAGGTGAGGGCTGTGGATCAGTTGTGCATGGGAAACCCGATATGAGTGAAGACTTGGGTTGGAGAATACCAGTTACACAAGTGTTTGATCTAAAATACAAAATGTAATGTGAGGCATTATGAAGACCCCTTAGGTAACTTACCCATATTATTACTATTATCACCATAATCACCATGATCATCAGTTTCTATTTGTATGCCATTGTTCCATTGAAAAGTTTGTGAACAGCGGCTTATGCTGGCAATGGGAACAGCAATACATAGCAACATCGACAATCACAATAGACAATTCATCATAACAGCAGTTGAACAGCGGTATATATCTAATCCAATGTCCATAAAAGGTGGTGGTGGTGGTTTTACCACCACCAGCAAATGCAAACAAAAATGGCATCTCAAAGCATTTCAACGCTCTTAAAATACCAGTAATAATATCTTATAAAAAAATAGTCTAGCAATCCATTCAATACCGATGCGATAGATTGTAAACCATGCACTGGCTTTTGCAGGCATGACCTCTGTTCATCAAGATGCTTTCTTATTCTGCTGAATTACAATCCTGCACAGCCTGAGGTATCGCACTATCAATAGAATTGCCGAAAATAGACTGTATTATACCATGAATTATAAATAACTTTATTTTTATTTATTTTCTTGTTTTGAATAGCCGAAGAAGAAGAAGTTGAAGAAGAGGATCTGGCATCTTCAATGGAGGCAAGAATATAATGCAAACTGAACCCTGTAACATAGCTGCCAAGTTTTCCCTTTTCTCGCGAGGAAGCCTATTCAGCATAAGGGGAAATCCCTTTAAAAAAGGGATAACTTGGCAGCTATGCCCTGTAAACAGTGAAATACTCTGCAGAAGAGCAAAAGGTGTGAGTTCAAACAGGTATGATGTTACTTGAGGTGAAGAATAAAATAGATTGTTTCCTTATTTTCAGGGAGAGCATTTGCAAAACACCATATTGTTTGAAGTTTCAAATCCACAGCAGCTGAAGACTAATAATGAAATTTAATGAGCTGCCTCAGTATGGTAGAGGGAGGGGAGGAGTTGACTCACATCTGTAGTCCATCCATCTGCAAATCATACAAAAGTACAGCAGCAGAAAAATCATCCTCTTTCGCAACTTAATATGCCCTTCCAGAAGCAAGTGGCATTCTTAAGTTTCAACCCTTTCTCTATTTGCGAACTCAGGCAGTGAATACTAATGACTACATAACCAAATGGGGTGGCTGAAAAACAAGAAAGAGCTATCAGCAGACTTGGGGGGAGAACGAGGTTTGCAGAAGTAGGATTTCGCCAAACCACAACCTTAAAGGGGCAATCCCTACCACAGGTGTCCCCAAACTTCGGCCCTCCAGATGTTTTGGACTACAATTCCCATCTTCCCTGACCACTGGTCCTGTTAGCTAGGGATCATGGGAGTTGTAGGCCAAAACATCTGGAGGGCCGCAGTTTGGGGATGCCTGCCCTACCACAACAGCACATGCTTAGTAGCTGTGGAATGTTAAATGTCAGTGGGGGAGGGGGATTTGGGGGGGCAGTACTGTAATTGAGAATCCTGGAGAGGGATATGATATGGCTGCTTGGAAGGAACCCTGAATATGAGTACTCCTGCTAAGGGGTGGGGATGTAGTGCAACATTTTGTTGCAGATTCTGCTAGGCTGCATTCACACGACAGCTCCCCCCCCCCCCATTTTCCTTACATTTCCCTAACTGTTCATTTCTGCATTGTTATATTTGAGCTTTCATGTTATGTAAAAGCCACTTCATAGTGGACATAGCACTCATTTCCATGATATTTGTAAACAGATATTTTCTGAAAGCAAATAACACAGAAATGAATGCTGAACTTATGCTATGTTTCGCTGTATTTCCAGAAGCGACATCACATAGAAGCTCAAATATAATGCAGAAATATTGTGGAAATGGAATAAGCTACCGTGTGAATGCCAGTTGTTGCTATACTACAATGCAAAATGCAGTAAAGGCTGATGTACACAATATCTCCAAGGTAGTTTCTAATCTACGCAATCAGCATTTTCTTATTTTATCCATTAAACCTGTATTATTCCACTGTTGATACATTGGATCACATGCTGGCTTTGATGACGCTGACTCTATTCCTGGGAACTGTGCTTTGATATGATTGTCTATGTGGATGCTATTTCACGTGCCAAGCATCTTTTGCAATGGGTCACCTACATAAACAAAAAACAAAAAACTAGTTGCTATCTATCAACAGATTACAGGTATTCCATACTAACATGTTGCACTGCCATTATTTAGCAGATCATCAGGCCTTTGTAAGGATCTGCTGCACACAAATTACTTTTTATGTGGAACTGTACCTAAGCTGTTTGTCTGTTTCTGTGTGGCAAATGCAATGAACTATAGGTGTACCAATTTACAATATTTACTAGATGTTAGATGTGTATGTGGCCTCTCTCTGGGGGCTGAATAATATGGCAAATTGGGAGGGATTCAGGGACCTATCCTCCTGAAATGTGAGGTCAATGTGTCTTCCCCATAGGGTTGCCAGATTTTGAAGAGCAAAAATTTGCCGACTTCTACGGGTTGCTATGACGACTCTTGTTTTACATACCCATGAAAAAGAGGACATGTCCAGGAAAAAGAGGACATATGACAACCCTAAGAGGCCACCATTTGTGGTTGTCTGTTTAGACCACACACATTCTAAACAGGAAATATCCAGATCTCCATATGGGTAGCATCCTCTTTCTTCATCTTCTTCCCCAAGTTTCTTGAATTTGTGTCAATAAGAAAGTATTCAAAGAGAGAAAAGTGTAACCATCTGGAACACTATGGCAAGAAATAAAGCCTATTTATAATATCAATTATCCCTACAGGGTATGATTTTCCTTGTATTTTGAAGATTTCATAGGGGGGAAAGAGAAAAAATAGTTTCTCTCCATGTTGTCCAGTATTTGATTAATATCCTAGAGTTTGCATAGGTGATAAATGAAGTGGAGAAGAGAGCCCATAGTGTTCTACCAATGAAACAGAAACCTACTGAGAGCAGCAGGAAAATTAATCAAACTTTTTGGATAAAGTCAAGAGAAAGCAAAGCATATTCCCCATCTGATGAGAAAACAGCAACGAGCCAAAATAATTGCAATAACAACAAATGTGCTGGTTTATAACGCTGTTGAGATGCTGAAAGTAAAGATATTACAATACAATGGTTAACTTATCACTGCATTGTCTTTAATCTTGTATAGGCCTGTTTGCCCATGTACAATGGGAGAAGTTCATGTGAACATTCCACCAGTGCAAGGATTTCAGCTTCGCAGATAGAAAGGTTCCCCACCCTCTGCACACTGTTCTGTGGGTTCTTCCACCCGCAATACAATTTCAGTGAGTGGGGGGGGGAGGAGGGGAAAGTCCCATTGTGCAAATTCTTGCACAGAGATTCTGCTGATGATACTCATTCAGTTCACCCTACCCAATTGGTTTAACCCAGTCGCACCGTTTAAAAGTCCTGGAATCCAATATGGTTTAGGGCAGGCGTCCCCAAACTTCAGCCCTCCAGATGTTTTAGACTACAATTCCCATCTTCCCCGAACACTGGTCCTGTTAGCTAGGGATCATGGGAGTTGTAGGCCAAAACATCTGGAGGGGCGCAGTTTGGGGATGCCTGGTTTAGGGTGTCAATGGTAGGTGCCATCTATCAGTTACATTTACTTGGTGTGTAGCTTCTTTTGACATTTCTGTCCTGAAAATGCGGCTGCTGTGGCTAGATGACGTACTTTGATTTGGTGACAGTGTTTGAAACCTCACATGAATTTTCAGGTCGACACTGCAATTTGCAGGTTCGTGTACTGTCTATACTTTGGGATCCGTATACAACAACGCCTTCAAGAGCTGGACAGATCAGATCCTGTAGGTAGAGGTGCATTCCTGTTGGCTATTGTGAAGGCAAATACCCAGGATGTTGCTCCTAACCTTAAGGAAATTTTTAAAATTGCAATAATATGGTAGAAATAGCATAAGATAAATGAGTTTCTGGAGAAGGTTGTCATCATAATATATCCAGGTAATAGAGAGTTGGGGAGGTGAGATGCTGAGAAACTCAGACATTAAAAATGAAAGGTGTATTAGTTTCATAAATCATTTTTGCCACAAAACAACAGAAGACGTAGAATTTATTTTCACTTATTAGTAGTGGCCTATTACCTCCTTATGGATTCTCTCCACCATGTCACTTTTGAGTGATAAGACTGCTTGCCTTGCTTAGTGCAATGGACACACCATACTACCCTCACAAACACACCTTTCTTGATGTGCAGTATCTTTTGGGGAGGATTTAATTTCAACAGGATCCCATCCATAGCTGCCAAGTTATCCCTTTTTTTAAGGGATTTTCCCTTATGCTGAATAGGCTTCCTCGCGAGAAAAGGGAAAACTTGGCAGCTATGCCCATCTGAAGTCTCAGTTTGGGTCACAATGAGGTGAATGTTACTGAATTTATCACTGAGTGTCTTCAACATACAGGTCTAGATAATACTCACAAATAACAAGAGACACGTGTGTCCTATTTCTTGGATAATTGTCTCTTCATACTTCTGCCATTTTTGGCTGACATAGCTGTTAACTCATTTTGGAGGGTCAGTGTTAGTTCTGTGGCTCTCTGTTGCCCTCCCAGGAATCTTATGAAGATGTTCAACTATAGAGGCTAGTGTTCTTAATGCTACCTACACTGTGCACTTGTTAATTTAGAAACCATGCTAGAGCCCTGCCAGACTTACAGCAGGCTGAATTTTGGCAGGAACAGAGCCAGGGTTGTGGAAAGAGTAGTTTCCCCTAGCACCTGGTCTAAGTTCCCTCAATCATCCATTGTTCCTTAGACTTACACCCCCAACTCTGAAGATAGATTCAGATGAGTGTCCTGAACAAGCACGGCAACATCATTGTGATGCCATGCAGTTCACTGTGGCTGCTGATCGGATGAGTTCACCCATGAGGCAGCTGCGGCAAATAAGGGGATGGGGAGAAATAGTGTCAAAGAAGCTGTATTAGGCCAAAGAATGGTTCTGAACAACAGTCCTGTTCCTTCTCATTAAATCTGTACTTCCCACAAGCCCTCCTTCTTTGTTCTGTCTAATAGCCAACCATCCTTTTTATCCTCCCTGTGTTGGACTTTTATTGCTTATTGTGTATCCCTGTAAAATTTGGGAACAGCAGGTGACATGCAATTGCATTTATCTTATTGGATCCTGTTTGGTGGAAATGTCCTTTAATATGTCTGTCCTCCTGTGGCAGTAAGGGAGATGCACGGAATGAACACTTAAATTTGCAAACCTGAATTCACTACTTTAAAAGCAAATGTGGCATTTATTTTCTGTCTGATAGAATTTATCTGTGGGGTGTGGAAAGTGCACAGTTATTCATCACATTTCCTTCCTTTTTTGTCCATATTAATGATTGCATACCCTCCAGGTGATTGCATCCTCTTTCTGTCAATGTATATGGGGGGGGGATAATGTGTTTTTTCCTATTAAACATCTTGAAGGAAATATATTTGCAAGCATGCTACCCTCCCCTCCTCATAATGGAATCCATTTTACAACAGTGAATGCAAGCTACAAACTTTCCATTGTTATTATACTGGGATAAAGTGCCAATATATTTTATCAAAACGTAGCATCTGCCTTGTAATGCAGCATGTTCTGCTTTGGTGACAAAATGGCAATGCACCAGTGACACCAAATGCAGTGACAGATGGGCTGATAAAAATATTGCTTTAGGGGAAGAATGGGGGAGAGCTACTTCTCCTAACTTTGCGTGCTGCCAAGATTAAAATATTACAGGTGATCTAATTGGCTTCCTAAGAAGTTTTTAGACGATGGATTTCCACGCATTTTACCTTTCCTCTCTAATTCAAAGAAGCCTCATCCTTTGATTCAGAAGTCTACTGAGCTGGAGAGAAAAAAGGAATTATACATTTGCCTCCCTCCACTACCACCGCACTGTGCTATGCTTCCTGAAGGGTAGTAAATGTGCCTTGTAAGCTCTTTCTTTACCTATTGCTCGACTTAAGACTGTTGCTAATCGTGTACTGCAGTGATGTGTGTGCGTGCGTGTATATATATCCTACTGCAGCATTTTTGTGATTCAGGCATTATTCATAAAGTTGTGCAATTCCCCCAGAAACTTGCCTTGACCTTATTGGATTTGTAGAAAGTGGTGCAAAGTGTCAGCTGACAGCAGAGTACACAATGTATAATATTGATCTGGGGACGGGTTCCGGTTTCCGCCTGCAGGAATGGCGGACCTGTTTTCCATCTCTCTGACCTTCGTAAGGAATTTGGCGGTTGCTAGGGGAGTAAATGGCAACCCCCTACCCTCTCCGGGGGTTACGGAGAGGGGCCGCTGGCCCGCGATGCCCCCAGACCCACTCCGACTGTTTTTGGAGTGGGGGGAGCTTGGGCTGAGCACTTACAAGGGCCAGGACTCCCGGACGCTAATCTGCATGGCGGGGATTTCCATGGTTAAAGAAGATAATTAGGCTTAAATCTATGGACATACTTCAGAAGGAGGGGAAGAAGCGCTGTTTACTGCTGAGAAATTTATGCTGCTGAGGGAGAGGAGTCAAAGATTGTATTGCATCTGGAAGAAGGATTGATGGGGACGGAGCGATAAGGGAAGTGAGTTTTTATTTTTTTTTTCTTCATATTGTTGCCTCGTACCTTCCCGGACGCGATGTCCTGGCTTGTTTGGAGTGAAAGAGAAGCAAAAGACTGTGTGAGTTGAACTTTATAACTGTTGTTACTGAGCATATTTTTTAAAGATGTGGAGTTGCCGATGAGAAAAGCCCCCCTCTAGTCGGACGGAGGGAGTTCTGGACGCGTTCGGAGGATTTGTGAGCTGTGACGCACTTTAAATTGGAGCAGCGACCTGAAGCTAAGTTCAGCTATAGGGCAAGGAGATCCATTAATTTACCAAGAGTCTATGGTTTGATGTTTGGGTCTCCTGCCTGGAAAAGCTGTAAATTCTATAATAATCGTAAATCTTCATGGCTATGAGAGAAAACGAAAGTGATTTGAGCTTTTTAAAATGGCGCTGCTTCGAACTGCTTCGACGCAACAGGGAGCTCCATTAAGAAGATTTATGGGGAGGCTGGACTGATTAACTCACACAGGAGAAAGAACATCTGTGAAACTTTGTTTGATATTTATCTCAGCAGCTGGGAAACAATCGGATGAAAGTGGAAAACATCTATGTGACTGTAAGGGGAAGATCTGGATTATTATGAACTTGGAGGACGATTTGAACTTTAGAAAAAAGACGGCAGTGGACAGTTGCGAGGAATTCCCAATTTCTTGAAGCATGGGAACCCAAATAAAAAATTCTTTAGATGATTTGGCATAACATTCGGTTTGATTGATATATATATGTGTATAATTTGAAATATTGAATGTGATATAATTGGTTTTAATTGGAAAATTAATAAAAATATTTTTTTAAAAAAAATAAAAAAAATAATATTGATCTGGGGACTTTGGGCATGGCAGCCCAACCACTTGCATTGGTTAGTCCAAACAACTAACCAATCTACTCCCAAATACATCCCATGTTTTGCTTGTATTTACCAAAATTTCTGGAATAATTTTATTATCCTCTGCGGAGCCATGGGCAAAGTGGGGGCAGAACACAACATTCGTTGCAATAAAATACAGGGCAACAATATTGGGATTTTTAAAGGCCACAACTTTATTGATTGGGTGTGTATCCTAAAATCAACCATCCCGATTGCTATTTTATGATTGGCAGGGTTGACCAAGGTTAAGGACCACCCTATGATGTGCATCAAATCAGGGCAATGCCCAAGACCACCATTTTGGGGTGCTATGGCCCATCTGCCCCTGAGCTTCATGTCTGGACAAGAAGCAGCTCTTCCAGGCTTCTATTAAGGAGATATCTTTTAACCACAGAGCTTAGACTAATGATCCATCCCAATGTCTTATCTGCTATTAAGTTGTAACAGTTCCTATGACTTAGGCAAAACTTTCAGACAGAACCAATTAGCCTAGAGTCAAATTCTTCCCTGGCCCCGAATACGGTGACCAAATATTAATATTAAAAAAGAAATAATGTCATTTCCATCTTTCCAGTCTCTCTCAATTGTCTAAGGCCAGGGATTCTAGTATGCCAGAAACAGAGAATTATAGGAATGAACTTCTTGGAATCTTAAACACATTTATCTGCAGCTCTGAAAGTGCAATGAAAGTTATATCCAAGGTGGGGCCTAGTGACTTGTACAGACACAATAGCTCGGAATTAAAGGATTGCAGCCCATGTCAGAACATAGCAAGCTGCCTTATTGTGAATCAGACCATTAGTCCATATTGCACACTACTGATTACAAAGGTTGGTAGGTGCTCTCAATGGTATCAGATTTGCCAATGCTACCTGGAGGTGCCAGGAATTGAAGATGTGACTTACAAGAAAACAATTGAGTTTTGCATCTGAGCCATGGTCTCTTCCCTGAATGACACATGTTTGACCAAGTTTATGTCTCCTACAGTTTCCAGCTGGAAACTGCCTGCAAAAACTGAGAAGATAGCTCATATCATATGGTACCATTGAAGATTCTGGGAACCACTCTCTGTTTGGACTGGTCTTCTCCAAGGCAGCAAATGAACTGCTTAAAAACTTTGCGTTAAGTCTCTAAAAACATGATTGGAATTGATGTGCACAGTTCCGTAGAACCATAAATATGATTGCAATGTAACCCAGATGACTCCAATAAGTGAGCTGTGGCATCAGCAGAAGATTGAAATCACCCAGAACTGGGAACACATTATTCCTTTCAAAGTCCAAAACAGAAGACTGTTTCAACATTCCAGAATCGAATTATATGCATTTTTGGAATCACTTGTCAAAAAGATGAGTGTTCAGGGCTTCTGAAAATCCTGCTGCACAGAGATTTGGTGTAGGTCCAGTGGGAGGAAGTTCCATAGCAGTGGGTCCACCATGGAGAAGGACCTGTCCTTTGTGCCCCACCACTTTTCTGACCTAGAGGGAAAGCACACCAGGAGAGCCCTCAAAGCAGATCTCAAGGTGTACGTAGGATAGTATGGGTTAAGGCAAATCGGTAAATAGCGTGAGCCCAAACTGGCATCTAGGTTTTTAAAGGTCAAAATAAGCACTTTACATTGGACCCAGAAACACATTGAAAATCAGTGCAACTGATATAAAAAGGAGTTACAGATGCCGACCACCAGTAGGATTCTGGAAGTTTATTATGAATATGTTGAACAGAGGAACTCCCACAAACAAAATCTGCATCTTAAAGGGAGTGCGTTTCAGTTTATTGACCTTCATGAAGTCCATTTCTGATTTGAAGAAGAGGCTCAAGTGCTTCCACAGTCTCACCTGAATCTGATGTGGGGGGCGGGGGCGGGGAACAATGTTGGGAGTCATCAGCATATTGATGGCACTCCACTCTAAATCCCCAGATTGTCACAGAATATTTGCAAATTCTTTGGGCTTGCTGTTTCAGCTTCTTAGGTTTACAAAAGAAACCAAGGAACAATGTTGAAAACCTAATATTATTAATAGAATTTGTCTACTATTAACTTTAAATCATGCTAGAATGCTTCTTCTCATTCTGCAGCAATAAGAGACTTTCTGTATGAGGTACCAGGGGTGTGTGGGGAATGAAGGCAGCTGTGAAATAATACCTAGCATAAATGAATAATGGAGATTTGAACACAAATAAATAATAGCTCAGAGTAGTGGGAGAAGATTGATAGAAATTAGAACTGTGAAATACTACTGGGCACTAAACTATTTGGGTGAATTTAAAATCCCCGAGGTCCACAGTGGTGTAAGCTTAGCTGTGGATAAAAAATAGATTTACAGTCTTTCCCAACACCTGCCTGCTCCTGACGGTTTGAATAATATAGACTAATAGTCCAAAACCAAAGGTGCCATTCAGCTGTCAAAGCGTGTGCAGTCCTCTCATTATCATTAATAGGAATAATTTGTGCAAAGAAGAGATGTCTCATAGATCAAAACGGTTTGGTGCCATTTGCCACATGACTGAAGAATGGCTTTGCTTAAGGAACTATCTACCCCTTACCTCAACAGGCACATCCCTCAAAATGATTTTTTTTACTGGACCGTGGCTGGTATGAATGGAGTTATTCCCTGATCCTAAATCAACAACATGAACACATAAAACAAAAGGGGAAATGCTAGTGTGTGGTTGTTTACAAAACATTGTATGAGGTTAAATTTAGTAGCAGGTTGAATTTAGTAGCAGAAGAGCTTGCGTCTCCAAACAATTGTAACAAATTACTTTTGTGACCTAAGCATATCCCACTTCTTGCATCTGCCTTTGACTCCTACAAATAGAAGAGCTCCTTCCATCCAACACCATCTTCTGATCCAGCAGCCAAATCCCACTGATGGGATGGGTGAAAAGTTTGGCTGGTTCTGCCTTGTCCCTGCAGCTTATGGCCCAGTAGCCCCTGAAAATCTACTCCCAATGGTGAATGAACTCACCATAACAGTGTGAGAGGTGTTTCCAGGGGGGGGGAGGAGCTTCTTCCAGTGAGACAAAACTATGGGTCCAACCCACAGCACATATGCAACTTAAAGTAGAATCATCACCATCTGTTTCAAACAGTAATCAAAACTACGGTACATAAAAGTAAATAAATGACTACCATGCTAAGGTAATCAAGGCAAGCATTGGGGCTTGCTAGATGGAATGACCACCTTGTGAAGCTAAGCACATACAACTGAACCCCCTCTGAACCCTGCGCATTACTTCCCTCTTTTACTCCAGCCTCCAGTTACCTCTCCTTTGTCAATTGTTCCCCCCGTGACATTACTGTGTAAGCTGCTTGGGACTTGCACCTCCCCCGGAACCATAGAATTGGAGACTTGGAAGGTACTCCAAGGATCATCTAGTCCAGCTGCCTGAAGTGCAGGAATCACAGCCTCATGTATAAAGTACCGTAAACGTTGGCCGTGCTTCATATAATAAATATTGAATATAATAATGAATGTCGAAAAGGAGTGCCCAATTGTTGTCCTTCTCTGATGGAAGGCATCCACCGTAAGAACAGGGAGAACATGATTGCCCTCTTCCCCCTGCACTCAGTGTCTGCACCCCGCTCAATCTGTTCTGGAAGGGGGGAGTCGTACAAGGAGGGGGACTTCTGGAAATTGCCTCCCTTCCCATTAGGACATTAGCTGGAAAGAGGGAGTTATTATTATTATTATTATTATTATTATTATTATTATTATTATTATTAATTTATTTATACCCCGCCCATCTGGCTGGGTTTCCCCCACCACTCTGGGCGGCTTCCAACAAATACCAAAATACATTAAAATATCACAGATTAAAAACCTCCCTAAACAGGGCTGCCTTTAGGTGTTTTTGAGGACTTGAGGAGCTGTGTGTAGAGGAATTTGCAAGAAGCTATTTGGGAAATAATAAAATAGGTAGGAAGATGATAGAGATGATAGATAGATAGATAAATAGATAGATAGATAGATAGATAGATAGATAGATAGATAGATAGATAGAGATGTGCACACCCACCCACACCATATTTCTCAAACACTGCACGTTATAAATGAACAGCACTTGCAATGTTCAGACATGTTTACGGAGTGAATATGTAAAGATAAGTAATATATAGAATAACTTTCCCACTCAAATCCTGTCTTCCTTCTTCTTTTATATTTAAAAGGATGCTACACCTAAAGGACTGCCTGCTTGGTGTGTTTAGTGTTGCTCCATATTAGTAATCAGATCACTGCTTCCCTTTCTTGTAGAATCTTTACACTAATGAAAGGAGTAATACAGACATATGCTGACATGCATTGCTCCCAAGGTGCCTTCTGAACTAGCCAGGGGATCCAAAGCAAGAACAGACAAGGTATTTCAGTTTATATTCCCAACTCATCTATTTCAATCGAGGAATGAAAAACCTTCAGAAGAGTTACTTTGGTTCTGAAGGCATAGAATGAAACATAGCAGCAGTGAATCTGATACTCGGCATTAAAGAACTTTTTTCCTGTCTTGAGCAATCTACAATAGGATATTCCCTACATAGAACAGATTTCCGATGCGTATGAGGAGGCACAGGGGGTGAGAGAGGTCAGTGAAGCATGCGGAGTAATGAAATGACCTCACCGAATTCAGAAAGGAGATCACTTCTGTGTTTATTTTTAGACGATGACTTCGTTCCTCATTGAAGTGTGGTATTGTATGTGGAGGGGTCATCAAGTTCCCCCAAAAAATATTTTTTGAAAAGTCTTAATAATTTCACAAAGTTGCTTTATAATTCCTAAAAATGTGGATGGAAGAGAATTTAATTATCAGTATTTGGGAGAGAGGCCTGCATTTTTAAATGGGGTGAGAGGATTCACGCTTCCCAGAATAATACACAGATTGGAATGTAACTATCCTTCAGACTCTGCACGTCTATGAATATTGTGATATAGTTAGAATCATAGAATCATAGAGTTGGAAGAGACCACAAGGGTCATCCAGTCCAACCCCCTGCCAAGCAGGAAACACCATCAAAGCATTCTTGACATATGTCTGTCAAGCCTCTGCTTAAAGACCTCCAAAGAAGGAGACTCCACCACACTCCTTGGTAGCAAATTCTACTGCCGAACAGCTCTTACTGTCAGGAAGTTCTTCCTAATGTTTAGGTGGAATCTTCTTTCTTGTAGTTTGAATCCATTGCTCCGTGTCCGCTTCTCTGGAGCAGCAGAAAACAATCTTTCTCCCTCCTCCATATGACATCCTTTCATATATTTGAACATGGCTATCATATCACCCCTTAACCTTCTCTTCTCCAGGCTAAACATACCCAGCTCCCTAAGCCGTTCCTCATAAGGCATCGTTTCCAGGCCTTTGACCATTTTGGTTGCCCTCTTCTGGACACGTTCCAGCTTGTCAGTATCCTTCTTGAACTGTGGTGCCCAGAACTGGACACAGTTATTTATTCCAAAAACAAACAAACAGGGCCAAATGTACCAAGATGCATAGTTTAGGATAAAATGTGTACATTGTGATAATGTGCACATCTTAAATACATAATATAATAAAATGTGGAACCACAGACCAAACAGCTTTTAGATCTTACCCTGAACAAAACTTAATGTGATACAATTCATGCTAGTTTTGCTTTAATGGATAAATGTTTTAATACCGGAGATACTTTATATGTTCCTAGCCCCACAAATTTCTTTTCTTTAGTTATGTATAAATAATATTGCTTGAAACAACACCTGATGTGATATTCTCCTCTTCTGCAAGTGATATTTAAATAACAGCTGTAAATATGCGCTCACCTTAAACCCCTTCAATCTCACGCCTATATGTGCAGATGGAACTCATAATTTTATGTTTTAATTAAATGTAGAATATTTGCCCAGTGATTGCACATGAAACATTAATGACAAGTGTGTGACATAACTGCATACTTATTTATTTTTAATAAATGCAATCCACGGTCTTAGAGCTTGTGTTGACATCACACATTCCCCCACCCTACCCTTCTCCCTCTAAGTTTTATTAATGTTTTTCCAACCTGTTTCTTATTTCATTTGAAAAATAATCCACCACTTCTACCAGGAACACTTACTGGTCAGGATTACAATTAAATGAGTAGCTGACATGTAATGGAGCTCAATAATGAGAAAAGGGTGATATATACCTTACGAAAACAGTATTGTTGCAATCATTAACAGAAAAGCCACAGGAAAATCACTTTTTTATTTTCGGTAATTTTTTGCAGGGGCAATGTACACATCAAATTATCCAGTTTAAGTGGAATGGCCACAATTCTTACAATTTGTCAGAGTATTTCTCAAGACATTTGAGGCCTAAGTTTTATTCATGTGGAATACACACATGCATGCTGAATTTGGGTAAGCTTGTCCCTTTAAAATAACCATGAACACAGGCTCAATCCTTTGTCCATTATATTTTCAAGTGACAACCACTGAAAAATGCACATCATAGTATTACAAAAAATCTGGAACTAATAATAATAATAATAATAATAATAATAATAATAATTTATTTATTTATACCCTGCCCATCTGGCTGGGTTCCCCCAGCCACTCTGGGCGGCTTCCAACAAAATATTAAAATACAGAAATCCATCAAACATTAAAAGCTTCCCTAAACAGGGCTGCCTTGAGATGCCTTCTAAAGGTCTGGTAATTGTTGTTCTCTTGGACCTCTGGTGGGAAGGCATTCCACAGGGTGGACACCACTACCGAGAAGGGCCTCTGCCTGGTTCCCTGTAACTTGGCTTCTCATAGCGAGGGAACCGCCAGAAGGATATTTTGTTTGTCGCAGGACACGACTGCAATAAATGTATTTTAAGAATGAAGTACATGAACACAAGAATTGTCTTTCAACATTCCTCTAAAGAGATATTCCACCCCAGGAATATATATGTGCTACAGTTAGTTACTATATCTGCATTATTGCTACAATACATTTTTATTAACAGGTCATTGTGGGAATCGTGAACAATTTCTTGGTGCGATGAGTGCACTCTGTGAATAGGATCTACCGGTAAGTAGCAAAGTCTGGATCTTCAGATAAGACTTCCTTTATTCATTCACGACTTGAGCTGATCTGGCTTGCATTACTGAGACTTGGGTGAGTGAGCTGGGTCCGTCTTACCATACCCAGCTGTGCTCATTTGGGTACTTGGTACAGCACCAGGCTGGATTGGGGAGGTGGGCAAAGGTGGGAGTGTTGCTGTTGTCCATAAAAGCACCATCTCCTTTACCAGATCTGGGATGGGCTTAGAGGGTTTGCACCTGGTGTTGGGCCAGAGAGACAGATGGCGGGGATGCTGCTGGTTTGTTGACAACTCTGTTGCCAGGCAACCTCCTGGATCAGTCTGGCCGTGGCAGTCTCTAGTGTATTGTTAGAAGACTTCCATATACATGTGGTGGCTGTCACTGGGCTGGCTCAAGACTTCATGGCCTCCATGACAACCATTGGGTTTTCTCGAAGGGCCATTGGTCCAGCACACCAGGCAGGGCACATAATTGTTGGGTGCCAATTATCTCTTCATGGTCACAATATTCTTCCATGCATTTACAATACAGAAGCTGATACTCATATGCAACTAGAAATGCATATGGTTGCACATCACAATGGTTGTTGTCGAAAACTGAACTATCCAGATGTGTTCATAATGGGGATATGTTAGTTGGACTAGAGGTGGTAACTGTGTGCTGAATCCAGTAAGCAACACAGCTTCTCTTGAGCTCTATTACAGCTCCTATTTCCCTCTATTTTTATTGTGCTTTTTGATTACATAGAAGCCCAGCTACCTTTCTGCTCCTTTTTTTACTCTTTCCTGTGACTTCTTGCATAGCGTCATGCTTTGTTATGCTATGCTATTTTGAAGAATCCCATTATAATATATCTGCTATGATTGCATCCTGTCCTCCTTAAGTAGCGTTCCAGCAGATCATAATATTAACAGATAATATTAGGACATTAACTTAGGAAGCCTTACTCTGAGATATGTGGTGTAAGAAGTGACAAAAATTATTTTTCTTAATTTCTCTTTTATCGTTCATTTATTGGTAGAAGTCAGCTGTGCATACATTTTATTATTCACTTCTTTTTTCTTCATTTAAAATCTTCAGTTCTCTAATACTCTGCAACAAATGGTACTTTCAATGAATTCCTTTATCAATTATAATGCTCATTGTATCCCCAGAAAATAAAATTGCACTCTGAATAAGATAATGTTTTGAAATTATGTGTGTGAAGGGGGAGGGTCATAGCAACATATGCATATATATTTTTCCAGCTGAAAACTCTTGGGGTGGGACTGGTCAGCTATCTCCCTGTGCCAGGATTTCTGCATGTGCAATGGGGTGGGGGCTTGGTGAACCCCCAGAACAGCAGAAATAGAAGGTGTGTGTGTTTGTTTGTTTTTACATTTGAAGGTCAGCACTATAGCAATCCAATCCCTTATCCTAAAAAACAAAACAAATGAGTATCTTTATGTTTATATTATGGGACCCAGGTGGCGCTGTGGGTTAAACCACTAGGGCTTGCTTATCAGAAGGTCGGTGGTTCGAATCCCTGCAATGGGGTGAGCTCCCGTTGCTCGGTCCCAGCTCCTGCCCACCTAGCAGTTCGAAAGCACATCAAAGTGCAAGTAGATAAATAGGGACAACTCTGGCGGGAAGGTAAACGGCGTTTCTGTGCACTGCTCTGGTTCGCCAGAAGCAGCTTTGTCATGCTGGCCACATGACCCGGAAGCTGTCTGCGGACAAACACCGGCTCCCTCGGCCTATAGAGCAAGATGAGCGCCGCAACTCCAGAGTCGGACACGACTGGACCTGATGGTCAGGGGCCCCTTTACCTTTATGTTTATATTGGGACTGCTGCTGAAAAAGAGGTTTAGCATACTAAACGACACTTGCTGTGATTGTGTGACATCATAATGTGTGCCACTGGTGCTAATTTAGGGGGTAATGGGGGCTTTGGCCTCCATAATAATATATTTGAGGAGGGGCAGAGCTGATGAGCATTGGCATTCAAATGGTGTGTGGTGTGTATTGAAGTTCTCACCCTGGCCACCAGGGGTATTGTGTATATAGTTTTCACTCAGGTCCACATCAGTTAATTTAGGCGGGAAACCCTGGGCTGTTATTGTTACAATGTTGACAGCCGGCTGCCTATAAGAGCAGGCCGGCTGAGCTGTACAGTTCAGTTCCAGCTCACTTATAAAGGACTGCTTGGTGAAACCTCTGTGTCGTCTGATCTGTCCACTCACTACTTAATAGTGTGCATACTTCGCAACTTGTGATAAGTTTTGCAGGGTGTGGCATCTGGTAGGACACAGTGAGAACAGGATTTTGGACTAGATTGTCCACTTGCTGGATCTAGAAGTTCTATTCTTATGCTTTCATGGTTAACACACTTTATGATAAGATTTTTAAGGATTGCTGAATATGCCTTGTTTTATTCAGACCTCTCCGCCGTCTCACTGTGGAAATTATACCATGTCGCCCGCCCCCAAAATGTCCGAGCCCAAGCCTATACACATCTTGTACGCATTCATACTTGTCTGATCATTGCAGTGTCAGAAAAATCTGGAAACAGGCTCTCATTCAGTTCTTTGCTGAATGTGTTTGCCTATGTGTTGTAGCTACACTTGAAATTAGAGACCATCAATTCATTTCACATCGGCCAATGAGAGACCGCAAGCTTTCAACAGCCCTTACAGCCAATTTCTTCAATGGTTTTGCTTAACACCAGGAATGAATTTGGTGTTCGTTTACAACTGACTTGAATCAGACTTGTTATAATGTCCTGAGAATGAAAGAATTGGTATCGTATTTCGAACACATCTAATAGTCCTCATCCTCCAGTCTTGAACCATATGTTTTAAAAATGTAAACCTTGGCTTCCTCGGATTGCTGCTTCATATTTGACTGTGCTTTTTCCCTTGGTGAGGGAGCATGTTTTTTCCTTTTCCTTTTCAACATATAAAAATCAAATGGTTCCAAATCTGAAGTATAATGCAATTGGGAGCTTTCTTCTTTTTATTTTCAAATCTTCTGTTTGTGATCTTCAGAGTGTGTATTGTTGCATGCAAGTTACCACTTCATGTTTCTCCTATATTTGATTAATGTACAACAAAATTTGGAATGGATTAAGATTTAACTTTCATATATGGGTATAGTCCTTTACTGAAATTGCAGATTTTCATAATCACCCAGATACTTTTAATGTACTGTTTAAAAACCTAATGTTCCTTTTGAAACAGGAATTTTTTATTCTGTCACTCCTTACAAGTCCTTTGTTTCCCTCAGGAAAGACTCCCCCCTCACCAATGAATGTCTTTTATTTCAATGGAGCTGAAAATATTTGGCTAATTTAGTTGGCCTATAGAGCTGAGAGGGTGAATTTAAATAGGGTTTTTGATTTTCGAAGCTTTTCCTTGTCAACGTTAGCTAATATTCTTCCTTCGTCACTGCTTGGCAGTTTGCAAAATACTGCTACAGACACTATCTCAGCTACTCCTCAGTCGATTTCATTAAGCAGCTTCAAAAGAACCCCTGCGAAAAGGGGAACGGATAAAAATGTACAGTATTTATATTTCATGTATTACCCAGGTTTTGATTTCCTTGACATCTTAATAATGTCTTGGAACTCCAAACAGAAATCATGTTTGGCAGACTGCAGCTAAATGGTAGAGGGGTTAATTATTCATATCTTTTTTATTGTTCTGCAGCTTTCATGAGCATAAATATGTCATGCGACAAAAGCGGGATATGGAAAATATGAGGTATCATTTAAAATCTTACCAAACCTTTATCCACAAATTTAACTGCAGCACTGTCATTATGGTGTCATCCCCTCACCCCATTTCTTTTACCAGAAAGGACTTTGAATTGCTTGAGAGACATGTGAACGTATTGAAGGATGAAATTTTTGAGAGTATGAGGCATTTTGCATAAATCCACAGGATTTTGTGGTAGTGCATTGAAATATACTCAGAGCCCTGTAGTGACTTCATGCTCTTTATTGCAGCTTGTAAAACAGTGAATGAAATTCCCCCCAAACCTCAGGCTTTTATATACATTATTTACCCGTCTGATTGGCTGATTCTGCTTCCCTCCTGGGGCCTGATTGGTCTTTTCCTGCAGGCCAATCAGTTGTTGCATTCTACGATCCTACCAGCCTAATAGGCTGATTAACTTCTTTCTGGAGCCTGATTGGTCTTCTCCTGCAAGCCAATCAGTTTTTAGTTCTAGGATCTTACTTGCCTATTGTTCTAGGATCGAAGCTTAGTACATAACAGGCATCTTGTAGATTGCACCATTCAGGTGGGATAATGTATGAAAGTCTCTCCCACCCATTGAAACAAAACAAAACAAAACACTTGGACACAGGCAGTTGGGACCTCAGAAAGAAGGTGTCTGGCTTACCTTGATCCCTAAAGTGCTAATTGTTCATGAGGGAACGTTCAACCACCCACACAGTCTGAATGGTACAGCCCAGGAATAAACAGAAATCTTCTCTTCTGAATGTCTTCCCCGATTTTGTTGTTTCACATTACTCAAAGTTGGTATCAAAGCGGCACTCATCATGTCAGAACTGGTTCTTTCAGGTTATTTTATAAATAGGGTTGCCAGACTCAATAGTGGACAGGACTTCTGTGCCTTTAATTGCCCTGCTCTCTTTTGAGTCTGGAAACCTTAAAGAGAAACCAGCAGACACTTTGTTTAATTTCCAAGCAAAGGGTCTGCTGGTTTCTCTTTAAGGTTTCCAGACTCAAAAGAGAGCAGGGCAATTAAAGGCACAGAAGTCCTGTCCACTATTGAGTCTGGCAACCCTATTTATAAATGAATTTGCATTCTTTCAGAAAGCCAACATTTAAAAAAAAAATCACCACAGGGTTTTTCTTAAAAGTTTTCCATGGAAGCAGGCTATATATGTATATAAAACACATTGTTAATCCACAGCAGAGCACTGACTGCAAGAGTTACAAAAAGAATAAGCCATTATAGTCTTTTGTTTTTACTTTGTTTAGTGCAGCTAAAGTATAGCAGCATTTACCAGGACAAAAATGAATAACTGATGAAAAATTAAATAATAATTAACAAGTTAAATAGACTCACTTTCCTTGAATTACTCTGTGTGTGTGTGTGTGTGTGTGTAAACTTAATATATAACTGTTTCCTTGGCACAATGGGATGTTCATGACTTGGTGAAGATCTTTCAAAGTAAGAACATTACACCAATTTACACCAGTCTTCCCATTTCACCTTTCTGGGTGCACCTTTGGCAAGCTGCTTAGGGGGGGAAACCAAACCAAACCCCGAGAGGCCATGGAGACAACGAGCAGGGGTAGAGCTGAGGGCATTTGTACTACTTGAAGGGTGGGTCCCAATGATTTGGTTGTGCAAATACTGGAAAACAACTGCAAATATCAGTCTAGAATACAAGGACAGATAAAGAAGGCTTGCAAAGACTTAGATTGGGTTTCATTGGCTGCAGTGAATAACCTTATGGCAGAATTAAACAGAAAGCGGTAACTTCTGTGCTTCCCTTTCATTTCAGGGGAAATGACAAGACCATCTCCACTTAATCATTTTATAGCACTTTGGCATGTGTTGCCCACAAAGACTACAATATAAAATTGAATGCACTTCTTTGTTTCTTCTTGCCTTCAGTGTATGTTAAATAAAGTTACACAAAACCCTCTGAATACATCTCCGTGACATAAAGCTTAAGGAAATGAATCCATAGTGAAGACATAAAGCTTTAGGAAATGAACAAGCTGTTTTTGTAATGATGCTATGCTTGTGGAATAGCATTTATTGTGTGTGTCCCCCACTTCTTTACGTAGGAAGCATATTTACTAGGAACAGTAGTTAACATTTGATTTATTGAGATGGTTCAATTTTTCATTTATGCTGTGCAGTAAATCATTTGCAGGGATTAACTTTACATTTCTGAGCACTATATATTAAAAAGGTTCTTCAAAGCTAATCCTAAAAGGATTGTGAAAAAGCACATCAAAAAGCAGAGCACACCTCGTTGTTATGGGAGTTTTCCAACATTGCAGGGCTCTACAGAGGTGGAGGCAGCAAATTACACCACTTGGGTTTTTTGAAGTGTTTGCAGATAATCAAAAGTCATCAGCCGCCTGCATGTATCCTGTTTGGGGGGGGGGGGGAAGTTTCAGTCGGATATCAGCTTTTCAAATGGTTTCAGAATTGCATGGGGGAGGGAGGGAGAGAAAAACGCTCCTTATGAATGATACAGGAAATGTGCTAGAAATCACAAGCAAGAACTGGCAACAAGGACAAATGTTCTTCTAGCATGCTTGCCTCTACAGCTGCAGTGTCTTTCAGCCTGATTGTCATTTGCAATTCTATCATCTGCTTTTCTCTCCCAACCTTGTTCTTGTTCTAATTGTATCCTTTCAGTGCTTTTGCCTCCAGTTATGTGGTATCTCTTATTTTCACATATTCGATCCAACATCCCTTGGCATTATAGAGAAGGATGGGATAAACCTTTGGCATCACCTCTTCTGCCGCACACACAAATTAACCCATGTAGTCCTACCCATAGAGGGCAAGAGGACTACAGAAAATGACCTGCAGAGCAAATAGAAGACATCTGAAGGCAGCCCTGTTTAGGGAAGCTTTTAATGTTTAATAGATTATTGCATTTTAATGTTCTGTTGGAAGCCTCCCAGAGTGGCTGGGGAAACTCAGCCAGATGGGCGGGGTATAAATAATAAATTATTTTATTATTTATACCATAGAGCTGGACCATAAAGAAGGCTGATTGCCAAAGAATTGATGCTTTTGAATTATGGTGCTGGAGGAGACTCTTGAGAGTCCCATGGACTGCAAGAAGATCAAACCTATCCATTCTGAAGGAAATCAGCCCTGAGTGCTCATTGGAAGGACAAATTGTGAAGCTGAGGCACCAATACTTTGGCCACCTCATGAGAAGAGAAGACTCCCTGGAAAAGACCCTGATGTTGGGAAAGATGGAGGGCACAAGGAGAAGGGGACGACAGGGGACGAGATGGTTGGACAATGGACAGTGTTCTCGAAGCCACCAACATGAGTCTGGCCAAACTGCGGGAGGCAGTGGAAGACAGGAGAGCCTGGCGTGCTCTGGTCCATGGGGTCACGAAGAGTTGTACACGACTGAATGACTAAACAACAACAACATTATTGTAAATAGCTTCAGTAAACTTAAAAACTATAGTCTTATTTGGGGGGTAAACACACACTATTGCTTTCATCACCCAGCATGAGTATTCAAGTTTCCCCATTTCCATTTTATACCATGACATGAGAAAACAGTACGCTCCTCTAGAAGAGAAATGAGTGCTTATGGTAACCTCCCCACTCCCAACATATACAATGGGCTGGCTGTATTGTTGATGTTGTCAAATTGTCATTACTGTCAAGTTAGGGATTATGAACATGCCTCTATCTGTTCCTATATCCATTCACATTTTTACTGGGCATTTTCCATTCTGTGGTAATTGGTTTATTTTGTACAAGTCTGTGTTCCATTTTGTTACACACCCATGCAGAAATATATGTATTTTTATGTGACATACAGTAGACATGCATATCTTAGCCACCAACAGATATTTACAAATCACTTACTTTCCCTGCATGTTTCCTTTCAAATTTAATTAATTTATAGAGAGCTAGTTCTGTTAGTTTTTTTGTAGAAAAAGCAACAGAGAACAGCCTTGTGGTACCTTGCAGATAAAATCAATGAAATGGCTAATGGCCCATCAACAAAGCCATCTATGTCCACAAACCTAACCATATCTCCTCAGAAGCAAGTCCCAGTGAATTCAGTGGGGGTTACTTCCAGGTAAGTGCAGTCACTGTCAGGGCCAGCTCTAGGTGCAGTCCCGGTAGCGCGGGGCACCAGGGCGTGGGGCCGGCAGGGGGGGCGCTGCGTGACGAAGCCACGCGGAAGCCGTGCTGCGCGCTGTGAGGGCAGGGGCGCCGGAGCGATCTCTGTGCCTCAGCGCCAGGGCGCCCGGCCTGTTAGAGACGGCCCTGGTCACTGTCACTACCTTGATTTCACAGTTTAGTATAAACTTGCCATCTTATCTCATTTCTTTCACTCAAGCATTAGGGAGGGGGGGGTTGTAGTTATGAATCAAGAAAATTAGAGGGGTGTGAGTTGAAATTTACTTCTAAGATGAAAGTTTAGAGTAGTCAAAATGGGCAGTCAAATTTAGATGGTTCCCCCCCAGTTTGACAGTGAGGTACAGACAAAATCCACAGGTAACAAGACCGATTACTTCTTTACATGTGAAAAGAACAATAATGAGTGATACAATCTATTGCTTTTAAAAATTCATAATAGGAAGCTTACACAGAGAGTTTTTTTTTTAGTTTTTTCCACATACCGTAACTTTTTGTACATGATAAGGATCCCATGATCTACCAGGATCAGCTGGGGATCTACTGGTAGATCACGATCTACTGGTTGGACACCCCTGCCTTAGTGCATATAGGCTGCCTTTGACAGCAAACAAGACTTCGGAAATAAGAAAAGCAAAGAGGCATCCATGTAACACCTTGTGTTATTTGCTTCCCTATGTGTTCTTTTTCAAAGTAAATGCAGCAGTTAATGGTCCATCAATTAGCCATCTCCCCACAGGGTTCAAAACCTCTTTTGAGCTTCATGACAACAGCATTAGGAAATGTCAAACAAACTTGCATGTCAAGAAATATGGCATTAACTACCGTACTTATGACCTACACACTTAAACAACAACAACAACAATGTTGTGGATGAATGCAGATTGCATTTGCTTCAATGAATTCCCTTCCTGAACACTGAGCGAACACACTAACAGAGGGAATTACCATATCTACACTTCCTTCTCGAAGCTACCAACATGAGTTTGACCAAACTGTGGGAGGCAGTGGAGTGGAAGACAGGAGCGCCTGGCGTGCTATGGTCCATGGGGTCACGAAGAGTCGGACATGACTAAACAACAACAACACCTCCTTAAAGTGGAATTATCCACTAACTTACTGTCAGGCAGAACCAGCCTGTGAGCCTTCCTCTTGGGACACTACACTGTTCAAAATGAATATTGCTCAAAGCATCCACCATAGGTGTAGTTCTTAATATGCCACAGCCATTTTTGATTACTGTTCTCCAGGGATCTATTATGGTTCTTTATTAAAGGGTTAGGCAATGTAGCAGGGACATCCACTAATGCAATACCTGTATAACCAATGCACAGGCTGGCATTGCCCATTATCTCTTTGGATCAGAGGAGTGCTACTATTGCTATAGGACTATAACCTGTGGTCCTGCTGATGTTGCTGGACTACATCTCCCATCTTCTCTAACCACTGGCCATGCTGGCTGGAGGACCACCCCTACGAGAGGAGGTTATTTCATTTTGACACACTTCGTGCAAGACTTTCTTGCTGCTGAAATTCACTGGACCTGAGTATAAGGCATCATCTGAAATGATATAAAGCACTACATCTTATGAAAGCTTCTTTCTAATGGAGAACTACTGTTGACTCTAAAACGGCGGGATCGTATTGTTGGTTTGCTACAACTCTATTGCTGCTTAATACGCAGCAACCAATCCTTTTGGGAGAATGCAAAAGCCTCCCTTCTCTGTGGTGGTATCCTAAATCAGTTTGTCACCCCAGCTCCTAAATCCCCAAACCATCTTAAATATCAGGTCTCCAGGGTAGCGGTGCTGCCGCTGCATCACCAATTGAAGAAGAAGAAAATTCCAATTTACTTTCCCCTTTAGATCTGCCCGGAGAATGAGTCTACATCAAATTGGTATGATCAAGGAAGATATCGCTTGCAGCAGTCTCTCACAAGTTTCAAAATGACTCACAAGGGTTGAAAAGCTGTATGTGCATTGGTAATGAACAAGAAAACAGCAGGAAGAGTGGAAATCAGCAACCCCAGCTATCTCTTATAGCTCATAATGTTAAATTTCCAAACAAAAGGAGGTAAATAGGAAAATGTAAATAGAATGGATATTTCAGGCATAATGAGATGGGAAATTGAGTTCAAGCTATAAGTGTTACCAATATCAATATGCCTTAAAACGGGAAGGCTAGTGTACTAGATTTTCCTTAAAAATATGGGATTAGCTAGTTATGCCAAAGTAATGCTTATTCATTCCTGAAATTTTCTACACTGTAGTGAAATATCAGGTTGGGGGGGAACAACAACAAGGGATTGTTTTGAAATGAAAATATACATTTTAATAGATTCTCTGTTAAGTGACAGGACTAACCCACTCTGAAGAGGCATATAGAGTAGAATAGAAATGTTTCAAATGCATTTTATTGTGAAACATTTTGCTTTACAGCATTTATTCTATATGCCTTATCTACTGACCACCCCCTGAACTTATTTTGTGTCTAACAAACTCCAGGGAGACTTTGGTCACATCCATATCACTACCTTTAGATCATGTATAAAAACATGGCTTTCCCCGCAAAATCCTTGGAACTGTAGTTGCCCAAGGATTGTTGTTGCTGGCATCCTTTTGCCTTGGGAGACAATGCAGGAATGCCCTTTTGGGGGTTAAGTCCAACAGTTGGAGAGCTGTGGCTGTAGAAACGTATATGGGAGAGACATGTTTTGTTGCAGCCAGGGAAGATGTGCTGATGCAGGTGAACCATGGCATTTCTTCTTTCTGCACTCATCCTAGCAGTCATTCCTTGTCAGGTCACTGCTATGGATACACGACTTGACTGCCTGTCTTCAGTTGCAAGGGATTCCTATACATTGGCGTTAATTTTTGGCCAGCCTTCATGTTTGCAGTATGAATTATTGCAATTATAAATCATTGCAAGCTCTGTCTGGAACTCGAAAGGGTGAGATGACCACATGGTCTCTACATTTGCAATACATAAAATGCATTAGGCAGCAAACTACCTGCATGTGTTTTGCATGTAAAAGGTTCCAGGTTAAATCCTTAACATGCCCAGTTGAAGGACTCAGGTAGCACTGATGGGGAAAGATGTATGCCTAAAACCTAGGCATAAATCCTGTGCTGGATTGACAAACAGTGTGGCCTGATTTAAGGCACCTTTCTGTGTTCTACACATCACTTGTTTGCAATAATTTATTACTGTTTTCTTTTAAATGTTCTACCTATTACAAGCAGTGTGGGAATTGCAGCCTACTCTGGAACAACATTTCTGGCAATGCTGTAGCTATTTGCATCAAAACTTCCTGGCTGAAAAATATACAATATAAATCACACCATTTAACTTCTCACACCCACATTGTTGTGTGTGTGTTTACAATTTACATTTGCGTTCTTTTAGCATTTGGAATTGCTAAAAGATTCATTGAATTATCTCTCTTTTCTATTATTTTATTTTCCAAATATTATATACCCCACTTTTCCGTTCCACAGAGATACCCAAAGTGACCTAGAAATAATAATAAAAATGTATAAAAACATCAATTCAATATTAGCCTATTGTTACATTGCTGCTTTGTTCCCCGTTTTAAGCGAGATTTAAACCATCCAGCCAGGCACCAGGTGGTGGTGGTGGTGAGGGTTTCAAAATTTTCTGCCATTCATTGAAGTTTGCTTTTCTACAATCAGTATTCTTCATCCTCTACTTTGTGTGACGAAATATGCCTCTGCATTTTACTCAATGGTTTTTAAAAATGTGATTTATGAAATATAAACTATACTACTCTTTAATGTTGGAAGGCAGGGAATTGAACAATTATATTAATTTCAAACACATAATGGACAACTAAGCAAACCACTCTTTTTGGGGGGCGGGGGGAGCAGTGTTCCAGATTAATTTTCTTTCCTTCATTTGTTGTTAAGATGTCTATGCTTTCTTTGTTTTTGTTTTTTTCTTTAGCCTCAAAAAATCAAATTGATTGTGCATAGATATATACAGATTGATATAGACATAGATGATATCCAAACATACATTTTCTCTTTTTTAGCACCAATAAATTCACAAATGGATTTGTATTTGCCACAGCCACTTAAAAATAAGAAATTGTTTCTGTGGACTACTGGGGGGGGGGAAGGCTCTGATTCCTTTTGAAATCATTGGAACTCAGTTGTAAATCATCCTGTTGACGTTTGGACTATATGTCTCCTAAAGGCATATTAGCTATCGGTTGGGGGAAAATACATCTATTGCCTTCTTTTCCATCAGTAGCTTTTGAAGGAAACTATTAAAAAACAAAACAAAAGGACTGTCTTCACATCTCCCATTTGCAGGGGAAGAATGTTTGATGAGATAAATTGAGTTAAAGCAAAAAAGCTACTCTTCAGCTATTATCCCCAAAGAAAGCTGTAATTCTTTGCACATCATCTCACACACAAGTTCAAAAGCAACACACTGTGTGATGATGAGGGGGCAGTAGTCACTCTTGAGTAATCCCGAAGATGACAAATACTAATAATATGCTTTCTTCCCACTTAACGGAAATTAGGGAAGAAGGAAAAAAACCGGAAGAAAATTTGCTACAAGTGTACTGTAGACATGAACAGGTAGAGTTTGCTTGCTAATTCGGCACACTGATTTAAATGTACAATAAAGCAGTTGTGTCAAAGCATTAAAATAAACACCCACAATTAAAATGTGCAGCAAAGTCCATTATTATGCAGATCATAAATATGCACCCCTTCTGAAACTCATCAATCAGAAATATAATATCTCTTTAAAAGGAGAAAATTGCATATAATATTTCTATACCGGAGGAAAATAATTTATGAAGGAAGAGCCACAGATACAATTCTCTACCCTAACTCACTGAATGGAGTCTTAAGGGCAACTGCAAATGGGCAATAGCTCAGTTTATTTATCTGAACTGAATATAAATTATACTGAGGTAATTTAGCAATTCACTTTTTAAGAGCTACTCAAGTTTTTGATATAATTTTATACCCTCTATAAGAATCTGTTGCAATCATATATACCCTTTATTTCAAAATTATTTTGTGCACATTAACACAGCTACTGATGATTTCTTTTTGCTGTTTCAAACAGGCTTCACTGATTATCATGTAGCAACATGGGTCTGCAAGTTTTAATTAGGAGTTTAATCAACTGAATCAACCCCAGAGTCGTCCGTGACTGGACCTAATGGTCAGGGGTCCCTTTACCTTTACAACTAAATCAGAAAGCCGATGAATTAGCAAGGGCAAATTTTATTTGATGGGTGCATTGTTCTACTTGACAATGAAAAATAAAAATAAAAGAAATGTGGCTTTTCCTTTGAGCAAAAAGTGACAGCTATATATATCCTTCCATATTTCTAAAATGCAACAATATTGAGTCTCATTTACCTGAGACTTCATTTACCTGAGTGATGAATTTGGTAATGAATTGGTAAGGCAAATGATCAGGCAACTAAAAATAGATAACCTCTTTTTTTTTTTTTACATATTAGACCATCACTCCTGCACATAGTGTTTCCACATTTTTGACTTTCCCACATAGAGACCTGTGTTATTCACCTGAGTTATTGCAGAAGCTAGCAGTGGGGACAAAATGATGAGCAATGTGGCCAGAATACAACAAATCATTTTAATTAAATTACAAAAATATAGAGCAATGCAAATAAAAAGTCTGTAGTTCTAATTTATTTATTTATTTGCAAGATTTATATACTGCTTAATAAAAAAATCCCACACAATTTACATACAATAGCAAAAATATTCATTAAAAATAAGTAATTGTTTTTTAAAAAACTGGAGGCACAATAAAACAATGAAAATGTATATTAATCAATACTTTTACTTGTTGAGCATTACTAATGTACTTAGTGTGTTAGTACTGTGTTTTAATTACTTAGAAAACAATTAAAATTCACATATTGCATAAATGCAATATAAAATCATATTAGTTTTTTGTGACATCATTCTTTTCTGCCATTATTCAAACAATTTCTTATGGACACAAGGAGTCATTGGATGTGGATATTGGGAGAGTTTAATTGGTGCTTAAAATTCTAATTGCAGTGCACTTGGTTCCCCCACTTTCCTTTCATATAAACCAGGAAACTTAGTAGCCAAAATGTACATTTTAATACTTCTTTCATTCTATTTACTTGATACATTTCTATACCACTTAATTATATACTTTCCTAAGTTGTGTACATAAAAATGCCTGCTGAAACAAGAGGTCTTAGTCTGCATTCAGACAGCACTATATTCCATTTTCCTGATGTTTCTTTACCTGCTTATTTCCATGTTTTAAGTGATGTAAAATGTAAAGTAGCTTAGTGCTTACATCCATGTCAATGGATTCCTGGAAAAAATCCATTTGCAACCCTGGAAACATAGGTCACAGGAATTTTGCTCACATAATGAATTTTTTTGGCAGTATTTTGGCATACTGTATGTTGTGATGAAATGTGAAGGAACAGAAGCACACATGCCTTGAATATTATTATTATTATTATTATTATTATTATTATTATTATTATTATTTGTATACTGCCCTTTATCCATAGCAACATGTCCAATGGCATTACTGTTGTGCCATGCACCACCCACTGGTGTGAATGAATATTAGTGCAACATAGTAGTATATCAATTAAAAAGCCACAGTTCCTTAAGAAACAGGAACTGCAGTATAAAAGGAGTGTTAGATATCTGGGCAAAAGCACTGGTGAAACTAACACAATAAACCCCACATCTGAATGCAGCCTAAATTATGCAACTGAAGCTCAGCAAGGAGGGGGGCTATCTAATCTCACTTGGGAGGGCAGATGCACAGGGTGAGTTGGCTAAACAGAAAGCACAGTGCACATGCACATCATTCATACTACAAGCCTTGATTAATCATATGCTCTTTGGGGAAAGTCCTTAAAAGTCCTTAAAATTAATTATTTTGCTTAATATGTAACCCTCTACTTAATACTCAACAAGAGCCTAAATTGACTGCTGGCCCTCAACGAGGTTTTTTTGACCACTTACAGTCTGTGTTGGTTCAATGACCATATATCTTCACTTTGCTTCTCCCTTCTTAATAAGGCTAGATGTAGAGAACATTATCTTAAGGAAATGAGCAAAATGGAAGCAAATCTTGTATATTTTCTTTGACTGTGACTCTGTGTCACTCCAACACGCTCTCTCGCTCTCTCTCTCTCTCTGCCTCATATAGGATTGTTTGTTCATTTCTCTTTCTTTTCTATTTATTATTCATCAAAACACTTGGATACTTAAAAGCTTATTACATGAGGGAAGGCTAATGGTAAATTCATCAAAGTGGAACTCTGCTTTTTTTTAATGGAGGAAAGCTATTTATAGACTGGGCCCCATAAATTCTCTTTGGAACTTAAAGAACTTTGGTCCACTTAAAGAACCATGTCTCCATATTTTGTCATTTATTTATTTGTCTTACCCATGGTTCTTCATGGAGCCTCAGGGTAGGCCTAAAACAATATAATCTATCATTATAAAAACAGTTTTATAATGTTACAATGATAAAACCAGATAAAACTACTCTATCCAGAACTGAACAGTAGAAATTCAACAAAAGAGTTTGACTGTAAAAAGCAGTAAAGAGAGGCTGAAATTCATTGTGCATGTATGAAAATTCATTGTGCATGTATGAAAAGGGGGGCATTTCTATGGTAATACCCTCCCTTCTGATTAAATGCAAACTTCTGAAATTATTTTTTGAACTGTGGTAAACTCCTTATACACAATGAAGTCTGGAAATGAAAAGAGCAACAATAGAAGAATTTCTGACTGCTCGTAATAGTGCAAGGGGAGACCGTTTATGTGTTATTGTGAATTTGATGCTTTCAAATTCTGTTTCATTTGTAAACTAAAATATCCAGCCCATTTAAAAGCAACACCCCTCTGTAGTCATCATCAACTTGGCTCCCAGTACATTTCCGAGCACAATTTAAAGTGTTGGTGCTGACCTTTAAAGCCCTAAACGGCTTTACATAACTCCTATACATGAAGGAGCGTCTCCACCCCCATCGTACTGCCCGGACACTGAGGTCCAGCGCTGAGGGCCTTCTGATGGTTCCCTCATTGGAAGAAGTGAGGTTACAGTAAAGCAGGAAGAGGGCTTCTCGGTAGTGGCGCCCGCTCTGTGGAATGCCCTCCCATCAGATGTCAAAGAAATAAGTAGCTATCCTATTTTAAAAAGACATCTGAAGGCAGCCCTGTTTAGGGAAGTTTTTAATATTTAATGCTGTATTGTTTTTAACACTCAATTGGGAGCCGCCCAGAGTGGCTGGGGAAACTCAGCCAGATGGGTGGGATATAAATAATAAATTATTATCATAATTATTATAACTTTACATTGACCGGAAATTAATAACCATCTACAAAAGTACCGTATTTTTCTGTGTATGAGACTATGTTTTCCACCCTAACAAAAAGTCAAAAATTAAGGGGTGTCTTATAAATGTAAACATATAGTAAGTCACATATTCGAAATTACTTGGGTCCAGGATACTCCCTGCCTCCGTATGAATTTGCCCACCAACCAACTGGTTTAGATTTTGTAACAGGAAGGAAACAATAAAACTGAACCTCTGATAAAATCTGGAGATGGGGTATAAAACAGGGGTGGGGTATAAAATTTTAATGCTCCCATTTTAAAAGGATTTTTTTTGCCCCTGCAAAGAGGGTTGCCAGGTCTGCTTCCAAAAAATAGCAGACAAGCGTATTTAACACATATTAAAATAATCACTTCAAAACTTTACTTAAAATTCAAAACATCAAAGATATTATAATAATATGTAAAATATTAAATTACATTTTACTTTGCTGTCATGTGTACTTTTTATTTGACTGCGCAGATTTGATCAATTCTTTGTGTTTAAGGAATAATTCTTTAATTTCAGTACAACGTTGAGAAATATTAAAAAATATACAAAGTTCACTTCGAACTGATGGTACAAGCAGTCGGTTATGTTCGCCAGTCCACAAATTTCCCATGACGCTGAAAATTCGTTCAACGTTTGCATTTGATACCAGAATTGATGCACAGTACTGGAACAGTAAACTCGGAGCTGGCTCTTTCTTGAAAAAGTACGTCCACTTTTCAAGGGATGAATCGCCCTGCAGATGAACATAAACTTCTTCTAAGGCAGAAATTTCATCGAAGGGAGTGTTGGGTGGAAGTTCTTCTCGCCATGGTGATAATAACCAGATGTTTGCCATTTCTTCTAAAGTTGGAGGATTATTGCGATCAATTAGATTGAAACAACTTAGCGTCTCATATACTGAATTGGTGAAATTATACCACTTTTCTAGTTACGTAATGGCTCTTTGATACATGTTGATGGCTTCTTACTTGAACTTTTGCACTGCATTCTCAGGCAAATGTTTTTTACGTTTTAAGTCAGTCGACACAAGCTACAATACATTTTTAAAAAGTTATACTGTACATAATTTTATAATCTTAACTTAATCTTAATTTTATAATCTTAATCTGAGGGCCATGGGTTCGAGCCCCCATGGGTTCGATTCCTGCATTGCAGGGGGGTGGACTAGATGATCCTCGTGTTCCCTTCCAACAACTCTACAATTCTATGCTTCTTAGGGATCCTTGGGGCAAAGCTACCCAAGTTCCCAACAGGGGTTCCTTCTTAACGTTCCTGAATTAGGGAGGTGATCCTTGGGGCAAGGATCTCGCTCCCTCAGGTCGTTGGGCAAGTCTCCTCCAAGCCCGCCTCCCCCCCCCACGCCTCTACCGGTAGCTGGTTTGCTGCTGCTCCTGCGCGTCAGGAACAGGAAGAGGCGTCTTTTTCTTTCGCGCCTCTCCCTTTTATTTTCCCCGCGAGTCAGGAACAGGCGGGGCAGAACTCCGGCAAGAGGCGGCTCCCCCCCCCCCATTTTTTAAATGTCTCGTGAAACAATTGAGTATGATTAATAATTTTTTCGGAGAATCGAGTTCAATGGATATTCGATCTTTGTCTCATTCTTACAAGACAAAACGCGATTCTCCTATCCTTATTCTCTTAGACTGTACAGCTTTAGATTACGTAACATTTCATCATAAAGCTTTTGAATAAAAAAAAGTCCACTATTTTGTGCAAAAAAAAGAGAGAACATGTGAAAAAAGCGGACTGTCCACTCAAATAGTGGACACCTGGCAACCTTACCTGCAAATCCAGGCACAGTCCAGAAAACTCATGTCAAGGGCTCTACCCTTCACCACCTCCTTCTGATCAGGAGCCTTTTTTCAGATGAGTGGGCATTCATAGTGGATAAAGAGCCCTGTAATCACTTAAGTTCCTTTTGATTCCGCCATTCTTTGACGCAAATCTCTTTACAGTGGAACGTTACATGCATGTTGGTTTGTGCCATTTGTGTATTCCCCCCCTGCCCCTGGCTTTCATTTCTCTTTATTATTATTACTATTATTTTGGTAACAGCTGAGCTGTAACCCCTTGAAAGTAAGGAATTGTCATGGAAATGCCAGAAACCCCTTTCTGTGAAAGCCTGCGACTGACATCTCTATATCTGTAATAATGAAATGCCGCTCCACTCAAACAGGAAGGGGGGGAATCTTTTAGTGTGTATACGAAAAGCCCTACATGGACTGTGAGTTTGTCACTTTTTCTTTTTCTTTTGGTCTTTGTTTATGTTTGTGTATGTGTGTGTGTGTGTGCCCAGACTATAGCGGGATGCCATTTGATTCAGGCTGGGTTAATCTTTCTGGGCCTAATCAGTGGCCTTTTGCACTGAAACATGATCTGTGTCTTTCCTAGTATTTGTATGGCAGGCAGCTACACAGCAGCAACTTCTGTAATCCCTTCTCCCACAGTCAGAGCTACTAGAAAGGCTTAATAATATCCCAGAGGCAAAGATGAAACCGTATCTGCACAGCTACTGTTTGCTGTAGAGAGCTTTTGAAGTCAAGCTTAAGATGTCTTTATTTCCCTACCAGAAAGATTTCTTCTTTCTCTCTCTCCCCCCGCACCTCCCCCCCAACCCGCTTTCTTTCTTTCCTTCTTCTTCTTTTAGTTCCTTTACTTCGGTGTTGTCATGATGATGGCTTTCTGCTTGAAAAGAATATTCCAATGCTCCCATAAAGCACTAGGGAATGAGAAAAGCTTTTCATCAGAGGCTTCTGGTATATTGGTAAGTACAGTTTGTCACAGCAGAACCCACAGCCGTACTAAGCAGAAATGGCAATTGAAGAAAGGGAGGGATGAGACTCCGTTTTGATCCTTTATCAGAGTTCGGGAAGAAGCTACTACTTTCACTGGCAACATGTTCCTTGGCATCATCAGCTTTTTGCTTTTAAAAATAAAATCTAAATTGATTTTTGTTCTGTGGCATTTCACATGTTTTCACAGTGAAAAGGAATAAGAAAAGGGACATCTTTATCCGTTGATACCTGGATGAAATTCAATATTAATTTCTCCAGTTGCCTCAGGGTGGTGACTGATTGGCTAGGAAGACAAACATTCACTTAATCTTAAGGACTTACCTCAAGAAGAGCCTTTTGGATAAGTCCTTATGGCACTTCTTTTCCAGCATCCTGTTCTCCCAGTGGCTGCCCAGATTTTGTGGGGAACACTTAAACTGGAACTGAGCACAAGGGCACTCTCCCCTCCTGTGGATTCTAGCAACTGGGATTCAGCAGGGCCGTCTTAAGCATATGCAGTGCCAGGGTGCAAAAATCTGCCCGGTGCGCCCCCCCCCAGGTTGCCCAGAGTTGTCGATCTTTTTTAGGGGGGGAACCCCAGAGTTGTTGACCTTTTTAAAGGGCAGGCCGGCAAGATGTGCACAGCAGAGCTAGCCTGGCCAACCACCTCGGCATCAACAGGGGAGCCCAAGGCAGCGGTGGTGGTGGGGCAGCAGAGCAAGACCGAGGCCAGGTGCCTGGGGTGGGCAAGCAGAGCCCAGCGCAACAACAGTCGAGCCTGAGGCGGAGGTGGTGGCAACTGAGTGAAGCCGGGCACCTCATGTGAGCAGCATGCGCCGGGCAGGCCTTTCGACAGCCCACCAATCCCAGGTGCACAGGAGGGCAGAGCTGGCTGGCTCACTCGCCCGCAGCAGAAGAGCTGTGACGCTCTAATGGGCTCTGCTCCGCTTGGCAGCAGCTGTTGGCTCTTCCCAATCCCCGGACTCCAAATCTCGGCCCCAGACTCTCGGCCTGGCGCCCCTGAGAGCCCGCACCCCTAGCGCCCATGGGTAAGATGGCCCACCTGGCATTCAGTCTTGTTACTTTTCCTCTCCGTTCCCCCTAACAACTTGCTTTTCTCCTTTACCTGATATTTAGGGGATGTAAGCTTAATCTTTGGTTCATTTGGTATCTAACCAGTATTTTTGTATAGTTGGATCATGGAATAACACTCAGTGGTAGCCAGCAGTGCTAACCGCAATAGCACCACTACATGATAAATATGTAGAGAAAGAGATTTTATAAGACTAATGCAACATCTGGAGAAGTTTGGATAGCCTTCAGAGACTGATGGAACACAATGTGTTCCTGAATGGTCTGGGGTATTTTCCAGTGGAGAAAGCTGATGACCCTGTTAGAGCTCTAATCTTCAAATGGTGAAATGGGTGGTCAACACAATCACCCCCAAGCACCCTCTCTGGCACTGTAGAATCTCATTGGTATTTGGGGGAGCTATGGGCTATGCAGCAAGCCAGATGAAGATTAGAGTGCAAGGGCACAGGTCTCTCTCTGAAGCTGACCTAACACCAACACCACTTAGTATGCCATGTGGCAACGTGAGCTGCAAAGAAGGTTCATTTCACAGCTTTGTGCTGTATCTTCTAGTAATCCGTTGGTGGCATTCCATAGTGGCAAGGTAGGCATGGTGCAAACCCGCTGGCAGGATCACCAGATTAGTTCCACTGGTCTGCTTGCACTGTGCTGACTTAGACACTGCTTCATGCCTCCCTAAATGCTGTGGTGAGACAGGTGATGGCAGATCAGATAAGAGCTGGCACTCCACCATGCTGATCACTGCCAGAGAAAAGATACATGCATTTTTAGATTTTCAATTATAATGAATTAGGAAATACATAACTTGATTTAATACAAGATTTAGGTATGCAGCCGTGTTGGTCTGACGCAGCCGAAATAATTTTTTAAAAAATCAAAAAATGTCCAGTAGCACTTTAGAGACCAGCTGCACACAAAAGCTGATACCGAGAACAAACTCAGTTGATCTCTAAGGTGCTACTGGACATTTATTTATTTAGATTTAATACAGGGCAATTTAGGAGCTGAATTACAAATCAAAGTAGACAGTGCACAGAGCAGATCAGAAACAGATTGAGTTTCTTTTTTAAAAAACACACAAAGTAAGTCTTGGGGGCTGTGTATACCCTTAATATTCATTCAAAGATTTTATACCTTTATTAAAAGAGAAATTGGAAATGCTAGAACATCAGTACTGGGATAGAAAGCATGAGCATTTTTGTTTTTTCTTTTTAAAAAAACCAATTCTGGGGGCTGAACTCACCACTCAGTTTTTTTACCCTACCTACCGTATATTTGGCTTCAGTAACTGTTGGAGAGGCTCCATCAATGGATGAAGACCTTGTGCAGAAAAGAACTCATATTTATGAAACAATAGGTCTGCAGTGCAACACCATGGCTATTTACTGTGGCATAGTCTTGGATGGATGGGCAGATGGAAAGTGAAGCACCATAGATTTTCAGTCCAGCTCTCCATTGTATAATGGCTCACTTGTGATTAATGCTCTTTTCTCTGTGGCAGAATCTGAACTGCATGTCTCTTTCTCTTTCAAAGAACTGAACATTTCCAATGTCAACAATAATTATAGAAGTTGAATCGGGACAACTTCATGGGGGAATACTGGGTTTCAGTACGGATTCCCAAGGCAGGGAGGAAGGACTTGGACAGAGGAGCACAACTGGAATGTTGTCCATCTGCTTTAAGGACTTGGCATCATGATGTCCACACACAGAGCATGCTTAATGTCACTCTGAAATTGCATTATCTCTGTCATGGCCAGCTGGATACTGCTAACTACCCGGCTACGAAATGGCACTCTGATGGCTTTGTCCTGCTGCTGCAGCCATCCATTTCAGTGTGTATCCACTGGCAGTGAGTCTTGCTCCAGGGCTCCAAGTTTCAGAATGGCTGGGCAAGATTTGTGAAGCATAGTATGCATGAGTTATAGCTAGCTAGACTCGGACCCTCTTGATGAATGAGAACAATTCAAGTCAGTTAAGTGCCTATTTGACAACCTGTTTTGGCTCTTCTGTTCTGCCACAAGGAATACATTTGGCTTTCTTGAGAGTGAATCCTCAAGGCTGCAGGTAAGGGCTAAGGAAAACAATGATTTTGAAATGATTGTTGTCGGATTCCAGGACTCGCACTCATGGCCAGTTCATGTGCACATAATCAACATGGCCCAGTTATCACTTGGAGCCTGTACCATTTTCTCTGAAAATGCTTCCACGTGAAAATTTCTGCACAGCAAAAATTAAAAAACCCATTACATTGTGAAAGTATTTTGGTGAAACACCTACCCACATGAAACTTGAGGTGCTATAGATTGCAGGTAATATTATGCATGTCTGGAACATACTTGATTTTGTGTGGGTGGGTGGTGGCGGTGAGAGATCAAAACTTTATCAATTTGCTGCTATGTACCTCCTATCCAGAGGTATGGAACTTGTTTCAGCTGGAAGGCCATATGCTCTCATGGACAACCTTCTGGGGGGCCACCTACGAGTGATGGATGTGCCAATAATCACCTTGGTACTAAGCAGCGCCTTCAGTGCTACTCACAGGATTGGTAAATTGCCATTTGCCAATTAATGATTGCAGCTGCTCCATATCTCTTTTTAAGGCGGCTTAAACTAGGATGCGACAAGAGTGGCAAAATTCACACCAGCTTGCCACGTAGCTACAGCAGTGCTTTCTCTGGTTTCCAGCTTAAAAAGAAGGGCTAGGCCCAGCAATCTTGCATGACACTTCTGCTAATTGCCTTTCCCCTCCCTCTTTCAGCTTAATGAGCTCAGATGGCTTGAAGGCTGCCCAAAAGGAAGGCATCTGTTGCTGAATCTTAATTTAAGGTGGCCGTGGCAGCTGAAACATCATCAGCACTAGTCCCAGGGCATCGCCTGAAGGCTGGTGCAGTAATCAGGCTGAGTATGGACAGTACCTGGATGGGAAATGGGCCAGGAACTCTGTGCATACCACCTTGAATATCATCACCATCGTTTATTTTATTAATCACCTTTCATGTAAGTCTCAAGATGATTAGCAGTAACCCCCCCCCACAATTAAAATTAGGTTTTAAAACAATGCAAATAACCAACCAAGTAAAAAAAAACTTGTTATTTCCCCACCAGCCCATCTGTAAAAGCTTTTTGAAACATAAAAGCCCTCAACTGTTGACAGAAACTACAGATATTAGGAGCCTAGTGTATCTCAGTAGGGATGCTGTTCCACAAAATGAAGGGGCTACAGCCCTGCTCTGAGTTGTGGTGGAGTGGGGTTCACTCCACTTTAGGGACTTTAAAGAGGTACTTTCCTGCAGAAAACAGTGGTATTCTGGATATGTTAGGGATAAGGCAGTCTCTCACATATGGGAGAAAGGCAGCGCACACAGAGAGAATAATGGAATTGTAGAGTTGGAAGGGACCATAAGGGTCATCTAGTCCAACCCCCTACAATGCAGGAATCCACACAGTATACATCCTCACTTGGACCAGATAGTGGATTAGCTTTCCTTGGGCCAGGTTCTGCATATAGGTCACCATTTCTGAAACTTTACTATAGTTCCTTATATTTTCAACTTCTTATAAATACTCCAAAATTAATTCAGAGATTAATTTAGCTTCTTTTTGTTTTTAAAGGTAAAGATAAAGGGACCCCTGGCCATTAGGTCCAGTCATGACCGACTGTGGGGTTGCGGTGCTCATCTTGCCTTATTGGCTGAGGGAGCCGGTGTACAGCTTCCAGGTCATGTGGCCAGCATGACAAAGCCGCTTCTGGCGAACCAGAGCAGCACACGGAAATGCCGTTTACCTTCCCACTGGAGTGGTACCTATTTATCTACTTGCACTTTGACATGCTTTCGAACTGCTAGGTTGGCAGGAACTGGGACCGAGCAACGGGAGCTCACCTCATCGCGGGGATTCGAACCGCCGACCTTCTGATCAGCAAGCCTGAGGCTCTGTGGTTTAACCCACAGCGCCACCCGTGCCCCCTTTATTTTTAATGGTATAATGGAAATGGTGCCATTTTTATCACTTTAGCATGGCATATTAGAGCCGAAAGAAAAGGAAGCCATGTGACGGCCTCGCTAAGAATTCATGAAATTGCTTTCAGCCTCAGTTCTTATTTCAGCAGACAGCATAAGCCTTGGGAAGACATAGCTCCACTTATGGCAATGCAAGCTGGGGCTCAGCTTATACTTTCAAAGATACCTACAGGGCTCTTTCTAATCATCTCATTCTCCCTGCTCTTACTTAAAAAATTTCACTGATTGAGATGTTACATATCGTTCCGAGTGGTGTTAACTTAATTATATCTTATCTGTGGAGGATTTAAGCATGCTGGTGTGGCTGACATCAATTATTAAATAAAAGAGGGAAATGATCTGTAGATTGGGATGCCCTATTTTGAAGTCTCCCCCCTCCAAAGCTTACCCTTAACTTCAACTTTTCTCCCCCTCACCTCCAAACATTAAAAAGAACAGCTTCTTACCTGCAAATTAATTTTTTCCCCACCAAAGTCAGGCTCATAACACAAAAGGACACACACTTGATCATGAATTCCATGGCTTGTTAATTAACGCTGGGTTTGACACACACACACACACACACACACACACACACACACACACACAGCATAGACATTTAACTTTTTCCTTTCAGTGCAGCTATGTAGAACAGAAATGGCAAACCCTCATGGTTGCTTTTAACAAAGTGTTGATAAGTACACAGAATACCTTACCTATAGACAACCCAGGACACACAACATTTAGCTACAGGGCTAAGGGAAAGGATATATATATCCATTTAAAATTCACCAGTATAAATATTTAAACAACAATTTCAAAATTGCACTGACCATTAAAGGAAGTACTTAAAGTATATTTGAGCCATACCTGAAGATCATTCATTAGCAGCAGAAGATATTTTCATGGGTTTTGGACTTTCCTCATTTGGGGTCTCAACTTCCCTGATCTGTGCAATGCAACTTGTCACTCACCATTTATGTTATGGGCCATGCCAATAAACCTTTGAGCAGACATTTAATTGCCTGGGCCTAGGAGCCACAGAGAAAGTATGATCACTAGCTAAAAGTTGATAATGGAATGTTAAAAGGATAGCGGAGTCAAACATTCCATTTAGCCAAAAAGAAAAGAAGATGCCCGGAGAGGAAATTTCTGTATAGGCTTCAAGAAAACAAACAAGCTTCAATCCTTGATATGTTTAGATAGTGGAATTTCCAGAGTTGTCAGCAATGGTGGCGAAGTGAAGTTAGCCTGGTAGTGGAACTTGGTGGAAGCAAGTTCAAGGCTGTGCTGGTGCGCCAACCAGAATGCTGGATTCACTCATCCATTGTGTCTAGGAGTGCCAACTTGAATAAATTACTAGGGATGCCCAGGCAAGCCCCGCCCTGCATAATCGATCACATGATGAAGTGCACGCACACCATTTGAGTGGCAATGCCCTTCCAGTTGTTATGTGTGTGGCCCCCTCAAATATTTTATTGGAGTGGTCAAAGAAGCCTTGGCCCCAAGGAGTCGGCTGCCATGACTGTGTCCATGCAGTCCTAGCTTTGCTGCCACGTGGCCTTGCTCCCAAACCATCTGGATAACCATCAGTGCTGCTGCTGTTGGGAATGTAGCGCAGTGTGGCACTGCCCTTCTATGCCAGTTGCTCCTGAAGAACAGCGTGGTGGTGATTCTCAGTTGCAATCCAACTTCCCTAAAATGAATGTGAAATTTGCAATGGACATTCATGGGTTGATTTCAGCCGTGGAGTTGGCAGGAACTGCCGGTACAGAGGAGTGGTGCTACACCACTGCTGCTTACCAGAGTGGGGCGAGGCAGGGCACTGGCAAGGTCAGGGCTTCTATTGACGTACCTGTGCTGCCCAAACTCCACCATTGCCCTGCCCCCCACCCCTGATCAACCCAGTAAGTGGCAACTGCCCTGCCATTGGCAGCTTCTGATTGCACTATTGTTAAAAGACTGTGAGAGCTTTGTTTGAGTGTTGTACAATGAACTGGAGACGTGCCCACTTAGACGTAAGCCCTATTGACTTTATTGGTGTGTATATCCAGGTAAACACGCACAGGATTGCAGCTTTGGTGCACAGTTGATCGCCCTTCCTTAAATCCCCAGGTCCTTTCCTCTTTTTATGTGTGTTTGTATCTCTTTGTCATTGTTAACTAGATTTCTGTTCAACTTTTGTTAAGCGAATAGACAACGGCAACACTTAATCACCTCATCATTATACATGATTAACCAAATAAGCATAACAGATGTCACAGGGCTCTTGGCAGTCAGAAAACAGTCTGTTCTTTTTCTTTTTCTTTTATTTAATTATTGAGCCATTATCTGTTCAATTTATTGAACTATTTCCTGTTCAAATTATTTATTTAACTATATGTGACTTTAAAATAGAAGTTAAACTCCTCCACAGCGGATGCATTGCCTTGAGCAGAACCGCAACTATAGGCTATCATCTAGGTACTAACCTGTTCACAAATAATAATGAAAAATAATGATCCCAGTTAATTGAATTACTTCAAACTTAATCAATTAACACAATTAGCTTCAAACCTGGGGCAAATTTAAACCAGCACTGTGAGAAAAACAACTTTATTTTCATATAGCCCAACTCACTCAAACTACTTCATTTAGCATCAAAGTATTAATATTGTCTGTAGAAAATATATATACTTTGCCATGTCTGGTGTCCATATATCTTGGCAGATGCGGGGGGGGGGGGGGACCCAGTAAAATATTAGTATTTTAAAGATGTTGAAATGCCAGTATTTATTGTCTCATAAACATGTTTCCAGGAGATGAGTATTGATCCACCATAATGACATGAAGAAATAGATTAGTTTCTTGGAATTTGTTCTAAGTACTTTGGTTGAAATACTTTATGGACTACTTTATGGACTGAAGCATTGATATAAGGAAATGATATTGAATATTAAATATCGCCCTGCTTCTTTAAATGTCTGCAGCCCTACCCCACCCCCACCATAACCAAAGTTATTTTGGCTGCCCCTGTGAATGTGAGCAGCTTGTCAGGTGACGTTTTTCTTTCAGAGATCTTCACCTCGTAAGAAGAGGGGGAAGCAAGCAAATGCATCAGAAACTTGCCAAACAGTGCTTGAAGCCGGCCTGAGTGTTTATTTTCTCACAAGCATACATAAAAGCCACTGCTAAACATGTTCAATATTGCGAGTTCACCCTCATTCCGAGCACAATTCAAAGTGTTGGTGCTGACCTTTAAAGCCCTAAATGGCCTCGGTCCAGTATACATGAAGCATAGCTGCCAAGTTATCCCTTTTTTAAAGGGATTTTCCCTTATGCTGAATAGGCTTCCTCGCGAGAAA